>NC_137197.1:27952593-27965093 GCF_960531495.2 Zeus faber | reverse complement strand
GAACAGAAAGGGGAGCGACAGGAGGCGGGGTGGGGTGGGGTGGGGGGGCGGGGGGTGAGAAAGAAGCGGGTGAGAAGCAACGAAAGAGATGAGGTGAGGGGGGTCAGCGCTGCTCAGATGGCGGGGGGGGGGGGATTAAAGATTAAAAACACGAGCGGAGAGGTGAGGAAGATGAACTGTGACTTGTGTCTTCGGCGGGTGACCTTCCTCCACGGACGTGGATCTGAAAGACGACTTCTCCAGTTTTTCTTTAACCCTCCTGTTATATTCGTCAATTTGACCCCATTCAATGTTTAGCAGTTCTACAAACATGAAAAAAAAATAATAATAAAAAAAAAATATATATATATATATATTATTTATTTATTTTTTCAGCTTGAAACTTCATGACTTTTACAAACATAACACCATGTTTTCAATGTCTTGTCCACACTCTGTTTGAGGTCGTTTTGAGTCAAGGCTACATAAAACCTGAGAAAATATGAAAGTTTTACACCTGCTTTCTATTTTCTATTTGTTTTTATTTTGCTTTGTTGTTGTTTGGGCTGCTACTGAGGGACTCTCACATGCAATTTTATAAACTTTCCCGCGGTCTAACATGATGTGTTTTCGTAGATGCTGGGAGAACTCTGATTCAGGTAGTTTCTCCTTGACTTTGAAAGATGGAAAGCTGTCATGGCTCCTCTCCCCACTTGAGAAACAGGGCAGACTTAGTGCTGCTAATGTAATCAAAATGGCTCCAGGCCCCACCAGATATGCTGTCAGCCATGTACAATATATCAAATCTGCATTCCAAATGCCAATCAAAGAGGTTATTCTTTGCTTACATTGGGCTGCTGATTGGCTGAGTGTTTAAGTCAAAGGGTGAAGCAACATTAAACCCTTGGAATGGTGACCCTGGTAGGGCAATATTTCGTCGGATGACCAGAACGCAGCAAACTTGCAGCTACTAGGGATGCATGGGATACTTAGGTGCAGCCATCGCCCCTTCTTTACAAACCAGGCCCCCATGTGACTGTGGCTGAATGCCTCGTTGAATTTCCTGGGCAGTGTCCATTCAGACAATACATGCGAGTCAAGCCGGCAAAATACGGCATTAAGATACGAGCAGCATGTGATGCCAAGTCCAGCTATGTCATAAACCTGGGTAACACTTTAAATTACAATCAAATTCAGTGGTATTCAGCTGCCATGGTCAATATACCCCCAAACATGAAAGTCATCAGTCAATTTGAATATAACAGGAGTTAAATCCCCAGTCAAAACCTTCCTTCCTTCCTTCTCTGCCTCCCCTCTCCCGATTCCCGGCTTTTGTTTTTTTGACAAACGCTTAGCGTCAAAATCTCCCGACACCTTTGGGTGCAGAACGAAAAGGACGAGGCGGATAAATGGGGGTGTGGGGGGACGGGACTGTTGCTGCGTTACGTGGCATAACTCCCCCTCAACGGATTTCCAGTTTGAAGTGAGAGCCGGAAGGATTCCACCTGCACAAGCGTGTGTAAAAAAACGTTCCATTTTTGTGAGAAATAATCATAACGATCGACCTCTCTGTTTAGACACGCGCACGCATGCACGCACGCACGCACGCACGCATGCACGCACGCACGCACGCACGCACGCATGCACGCGCCCACCTTCTCGGCGTGAATGACGATGTGGTTGTTGAAGGCCATGACCACGATGTCGTGCGGGTCGAAGCGGCCCACGTCGGCCGACGTGCAGTAGGCGTCTTCCAGTAGCTGCAGCGGTCCCACTCCCGTCCGACCGCCCGCCGTAGCACCAGCTCCAGCAGACTCTGGAACCAGAAGACCGTTTGAAATTTGGAATTTGGGGATATCCTCTCGTTGTCTTTAGTGAGATACATACTTATGTCGGTGGTCTCTAATCGGACAGGAAACGAGTGTTTTTGACGGACGTACAGTTAGTCTGTACTAGGCTGGAGGGTCTTCAAGGGTCTTACCCAAATCTGATGATCCAAGGCCCGACTCTCGGGACCCTAACTGGGTTCTGGGTCGGGTTGGGGTTTCCCAGAGGAGCTGTTCTGGCCCCAAATCAGATCCAGAAAATACCCAAATCGGATCTGGGTCCCTCCCCTCGGACAACCATCCAACCCTTAGGGTTCCAGTCCGAAATTTGGGACCGGTGAAGACCTCAGGCCAGTACACGTTGTTGTTTTGACTTCAAATGCTAATGCCTGTGCTAATGTTGTGTATGATTGAATTCATTGTTTTGAATCTATGAGCTTACAAAAATGACTCCAAACTCAGTGGGATATTTTATTATCCGTTTAGTACTTGCCCAGAAGAGACCCAGGCTTCTGTTACGGTTGCAAAACTCTGATTGGCGCTTACAGCGCAACTTTCTTTAAATGCAATCACTTCAAAATTTTTACCAAGTTCTTTTACGTTAAAGGGTTTTTTTTTGCGTCATTGTGACCTGTTTTGTTTTTTTGCCTTTTCAGCCGTTTCATTTTTTTTCTGCCACCGTGCTCCTCAGTCCCATCACTGTCCGAGTGCGTGGAGTCATTCTTTGTGCTATTAGTGCTTTACGTAAGCCACTAGACGTCAGCTTGAACAATGGAGACTCATTTCCACCGCACAGAAGGGCTCTGGCTCATTACCTCTAATGAGCTGTCAGCTTCTATATTAACGTGGGTGTGTTCTTTTTCACCAACCCACCACTGCATTTTAAATTCCCCCCCCCCCCCCCCCCCACAAGCTCCGCCACTCCGACTGCTCTGGCGGGCTGTGATTCCCATTGTTAATCTTCTTTTCTTCTCATCTCTTGCATATTTTTGTCTGTTCGGAATACTCCAGGTGCTTCATGGGCGGGGGTACAATGGAGACAAACCGATATATAACGTACATTTTAGCATTTAGTAACTTTTCTGAAATTGTGTATGAAAAAGAAGTGACATGGACATGGATGTTCCTTTCTCCCATGTGCAGCGAAGATGCGCAACGTCTGGCTGCTGGGAAAACACAACTTTTCCATTCGCTGCCAGTGACAGTGCGACATCTCTAGTTTGGTTGAAGATCTTTGTTCTGGAAGGAGGGAATGAACCAAGTCAAAAGAAGAGGGCAGTTGATTACTGAAAAATCCTGTTTGTGGAACACTTTTGACTGAATATACAGTCAAATGAAATAAAATTGACATTATGTACTGTACAGTGGCATCTGTACATTAGGGGTGCCGGGCCCCACCAGATCCACCCTGTCACACAACGTATCAGAGGAGCCTTACGGCTTTACGTTATTTTCCTAGATAGAGGAGGAGGGAGAGGAGTACGCACTTGTTCTAAAAGTAACTGTGTGCCTGTCTACTACCTGTCCTCTAATAAATGTAAGTCTGAAGAGTACTGTCTCTGCCTCACGGTGTGTCCGTGGAAGGAAATCACTCATTGTTGGATGTTCCCATTTCCCCATTTTTATTGTTATTTATTGATTAATATCTCTGACTATGCATGTTCATAGCCTACCTGATGGACAAAGTTGTGTTCTCTGGTGAATTCTACTTGGTTTGCTGAGTAAAACTTCTACTCTGTTATGTGTTTGTCTACTGTACATACTCTGCTGCAGACTTCCTGTGAGGAAACAGGTTCTACTGCTTTGTTAAATTACTGCGTAAAATAGCTGTTCATTTAATTTCTTTCAACATTGTTTAATTACAATGGTCTAGCACCAAAACTGTAATTAATTAGATTCTATTGGAAAATAACACACCTGCTGGGTCAGATGATGCCTGCTAATCAAAGGTGATATGACTTTGTCAGCATTGTGTCCAATCAAAATTTCAGTGCCAAAAACACCAAAGGTACTGTATACAGTATACTGTATATATGTACATAGATTTTGAGAAAACGAATACTCAAATTGAATGGTCACGTCACAATTTCTGTGTAATTCCACTCACCGGTGTGTCCGAAGGAGGTCCTGCCGCTGAAGGGAGCCGCGCAGTCGGGGGGGCTGGCGCAGTCGGGGCCCGCGGGGCCCTCCTCTCCAAACAGGTGGCGGGGTTCGGCCCCTGCGAGGAAGGGTTGCTCAAACAGCGAGTCCAGAGGGTCGCCGCCGGTGGAGCCCTGACAGCGGAAGGTGCTGGAGGTGCTGTAACGCGCCGACGAGCGGTAGGACGTGGACGAAGAAGAGGAAGAAGAGCGACGGCTGGTGGCAGTGAGCGATGTCATCCTGGTGGTCTCTCTCTCTTTCGCTCTCTCTCTCTCTCTCTCTCTCTCTCTCTCATACACACTCACACACACGCACACACTCACAGTCTCTCTTAATACCCCCTTAGTCCCGAAAACAAGGTGGAGAGGCTCTTGTAGAAGATGCGACGGATTTCTGTTAAACCGCCTCAGAGTAAAGACAGCAACAATCTTGCTCCCAATGGTGTTAAACCCTTTCCCTTTCACCCATTCCCTCCCTCCCTCTCTCGCTCGATCCTTGTTGCACGCTTCCTTATAAAGCACCAGTGCATTGTGGGTCAGTGGAGCACTGACAAACGCTGGAGGCTAGGAGCACCAGGAGCGCCGCTTCCCTTTTTCCCTACAAGGCCGTGAGTTCCCCTCGGCTAGAGCCAAGAATGCAGCAGACAAACTGATAAGGTAGAGATAGCTCCACATCTTCACCAACGGCAGTCAGTCACTCTTTTAGCCTTTCAGCCTCTTAACCCCACATACACCAAAGTAGCTCAGATAAGGCCAGAGAAGGAGGTTGGCGGGATTGATGGTGCTCCAGGAGACGCTTATGGCATGCTGTCAAAAATAGCTCAAGTAGCTCTGCCGTTGGGCCAACCGTTGGGCCGGCCTTCCACTTACTGTGAACACTTTATCAATAATGCAGGTGGGAACAAAATATGGACAATTGGAGTTCTGCTCACCTGGTAATGGAATAATAGATTCACATTTAAAGTTCAAATCTGAAGACGGAGGGGGTTCTCGGGTCACGTCCAAAAATGCAAAAAATCGGTCACAGCTGAAGTCAAATTCACAGAACAGGTCTTTTCAGCGGATGTTTTCAAAAGGTAAAGAAAAAAGAAGTGCATGCACTTCATACTTCCTCTTTAAGAGCTTTAATTGTTGTGAAATTTTCACTTTGACCACACGGGCGCTCCTACAAGTTGTGCTGTCTGCCCACGTTGACATTGAGGACTATCCCTAAAGGCCATTGTTGTGTTGTGTCTGGGAGTGTGCGTTCCTGTTTGTGTGCGCAGGGTTAGGGTTAGTGTTGTGTGTATGCAGCTGCGAACAATGAGATTGAGCTGCAATAACATAAGGTAGTTTCAGACTGTAGCGTATATAAGTCATTTCAGCAAATCACCTGAAAGTTTGTAATTTTGCTAGCTCACTCTATCAGGGTGTTGTTATTATATTGTTACAGATGTTGTTTCTCTTCAGGGGGTAGTTAGATTTCCCCCACAGTACCAAACTGCAGCCTAGAGTGGATCATGAGTCAGAAGAGCCCGCGAATCTAGTCTGCTCCCCAGTGGGAAATGCACTTTTTGTTGTATGACTGTAACAGCTGCGGGAGAGAGTCCGGAACAGAATGAGGCATCAGCCGTTAACTTAACAGATGCTTTTTTCTCCCATATGGTGCACCGCGTACCAAAGGGGGCTCATAAGCAGACTGAGTTGGGGATGATGTTGTTCAAAATGGTAGAGGAGCTGGCTGTGCCCCACTGTTGAGGGACAGGCAGGATTTAATGGCCGCAGATAACATTAGATACAGGAGAGACACTTGAGTTCTCACTTTAAATTCCAAGTGCCGAGAGTTGCAGAATTCCTGACCAGGCTCAAGCAAATTCAGGGTCTGCACTCAATTTGCTGGTTTAATTGATGTTGGCTATGTCTTCTGAATGGCATAGACTATAGGACTACTAAAACGGTCCGATTACAAAGTTATTTAGCATGACCACTGTCTTAAATCCACTCCCCAAACCCTGATGCAAATCTTTGCTGAGGAACTGTTATAAACTGGGCTTGTGTACTCATTGTTTAATTGAAATTGCTAACAATGAACGTTAGGCCTGTTGCATCCTACTAATGTCCCTGGTATTTAAGCCAAAATATCCCACATATCATCAGTAAATACTTTGGCTCCGACAGCACTTTCTTCCATCTCAACTTGTAACCTATACTGTAAAATAAACAGAAAAAGCCAGCCCAGTAAGTGAGTTCCAAACACAAGCCAATGACTGTGGTTGCCGCATAATTTCATCCTGGGAACGTCCTCCCGTCACAGATTCTACACAAACTGGATTTTTATGGAGTTTGGAGCCCCATCACATTTAATTCCATAGCAGCTATCCTGTGATGAGCCTATCAGATTCCACTTGTCGATAGGATTACGGGACCTTTGGCGATCTAATAAACTCTATACAAATCTATTGGACTTTATTGGATCGCTGTGCCTCATCCTGTGATCTACGCCTAGTATCTGGATTCTATTTTATTTTATATCAATTTGAAGCGGTCATTTCTGTCTGGCGGACGTCTTTGGAAAACTAATGAACTAATACCTAAACAAATTTGATAGCACGCCATCTCGTAGAATCTTATGATATAATATTTTCGAAGAGATAAAAATTTGGTCTACTCTGAACACCAGGTATTATTGGGATGGATTACAATAACTTTATTTTTTTCAAGGCCACTTCATGAGTGGTATGTAAAGTGGACTTTTATTTACTTGAATATTAATTACAGTGTTTTTAAACCATACAGAAACAGACAATTAAAATGAATGTGGGCATTTTGGTCAGTGTTCTAATGTGTAATATCAGAATGAGAAGCAATGCCATGTATGAGATTTTAGGAGCTGGAAAAGATTTGCTTCACTCCTGACTTCCCACCACAATAAAGTGTACGATGTGGTGAAGTTTAAAGCCTGTGTCATGTTTATACTGTTGGAGAGGCTTCCTTTCCTGAAGAGGAGGGGTGAGCGCCGGCATTGTACCTTATTTTCGGAAGATGGATTACAGCTGACAGAAACTCATGCTGCATCTTTTGTTTTGGTTCTGCTCTTACAAAGCTGCGTAGTGACACAGCCATGATGACGGACTCCTCCATTTTGAATTTGCCAAGGTCATCAAAAAATTATTTTCGGTGGCTGACAGAGCGAATTTGGAGGTAGGCGAAGGGATGTAAATTGCATCGCAACCAGAATTCACACCATCATCACGAAACACAAAACAAAACACATTTTTGAATGAAAGTAAATTGTTCGATGTAGAGGTGTGTTCTGGTGCAGGCCCAGGGAATGAGGAAGAGGAGGCAGGCGGAGGCGAAACAGCGCCAGTTGGCGTGTATTTGATTTCAGTCTTTTAACGAAAAGGTAGCTCGTGGGCCTAAAGGATAAATCAACGGCTCGCAGGCCAAAATGAACATGGTCCTTGCGCTCAGCGCTTAAGTGAGCTCCCGCTGTGACGTGTCTGACAGTTTGCGTATTGATCTGAAGCACCTTTTCGAGTTAGGTTAGTCAAGGGGCTGGACAGTGCGGCAAATTCCGGCACAAACCTCCTGTAATACCCGGCCATCCCCAAAAACTGCTTTACCTCCCTCTTTGTCTTGGGTCTTGGCGTGTTCGCAGTCTTATCCACCTGGGGTTGGAGCAGACCCCCCCCAAGTGGTACCCCAGATACCGTACCTCCCTCCGCCCAACCACACTTCTTTGGGTTGGCGGTGAGCCCTGCACGCCTCAGGGACGCTAGCACTGCGTCCACATGCTGCAGATGCCGTTCCCACGTATCGCTAGGAATAATCACATCGTCTAAGTATGCAGCGGCAAATGCTGCATGCAGACGCATGACACGGTCCAGGAGTCTTTGAGAGGTCGCAGGGGCACCAAACAATCCGGATGGAAGCACTCGAAACTGGTAATGGCCTTGCGGAGTGTAGAAGGTCTATTTTTCCTTGGACTGCTGGGATGAGGGAATCTGCTAGTAGCCCTTGGTTAAATCCAGCGTCATAAAAGAACGAGCCGTACCTATCCGGTCGAGAAGATCGTCGACGCGGGGCATCGGGTCGGCATCAAACTTTGACACCGTGTTCACCTTCCGGTAATCTACGCAGAACTGCACCGACCCATCGGGCTTAGCAAGTTCTCCCGTGTTTCCTGCCCTAATGCGTGTAGCTTTGCTCACCGGTTCAGGACTTACTGGACCTTGTTTTTATTGTTGCTGGGACATTCCTACCAGTTTTCTTTAATCAGGTCGAGCACCCCACAAGGTCTCCTGCCAAACAGTACCTCAAAGGGGGAAACCCTATGGAGGACTGGGGAACCTCCCGCACCGTGTACAACAAGGGGTTCAGCCTTGTGTCCCAATTTTGGGTCCGCCTGCGGATGATAAAAGCTGGTCCAAATTGAGCGGACGCCCAGTAACCTGTACAGTTCACGCAGTGTGCGCAATTTAAGCGAAAGTGCCCTGGTTGGTCAGGATTTCCTTCGGGATCCCAACCCGGGAGATGACCTGAAACAGCCCCTGAGCCACATTTTTGGCCAGAATACCGCGCAGGGCACAAATTCTGGGTATTGGGTTGCGTAGTCCACAAGGACTAATACGAATCAATAGCCCCGAGCACTGCAGTCCAATGGCCCGATGAGATCCATAGTAATTCTCTCGAATGTAGTCTTGAATAAGGGGAGGGGCCTCAACGGCACTCTGGAAATAGCTGGTGGATTCATCAGCTGACAATCGGGACAGGTATCATAGCACCGCTGCACGTCCGCCCAGATGCCTGGCCAATAGAAACAGGCCATTATCCGCTCGAGTGTTTTCTCGTGTCCTAAGTGACCGGCCATCGGGTTATAATGAGCCGCCTGGAAGACTAAATCCCGACAGCTTTTAGGGACTAACCGTTGGGTAACCTCTTCTCCTGACTGAGCGTCATGGCTCACTTGATATAATCTATCCCTAATCACCACGAAATACAGGTGAGTGAGCTCAGCATCCAGACGCACTAACACGCCATCGATTTTATCTACCTGCTCAAAGGCCCCAGTGTATCATCCTGCGATTGTTCCAGAGGAAAATCCTCCATGGGATGGACTGGGGGTTCCGGGGAAGTTCCCACTTGGGGTTCCCTCTTCCCCGCTCTGGTGACCTGCGTCAGTACGACCTCCACGTCGCCGTGCACCGCACAACACTCACACACACACACACCTACCGACCGTGAGCACGCCCTCCAGCTTCTTTCATTAAGACATCGAAACCCAGCCAATTTGTACCCAAAATCACGGGGTGCAACAGGTGGGAACTAACCGCAACTTTTACCATATGCTTTTTTCCCTTAAAGCGAATTTCGAGCCGCACTATCGGATATGTGTGAAATTTTCCCATGCACACAACAAAATCCACAAAAGATGCCTCTACCAAAACCCCAGGTCGAACCAGGTGTTTCTGAATCATCATCTGAGAACAGCCCGAGTCCAGCAAAGGCTGACGTCTCCCCACTTGTAACTTTACCGGCACACAGTAGGCCCCTTCTCGACAAGGGCAGGGATCTGGCAGACCGACGACAAAAACGACCTGACTGACCTCCATGATTGGGCAGTCCTGGAAGTCATGGTTGTGTCACCCACATCGCCACCATACCTGCCCAGGCGTCTGCCCAACTTTCGGTTGTCCCGAGGCTGCGCCACCCTGGAAGAATCAGGAGGGTCGAGAGGGGTAGGAGGTGGTTTCCCGCTTGTGGTCGTCCCTCCTCTGGCGGGGGAAGGGATGGGAGGTGGGCCTCTCCTGGCACCGCGGAAGGGAGGATGGTGATGGCCGCCAGGTCCGTGGCACTGGTAGCGGCCGGTCATGACGACTCCCACGCCAGATTGAGGCGCGGGCACCTCGGCAGCCACTGACAGTCCCTCGGTGGGCCCATCTCCGGTCCAGTGTAGTAGGTGTGGTGTCAGCGTAGGCCACTGCGTGGTGTTCCGCGAGGGCTATGGTGGCTTGGAGGGAGGCTGGTCAATGGCAACGCACCCAGTTAGCAACGTGGGCCGGGAGATTGTCGATGAACTGTTCGTTGGCCACCGCCTCGACAATCTGGTGTGGGGAGCGCTCCTCTGGTTGTAGCCACCGCTCGGCCGCGTCCAGGGGCTGCTGGGTGTGCAGGAACGGTGTCATAGGGGAGTGACCGTATGAGCAGGGGTTGGCCCTCAGGTATTCTCCCGACCCGTTCCATCACCGCCATCTGGACGACAGCATAGAGAGGAGGGGAACAAGCCGGCACGCCTGCTCGCGGTCCGTCCAGCCGGCCTCCTCAGCCATTAGTTCAAAGTTGGTGAGGAACGCTCTGGGATCATCCTCTCCCATCATCTTTTGTAGTTGGGGGGTGGGGGGGCCTGGCGGTCGTTCCCCACCAGGTCTGGTGCGCTCCCGGAGGAGGACCTGGATGGCCTGTTGGCTCTCCCGGATCGCCTCCTGGTCCCGCTCGCAGACCCTCGTCATCTCCTGGAAATGCAGGGCTTGTTGTTCCTGCATTGTGGCGAGGGCCGCCAGCATCTGTTCCAGAGGAGGGCGTCCGGGATTCTGCCTCGCGCTGCTCCATGCTGTTCAGGCGCCACTTGTGGAGGTGTGTTCTGGTGCAGGGCCAGGAAATGAGGCCAAACAGCACCAGTTGGCGTGTATTTAATTTCAGTCTTTTAACAAAAAGGTGGCTTGTGGGCCAAAATGATAAATCAATGGTTCGCAGGCCAATATGAACATAGTCCGTGCACTCAGTGCTTAAGTGAGCTCCGCCCGTGACATGTCCGGTGGCTTCTCGCCCAGTCCATAATGTCCGACAAGCACGCCGATCCTTACTGAGGGGACAACAAAAGATATATATTTTTTTCCTGGGTTTGGGATTGGACGAATCAGCGGAGTCCCTCTGTTGATTCGCCCGATCCGTCACAGCTGAGCGGCCCCGGGATGGGAGCCTGCACTGCCTGTCTGCAGCGGCGGCTTGACCACGCCCCCTTGGTCTGCCACATTGA
Source organism: Zeus faber (assembly GCF_960531495.2). Taxonomy (NCBI): domain Eukaryota; kingdom Metazoa; phylum Chordata; class Actinopteri; order Zeiformes; family Zeidae; genus Zeus; species Zeus faber. The sequence goes on along the minus strand of NC_137197.1, from coordinate 27,954,132 downwards.
GAAAGTACAACTTTTCTTCCTCTGTATATGTGACTAGTCCTTTGTAGCACCAGTTTCACCAATTTACTAAAACTCTGAAGCATCTATGAATCATTGAAATTGATAATATCTAAGATAAGGTAGCGACAGGCAGGGGGATTGTTAGGATGCAAAGACATCGGGGGCTTAGCTCAAGCAGGCTATAACCATTTTGCTGTAAGAGAGTGATGGAGAACGTGTCCCCAGAAAGCACAGTGCTTGTTTCGTTCCATAAGGAAATAGAGTGAAATAAAATAACCTACATCTGAAATAAAAACACACTGTTTTGGCGCACCGATCATGGGCGCTCCATCGCTGGTGTGCCATGCGCACAGTCGTTACCGTCAGAGAGGGAGCGAAGGTGGGGCAGGGCCGGCCCTGCGGGGCTATTTTATATCGGGGCTATTCATACAACATTCGGGGCCGAAGGCCGGATGCCCATCCCTAACGACGCCACTGGCTCCAGGTATGACGGAGTGATCTCTTCGCAGGAGGTTTTCTCATGTTCATGTCATGCACTCAAACATGGCAAACTTTACCCAAATCAGGCCAAAAAATATTTTTTAAGGTTTGATTCTAATCTGTGGTTAAAAATGTCCTGCAAAGTCCTGCTGAATCACTGAGTCACTTTTTGAAAACTTGTGTATAAACTTGCATATACCATGGAGGATACCTCAAATTTCTCTTTAATTATTGATTGATTGCGTATCTTTAACCATCCCAGTCAACAACACACTGAGCCGCATTTACCACAAAACCTGTAATAGCTGCACCCACAAAAAAATAAAATATAAAAATAAGGTTTTGATGGTTGTTGTAATATGGCCCTCCAATATAATAGAAGAGATCCACTCTTCTCCATTCTTTTTGTATGCATGATCTAAAGGATGGACAGAATGTGACAATAAAACACGATTTCGGGAAACTTGATCGCTGCCTCTTTTGCTCTGCGAATACAGTTGTATGAAGCCTGGGAGATCAAATTCAATGCCTGTAGCTTGGGACAGGTTTGTTATGGATTTTGTGGAGCTTTTTATTGTGAGTAGCCTATTGGAGATATTTTTTAAGGTGTTTGGCATATGATCACGCGATAAGGGTGCAGTGCTGTATAATTTGCTGACCTTGGATACATGCGCTTTGAATTATTTTGGCCCAATATGATAAGATATGAAACCCTGAAAAAATGTAACAAAATATTCAGACAATAAGGGATTTTTTTAAATGTGTGCCGTCTAGGTGTGAAACTCCTAGAAAACTTAGAAATTTGACTGAACGGCTGAGATTTTGTTGTCTAAAACAACTCAGCAAGGGATACATGTTATTCAATGATATGCTATATTACAATATGCTTTAATATTTCAGTTGGAATGATAAAATATACCAGTCATTCAAGAGGTGAGAGCCCCGTTACATCATCACATCAATATCTCATATCTTCCCTCACTCTCTTCTTCTTCTCATCCGAGGGTGGATTAAGCGAAGGCAGCAAAGGACCCCGGGGGGCCCTGTGATGTCACGGGT
>NC_137197.1:27919621-27952393 GCF_960531495.2 Zeus faber | reverse complement strand
AAATGCCGGCTAATTGCCTGTCGGCGAAGGTAGCTCTCGGATGTCCTCTTAGTTACATAATGGGACCCCTGTTGGCATGGACGGACGGACAGATGGATGGATGGATGGAGGGAAGGAAGGGGGGGGGGCAAACACATCGGCGGAACATTCATGGCGGGGAAAAATAAAGGGCAGCGATAACAGAGGGGCAGAGAGGACAAAGGATAGAGAAGAGAAGGGGATGGGAGGGGACGGGGTGGTGTGTGTGTGTGTGTGTGTGTGTGTGTGTGTGTGTGTGTGTGTCTCTATGACAGCTGTGTGAATGAAAAAGCCATAACAGCAAGGTGCCTCTCTTCTCTCTCAATAAACACACACACAGAGTGCCCGAGGGCCACTCACTGAAAAAGAGACACAGACGGATGGAGAGAGAGAGACAGAGAGAAAAGGGAGAAACTCGCGAGGACAGCGCGCCGCCTCAGGACAAAAGCGTGACCTCGCCCCCGCCAAGTGTCCTCACCCGGACCTCTAACGTCCAGGGGAAGATAGGATGAGGACGCAAATCGTCGCAGATCTGAAAACTCAGGGACAGGAAAATGAGAAGAAAAAGGAGAGGTACGCTCGGGAGCCGCGGGCCGACCTATTGCGACCCGAGAAAGATGAGCTTTCTCTCCTCCTCCTTGGACATGGAAAAAGAGCGACGCTCCTCCAGTGGACGGCGGAGGAGGAGACTGATTAAAAATCATGGGTGAGGGGGTGAAAGGTCGACGGGACGGCGACGCCAGGGTCAGAGGGTGGGCGGGCGGGAAACGGATGAAAGGCACAGCTTCGATGGTTCCCCCTGAGTGGACGCCGTCTCTCTCTCTCTCTCTCTCTCTCTCTCTCTCTCTCTCTCTTCTCGTTGGGAGTTTCTTTCGACTGCTCATCCGTGGTTTTCGTGTCGTTCTACAACGCGTTGGGAAATCCATCGATCCAGTTTAAAGGGACGCTGCGGCGTTAAGAGGGTTTTGTTTTTTTTGGAATGGAGATATATATATATATATTGGATGCGAGCTCAGTGGTGCTCGCTGACATCTCAGGATAACACGCATGCCAAAAACGCACAAAAATGTGAATAAAGCGCCAACCCACATTCTGACACCCCACCTGGATTGAGGCTTTTTTTTTTTTGTACACAGTGACGCAAAGGACTACATAGAACTATATGTGCTTTCATTATTTATAAAAAACAATAAATAACGCCGCATGCCGCTCTCTCTAAAGCGCTAACAGACAAACGGTAAGTCCGTGGACGGGATGAGAGACGAGTGTTGTGTGGGTGGAGTGGTGGGTGGGGCAGTGGGGGGACGCTGATGCCGTGGGTGCTGATGGGAGTTCCTGAGTTGTATGAATGACGTGAATGAATGGCTGCTCACATCACGCCGGGGGGATGGAAACGCCTCGATGGATCGAGTAAGACATGCCCTTTTGCAAAACACCTTTTGGCAAAAGAAAAAAGAAGAGAAAAATTACAATTGAAATGAAACGGGCAAACTGCTTCTCAGGTGTAAAGTAAAAGTCGAAAGGGGTGTGTGTTCAAGGGAGGGGGTGGTCGGGGGCGGGGTCATGACAATGACAATAACCAATCGTATCACAGTATCCTCTTTGTATAACTTCAAATAAATCTTGGGAGAGGAGAAAAAAGTTTTTCTTCACATTTTGTTCTTGATTTTTTTTTTTTTTTTTTTTTTTTTTTTTTTTTTTTACCATTTTTAGTTGTTTTTTTTTCTGAGAAGACCATATCACACAGTGATAACGAAGAGAAGGAGAAATCTACAGCCACGTTAGCTTCGTGCAAAAAACCACATACACTGGCACGCCGCGTTAGGCAAAGAGAGAGTTCAAAGCAAGACAACGCATACAAAAATATAGAAAAAATCTCAGATGCACCCGCCCGGCCTCCGCGCCGGAGGGGGAAAAAAAAAACAGGTTTCCTCCTGTCTCTTAAAACGAGCTTTGTGGTGTGTTTTGTTTTTTTTTTTCCTTCTTCTGTAACGCCTTTTAGCCAAAGGGTCCCGTCGGGAACATTCTCGAAGCGTTTCTCGCTGTCGCTTTTTGTCGTCGCTGTCGTCGTGGTGTGATTGTAAGTTTTGTCTCTTTTAACACAATCGAAGATCCGGCGGAAATCCGACCCGACCGGACGGGAGCCGGCGTTTGCTGTTACCGACCGCCATGGCGACCCCCCCGGGGTAAAAATGGATGACAACATTTTGAAGGATAGAAAACTAGTACAGTAAAAGCATATCGTTTGTGGTAAATCATTCTCGTTTGTTTTTTTATACCCCCACCCCCCCACATCCGTTATTTTAAAATACACACTACTATGTCCCGTCACTCTTCAAGACATTCCAGCATTTGCTCATAATTGGTTGTGACGGGGATAAGATAATAGTTTGGCATACTCAGCAAGCCATGCCAGTTTAAGGATGCTATTGGTCTCTTGCAAAAGGAAATTGAAAAAAGGGATTAAAGGGGGGGACAGGGGGTAAAGGAGGAGGGAGGAGGGAGGGCACGTCCCAGGATGCAGTGTGGACCTGCCCGCCCGCTGGATACGCTGTATCCACGGGAAGGTTGGGGGTGGGGAGGGGGTTTATATAGCTTATAAAGTTACAAACCGTGCCCGAGATCAGCTTCGCCCATCGGTTTCAGCACTTGCGAGACACTTGCAAAGTTTAATCAGTAGTATTTCAGACTCCCCCCGGCGGTGAGTCCGGTCTGAGGCGTCCATTTTGGAACCGCCGTCCGATCCAAAGGCTCCATAGCCGCCGGTCCATCGTTGGGGTCAGTCAGTTCAACTGGTTTTCTTACCAATAGAAAAGATTGTTTGGACGCCTCAAAATAAAATCTATGTTGATATTCAAATGGTAGAAGTTTTTGTTTCTTCAGGGGTGGTCTTTGAGTTGGGGGAGCTTGAAAAGTAGAATGTTTGATTCATCGCAACAAATAAGGCAAAGACAGATGGTTTACGCCGCAGTCAAACGAGTCATGGTCAAATAAACATGCGCAGGAGTCTTTTCCAACCTTAGCGAAGCAGGAGAGAGGGGGGAGGGAGAGAGAGAGAGAGAGAGTGAGAGAGGGAGAGAGGGAGAGGGGGGTGGTTGGCTCAACACTGAGGTCAGCGAGAGAGAGGAGAGAGGAGTCATTGGTTGTTTCTCACTCTCTCCTCCTCCTCCTCCTCCTCCTCCTCTTCATCCTCCTCCTCCTCCTCGTCCTCGTCCAGGGAGACCACCCCGGAGGAGGCCACGTCGGACAGCCTCCGGCAGGGGTCGTAGCGGATGTCCTCCTCGCCGCCGCCATCGTCGCCCTCCAGCCGGCACACACCCGTGCCCTCGTAGTCCTTGCAGGGTGTGTCGTCATCCTCGCCCGGCGACAGGTACGTCTCTGAGTAGGACGTCGAGTGGCAGGGGGAGTCCTGGCCCCTTTCACCGCCGGCGCTCCGGCCCCCGCCCAGACTGTGGAAGCCGCAATCCCCGGCCCGCTGGAGGCGGGACAGCAGCAGCTCCTCGCCGCCCTGCAGCACCGACAGGATCTTGGCGGCCAACTCGGCAGCGTTGCCGTGGTTGCCGCGGCGGCCGCCCAGGTCGCGCAGCAGCGGGTGATGCTCGTCCAGGCTGCACAGGCTGGAGCACAGGGTGTCCGGGGAGCCTGCCGCCGGGGAGGGGTCGCCGCTGCTGCCTCCTCCGTCACCTCCTCCGCCTCCTCCACCCACCCCCTCGCAGCAGGGCCCCCGCAAGCCCAAGTTTTGGCACACCTGGCTGTGGATCAGCTCCTTCAGGTACGGGGGGAAGGACGGCACATCTGGAAAACAAAGACCAAACAGAGACCATTAGCGACCTAGGGCGGTTCTAGCATGGGCATGATGGGCAATGCCCCACCAAATGCTCCAACTGCCCCCCACCACTCCGCTTCATCCCAAACTTCACAAATAACTGAAAACTATTCTATTTTGTCTTTGGCCATCATAAACATGCCACATAGAAATAATCAAAGTTTACTTATATCCAGTGCCAGTACTACTTCAGTGTTATTCTTTGCCGTACTGGGATTTTTTTTCTTGCTCACCGGCACTTCTCACACACTGCCGGTACTCTGTTCTGCTCTCTCAAGTGGTCAAATCAGGTGGACATAATGTAAAATATATCATATTCTATTGAGTCAGAGCGCACATTTTTTTTTTATTATTAGTCATGGCAACCCAAGCTCCGGCTCAGGGTTGCCATGCCGTCATTGACATTGTCATCGTCATTCACGTATGGACATAGACGGGGTATTTCTTTAGATTGTGGGCATCAGGCCCTTTCTATTTTGGTCGAAACAGCTGGTTTTACTCATTATCTATTCCACCAGTTCTGGTGCCATCGTTGGTAAAGGCTGCTGCCCGTGCTCTCTGGTTCAGGTAGATTAGAAAGCTCTTCGAGTTTGTATCGGATCAAGAGGCAGCAGAAAGTGATACTGCGCTCCACGGGAACTGGGAAAACTGGGATCCCGTCAGCAATCCCCACATTAAGTTAACGTCAAATCAGCGTAGTTCAAAAACAATATTATACGTGTAAAATATAATAATCTATAAAAGGGGAACGTTGTTCACCATTAGCGATGAGTGCCACCATGTTACCATGAGGTCAGGTCTGATATCTTGGTTTGTGAATGTGAATAAGCCAATCAACTTTTCTTCCTGACCCCCAATCAAAGCAGTCTAGAACCAGGCCTGATAGTGACTGATGCCTTCAAAAAGCATCATAAAACACTGTATCGTAAACATTAAGCCACTGATACACTCAAACATATTTATTCTGTGCTAAGGAGTAAGTGTTGCATCTTATCAAGCGGTAGATTATGCTCTGAGGCGGTTGAACAGCTGATGGCACCCAATTTGGACAAATAGCATTTACGCAGTGCAAATTAATTGGGAATTGTCCAGGTTGGATACCTGACCTTCCATTGATCATAAAACAAATCAAAAAACAAAATTAAGAGGAGGGGACGAAAACATTTTCATAATCAGGTGTGTAAGTGAAACATTGACGGTGGGAGAAAATTGATTCGAACTGAGCGTGATTCTGGAAGCCCTAAGTAAAGACTACGACGGTGTGTGAGCCTGCCTCTTGAGGAAGGAGCAGGCATTGTTTGCGGTTTGCATGTCATAGAAACAGGCATCAGGGCGACCAAAATGAAAATACAATTATGCCCCCAGATGTTATTTTTTATGTTTAAAGCGAAATAACATTTTTGGCTGCCTCAAAAAAACAGTGGAAAATGATTGGTATGTGTTGTCAAAATTAAAAATGGAAAAGGGAAAGACTCAGTTGTTGCTGTTGCTGGTTAGGTTTGAAAAGGGATTTTGTTGGCTCGTGATTTTATGATTTACTTGCATATAAATTCACCAGAATGCAGAAATGAAGGTCTCTGAAACAAAACTTTTTCTAGGGGGAGGACCCCCAGACCCCCCAATTAATGTTTTGTCAATGGGGTTGGGTTGGATTGAGGTGAGGGGACAGCATCAGAGGGCAGGTTGGGTGGCGCTTGAGCACTGAGGTAAGCAGTATGCATGGGAAGATGGATGCACCTGTAATGAATTTTGTAGCGTGTGCATGCTGCAGGGCCTAAGGGAGGGCACCTTCTACAGATCTTGCCTCGGGCTCCATAAAGACTAGAGCTGACCCTGGGAGCAGTACGCAGCCATAGCCTAATACAAAATGACAGAGGAGCAATACATAGCTGAATAATATTTTATGGTATAAAGGTAATTGGTAATTCAATATAATGCATTGCTACACACCCACACACATGGATAGGTTGTCTAGGTGTATTTGTAGGTTGCTCACACGGCATATTCATAGAGCAGCTGACTCTGTCTGCAGCGACGGAAATGATATTAAACTTGCAAGAGGGATATCAAATTGCGGCAGGGACCAAAAAAAAATGTCGGAAAGGAGGAAAACTAGGGCACTGGGACAATAAGAGCCACAGACAGAGACTGATGTAGGCCCAGACACAGAGAGAAATATGTGCGTGTGGAGATATCTCAAATATTCTATATCAGAATCGGTTTTATTCGCCCTATTCACATATACAAGGAATTTGTTCCAGTGAAGTTTGGTCCGTTTCTCCACAGACAATTAGTATTTAAAAAATGCTGAACAGTCTGAAAAAGTGTCTAATAAAGAGAAAGGTTCAGTACTGCTAAAAGCAGTGTTCAGACCAGTCTGATCTTATTTCTGATCAAGAGGGCTTTGTACAACAACAGAGGGTGGGGCTTGGGTCGGAGGTCTGAGAGAGAGACAATGCACCTCTAGGCTCCTCTGTTGAGTTTCTTCATCTCCATAGAAGGTAAACAGGGCCAAATGTGCTCTGTTCTTCCATGTTAGAATTGACATTGTAGGGAACAAAAACATTTCTCTTTACATAAACTCTGGGGGGGTTCCTGGGGAAACAGAGACAAATGTTTTAAACCCCGCCCTCTTGAGGTAGAGGCCTTTAGTCCTCATTTAAAATAGTTTATCGAATGCATTTTTCTCCCACAGTTTCTCCGCAGACAATTAGTATTTAAAAAATGCTGAACAGTCTGAAAAAATGTCTAATAAAAATAATAATAAAATAAAATAGAATAAAATGTCAAGTAAAAATAAAAACAAATTAAATAAAACTGAATTTGAATTGTCAAAAATCTACAAATATCCCAAAAATATATATATAATGATCAGTTATTACTACGTATCAACTAACGTATTTCAGGAGATATAACCTGGTTATAATATCCAGATTTCTAACAATTCCTCAGAATATTGTTAATTATTAATATTGATGTATCAGTCTAGTGAAGTATTATTGTGTTGATTTTGTCATTACCGCCCACCCCTAATATACAGTATTGTATAAGTCTTTGTGTTATCAGTCTATCCAGTAGATCTGTATTTGTATGTTTGAATTTGTGTGTTTGTATTTATGTGTGTGTGTGTGTGTGTGTGTGTGTGTGTGTGTGTGTGTGTGTGTGTGTGTGTGTGTGTGTCTGTGTGTGTGTGTGTGTGTGTGTGTGTGTGTGTGTGTGTGTGCGCGCAAGGTGTTTACCTGTGCTCTGTGTGGTGGACTCGTTGGCAGGCAGAAAGTCTTCGTCGTATGAGTCATCGTTGGAGTCGTCACCATCCACAGAGGACCAGGCCCTCAGCTTAGCCTCGGCTATGGCAAACTGCTCCGCTACGCCTGCACACACACACACACACGCACGCACGCACGCATGCGCACACACACACACACACACACACACACACACACGCAGATTAAATACGAGTGTTGTTGTTGCAGAGTCAAATGTGACGATTCACCGCTTGCATCACTCCTCTCGCCTAACACAAATACACTGTCACACTGATAGATGTACACAAACAGATAGCGTTGGTTGTCATGGCAACTGGTCGGCTCCGTGGCCAGCGTGTCCCCTCGCCGCAGATGTTTCAGGACTGGAAGGGGTCTCTATGAAGGGAACAAAAGTGTGTATGTGCATCGAATCAGACTCGATCAATACTCTTCTGTGGTGAAGTAGCAAGCTAGCGTCAGCTACAGTTGTCATAGTAAAGAGCCGGTCTATTTAATAAAAACAGTGTGCCGAGTTGTACGTCACTGTGTGCGACAGTACCTATTTGCCTGTTCCAAAATGCACTCAATGTGTATTTTATGAAGTATTCGAGTGTTTGGTAGATGATCATTTGTACCAACCATCACTCAGGGTCAACTGTAGGGATTTGGATGGAAACAAAGGCCCGTGAACACTCGCCAAAAAGACAACAAGGGTGAGTGTGCTTGTGTGTGTGCGTGTTTGTGTGGTTGTCTGGCTGAGGTGACTCAGCATGTGACAGAACCAGCGCCCCACAAGGACCCGACCGGCCAATCACCTCCAATCACCATCAGCGGCATCAAGCCAATCAGAGAGCAAGAATCTGTCTATTTTGCACTCCCGCCGATTCCTCCATTCACCATGTCCGCCGGCCTTTGGGACCTCCCCTCCGACCCCTATTTCCTTTCCTTTAGTGTCACACTCTCTGCTTTCTCCTTCACTTTTTGTTTGGGTCTCTCTCTCTCTCTCTCTCTCTCTCTCTCTCTCTCTCGCTCTCTCTCTCCCCCCTTCTCTCTCTCTCTCCCTCTCTCTTTGGTCCCAAGCTCTGTATTCATGCGTTGTTCTCACGCAGGGGAAGATCGATGCTTCCATTCATCTTCCGCCGTGTGCTGGGCCCTGAACTCTGCAGCCACCACACAAGCTCACACATCTGCTATTGAGCTCTCTCTTTTCAATTACATTTTTTTCTGATCTTTCCACATATTGCCATTCTGAACCCCCCCCCCCCCCTTTGCTTTTCATGACCGGCGTTCACAAGATCATATTCTCTGGTGTTGATGACCGGAAGGTCCAGCGCTTACAGCCTAAAATGATGCGTAGCTTGCGGAGTTAGTTCTGTCAGACAACTTGACGGCGCCACATGCTTCCACGCCCTTTTGGGCCGGCCTATTTAAACAGCCTACTCCTCCTGGTCCTCCTGCTTTGCTTCCTGCGTTGTTGCGCTCAAGGGTGGTCTTAGTGATTTTGAGGCCCCAGGCAGGACCAATGTGAGGTCCTCCTCCACCTCACTTAATGCAAGCACGGCTAGTAAACAAAAAACATTTATTCACCATTACCATTTTTCAGTGTAAAAAAATGCATGAGAATTACTGAATCATTCAAACGCTCTTCGCTCAGTTAGTCTAAAGCAATAGGACTAAATATGACTATTTGACTATTTAAATGACTATGTAAAATACTATACGAAATGACTCTGGAGCCGGGAGTCACAGCAAAAGAATCATTTGCTCATTTTCTTTGCGACTAACTGCAGCTACTCATAGGCTGAGAGTATCAAACAGAGGCCACGACACCCTAACTGTAAGCCACTGATGGGATCTCTATACTGGACAGAAAGTGTTTGATAGAATCGAATGAAGAAGATTGTACCCATATTCTATCCTGTCAGCTTCATCATATGTAAATTGTGAAGTGAAGTGTTTTTATGTATTTTTTTCCTTCTTGTTTGTTATTTATTGTACATCTTTCACGGACAATTTTAGTTTCCTACCTAATTTTGGTATATACATGATCAGCCACAACATTAAAACCACAGACAGGTGAGGTGGATAACATTACTCATCTCGTTCCAATGGCACCTGTCAAGGTGTGGGAACAACAAGTCTTAGGCAACAAGGGAACAGTCAATTCTTGAAGTTGATGTGTTGGAAGCAGGAAAAATGGACATGCGTAAGGATCTGAGTGACTTTGATAAGTGCCAAATTGTGATGGCTAGACGACTGGGTCAGAGCATCTCCAAAATGTTAGGTCTTGTGGGTGTTCCCTGCATGCCGTGATAAGTTAGACAGGGTCATTTGCACCCATGGGCTCCTTTCCTTTTGAAAGGCAGAACCCCATAGGTCTGTTGAAAAGTGCCTGTAGGTCTAGTGGTGTGATGATTCAGACGTCACCTTCCAGCGCTGCGGTCACAAGTTCATGTCCGCAAAGAGATAAGTTGTTGGATGAGAACTGAGGGTTCGATGCCAAGTGTTGTTTTGAAAGCTGGCAACACATTTACAACTGCCCGTGGACCAGGGCTGAGTGTGAAGTCAACCTGGCTGCATTATGGTTCAGAGGCTGCCGTCACAGGTTCAACTCCTGATTTTTCCACTCGAGTCTTGTTCCTTGAAACAAATGATTGGAGGTGATGACCAGACTCAGTAGCGCAAAGACATAATTAGTGGGATGAGAAGTTCGGTGTTGGAGGACTTCAGGGTTCGATGCCGGGTGAGCTTTTGAAAGGCGGCAACGCAAGTACACGTTTAAAAGTTCCCGTATACCTTTGTTATACATGAAGGCAACCTGGTGGCATGATGGTTCAGATGCCAGCTTACAGCGCTGCTGTCACAGGTTCAAGTCCTAATTTTTCTTTAATCAAATGATTGGAGGAGCCGACCAAGCTTCGTAAGGCTTAGTGGCTCCGAGAGGTAAGCCGCTCTAGGAGGATTTGAGTGTTCAATGCCGAGCGAGCGCTTGAAAGGCGGCAGCTTGAGGGCGCATTTGAAAGCGCCCGGAGACCAGGGCTGAGGATGAAGACGACCTGGTGGTGTCTAATCGCGCACCTAGAACACATCTGGGGATGCCGGGCGGGTGGCCGGTTCGATTCCCTTGTTGTCTCAGTAGCTGGATCACACATTAAAACTTGCCGCCTCTACGAGCAATGACACTTAGGGGCTTTCAGCTGTACTGTGTGTGAAGTGAGCAAACATCAACCACCAGCTATGTATAGTTAGCTGGGTGTGTCGATAAGTGCAGAGATGTGCATATTGGAACGAATGCTCCTGGTTGTATTACATTGATGATCGAGACACTGCACTGTCTTTGTCAACAATTTTTGTATGATATTTCGAAAACAATCACTCCTGAGGTGTTCTAAAATTTCCGACGCACACAGCTTTCTCTAGTGTCATCACTCCAGGAGGAGCCAAGTGCCCCCCCAAGACCCACAGCAGCGGGATTTGTTGATGTTGCGATTGGGCTACCGGGGCAGAGAAGGAATCGAACCTGCAACCCAACTGACATCTGCTCAGCACGTTCACGATTACATCATACCACGTTTCCACTCAGCCCTGTTGTCTGGGAGCTTTTCAGCGTGCCCTTGGGGTGCGGCCTTTTTAAAAGCTCACTTGGCATCGAACCCTCAAGCCCCCCAAAACTGAAGCTCTCATCCAACAACTTCTCTCTTTGCGACACTGAGTCTAAGAAAGCCTTGTCGTGTCCTCCAATCATTTGATTTAAGGAACAGGACTTGAACCTGTGACGGCAGCGCTGGAAGACAGTGTCCATGACACTACCAGATCACCTTCACACGCCCTGGTCTCCCTGGCTTTCAAACACAAACTTGTGTTTCCAGCTTTCAAAAGCTCACCTGGCAATGAACCCTCAAAACCTCCAACAATGAAGTCCAGTTCAAAGTTCAAATCTGCATTTGAATCTGTGACTGTTATGGTTAGACTTTAGTCTAAAACCCATTTTACATATTGTATTTAATATGTCTGTTTTAGACATTTTAAAATATGAATATGAATATTTCTTTTCACAGCAATTATATTTAAGATCCCCCATTTTGAATGGTATGTTAATGTAATTTATCAGACTAGGTTTTGTAATGATGCTAATCCTTCAAGTGCCATGTAACAAATGTATTGTTACTTTTGCTTATTCACCTGGTTGATTTATAATAATATAATGAATTCAGACATTTGGTCCGTTGTGTTGTAGGTGTGGAGTCAAATATAAAAGCAGAGTCGCAAGCCCCACAGCCTGTGAGAATTCCATTCACATAAAGAGCCGAATCTCTGAAAAGGGCCGAACCTTTCATTATGAAAGCCCCAACACCTCTGCCAACTCTCCTGCATCCACCTGTTGGGCTCTACTCTTCTATCCAATGGGAGGATTTGAGCTCATCACCCCTATATTTCTATCTCACTAAGCATGTCTATGTTTGCTGTACACCTCGCCAGGAGAGCCCAGACGCCAAACTCAGACAAAGTTAAAAAATGAATAAAGATCATTTTAAAGTAAATCTAAGAGTTTTCTTTCCATTTTAAACAGCAAAAAGTTTAGCATTTTCGCCTGGACCGTGTTTTCAGCTCTTATTTCGCATTCGGTCCGAGTTGTCCCAAACACCTGCGTCTTTGGATCAGCATTACAAATCTAACAAGGCAAAGGTTTGTTTTTTGTTTTTTCCACAAGCCCTTCTGCCACTTTTTCCCAACATAGCTCGTTCCCGTAGGCCGCCGTCTTGCTGCCAAACCTGGTGCCGTGTGCTGTTTGACCGAAAAGCGCTCTCATGGCATGTCCAGTGAACTACCACCGAGGTTCTGTAGCGTTGCCAGTCACACCAGTGGAGTGGAGCATCCTGCTACCCTCCTCACACACACACACACACACACACAGACACACACACAGACACACACACACAGACACACACACACACACAAACATACACACTCTGTGGTTAATCCTGCAGTGTCTTTTCCGCCCTGCATGAGCATTGCTGCCAGCATTGACACATAAAATGTACATATGTGGGGGTGTCAAGTACAATTTCAACTGTGTGTGTGTGTGTGTGTGTGTGTGTGTGTGTGTGTGTGTGTGTGTGTGTGTGTGTGTGTGTGTGTGTTCTTGCATGTGTGCCAGCCAATCAATAGAAAAACCCTCACCTCACCCAATTCCCAGGGTGCCTAGCAATCATATTTCTCCATCTCCTCCCTATACATTCAGGGGGCTTGTAAATGTCTCTCACCAGCTCTCACGCCCACGTTGCTGCTCTTACATCACTCAAACCCCCCTCGCCTTACACACACATACACACACACACACCAGTGCAATCACTGACATTCATGCAATCTGCCCAGTCCACCCGAAGGGGTCCTGCAGTAAACGCGGTCACCTACTCCGGAGGGACTTGACGTAAATGAGAGGAGTCAGTCCTGACGACAGGTCGCTGACAGGCCCAAACGACCATGATGATGATGATGATGATGATGATGATGATGATGATGTAATAAGGAGAGGGTACGACAGGTGGAGTAACCCTGTTAGATGTGCCGGGGGGGAAGAAAGCTAAGTGGGGGGGTGGTGGGGGGGTGGTGTTGTCTTAGGTAAACCTAATAACAGACAGAACTGATGGAAAAACTCCAAAAAGCAAGGTAAAATGGATAGAAAAATGGATAGAAATAGACAGGATCAAGTGGAAGGGGGGCGTTTTTAAATAAGAAAGAAGTTGAGGAAGAGGAGCGGGAGAACGTAAGAACATAAAAACAAACAAACAAACATCCAAGAAAGGCGAGAGAGGTGAGAAAGAAAATTGCTCCATCACGACGACAGTAGCCAGGAGCAGAACCTCGCTGTGCAAATTAACCTTGAGAGTCTGCATTGCAGGGAGCAACGGCAGAAAATGCAGGGTGAGCAAGCCGGGAAGGGGGGGGGGGGGAAGGGGTGGTTGGCTCAACACTGAGGTCAGCAAGAGAGGGGGGTGAAAGAGAAAGAAAGAATGAAAACGAAAGGAAGGAAGAAAGAAGAACGATAAAGAGAGGTCGGCGTGCCAGCGATGAAAGACCAAAGGGGGGAGAGAAGGGGAGGAGAAAAAATGCAGACACATGAAGATGTGAGTGAACACGCAGTCGCTCTCCGAGGGGCACGGACTGCCAAGACAAATAGAATACAGAAGAGAAGAGACGGGAAGCAAAGAAGAACAACAAAGTTAAGGGCAACCAGGTGACGCTGAGGCTAGCTCTTCTTGTGTGGTTCTTTCCAGGTAGAAAAACCGAAAAACAAAATCAAAAGCATGTTTGCTATGAATCCCTTAAATGGACGAATATTTAAGGGAAATCAGTGATGATGAATTGAATTGTTTTTGTTAAGCAATGCTTTTTAAAGGCAGAGACGTCTTTTTTTTTTTTCTTTTTTTGTTTTGTGGAAGCAGATCTACGTCTTACCTGCAGCGAAGCGGGCTTCCTGTTCCCCCTCGGTGAGGTCCGAGTAGGAGTTGAAGTCAGACTCCAGGGCGGCCGGGGTCTCCATGGGCTTGCACCAGCCCTTCCACTCGATCAGGTGGGCCACCCTTCCTTGTGCCATGGCCGTGGGCTTGGTCACATGGTCCTTCACCACCTGGGAGATGCCTACAAGGGTGTAGTAGTGCAGGAGATGTTTAGTGAGTGAGTGAGTGTGTGTCTATGTGTGTGTGTGTGTGTGTGTGTGTGTGTGTGTGTGTGTGTGTGTGTGTGTGTGTGTGTGTGTGTGTGAGATCAACAATGCTTTCATAGGAGAATCTGTGTGTGAGACGGCCGTGCAAAATCGACTTTGAGCGGCGCTTTACGCAGACACGCTGCGTTTGTGTTTCCCTCCAGGAAACGCCGCACCGCCGCCGCTCATGCTCGTGTACTCACCGTGTAATGAGGATCGGGCTAATGCAGCAATCTCTTGAATGGTAAGCGCTCGTCTGGATTTGGGTAACATTTCAACGCTGTCATCAATATTCACCTGAAAAGCAAAGAAGAAGAAACCGGTCTGAGCCCTGGCCCGAGCTCAAGCAGGTGAATGGGAAAAAAACGCAGCTTAGTGCACGTTCTCGCTCTCTGGCGGTGACTCAGAGAAAATCCTAAATACGTCTTTGATTGGAGGGGGTGCGTTCAAACTAGAGGAAATGACTTGTGTACTACAATTCCCTAGAAAACCGAAGGTTGCACTGTTTCCATTGCCGTTTTTGTCCGCTACCCAGCCGCCCACACAAAGCACAAGACTATCCAACAAGGCTTAAATTTAACCCACTGCGCCTACAGACGAAATATTGGTCAATTAAAAGAAAACAACTTGCTTTCGGTCAAGTATGCATTCATATATATAAATAAAGGCCTATTTATTCATACATAGACTGGTAGTGAAGAAACGGGTATACTGTAGATTCCCTCCACAGAGCACAGACCCACCTGAAGGTAACGTCAGACGGGGGATAAAAGAGGTACCTCATCGGCCCACCCTCTCCCCCGTCAAATCCGTCCGCACTGTAAAGCCACACCGACGCGCCGGTATCATGTGTTGACGTGCGTCTTTGTCTGCGTGACCTTTTTATAGCCTACCCCGTGCGCACGTGAAGGACCAATACCTCAACGGCCCAGGCAACACGCCAAAGCGGGGGTTGTGTCCTACTTTCAATAACCTCAAAACAATCGCGGGGACGGATAGGAATGACGTTTACATTCGCTCGTGCCATGGTAGTAACCTCAAAAAGTTGCGTTTTTTTTCTCTTCCAAACTTCTCTTGGAAACTTCCAAAGTTTTGCGTACAAGTTCCCAAAATGTCACAACTTGTTGACTCAGAGAGGGAATAAATAATTATTAGTTAATATTAAATATTGCCAGACAGCTAGTTTATGTCAACCGAATATTGTAGTATGTATGTATGGACTAAAAACAGTGTGGTCAATATCGCTAGCGTTAGTGGTGCAGTAGTTGGAACTTGTCAGTACTTTACTGGTTTGCGCTGCCTACGGTTTGCCCATTGTTTCAATTTGAGTCCATTTTCATAAATTGTGAAAAGTTTGGCCAAAAAATGGAACTCATAAACATGCAAACCAGAGCATCAAGAAATAAAAAGAACAGATAATTTTCTCATAGTGGTGAAGCGGGAGGTACTATTTGTTCTATGAGTATATTACTCAAAAAGTATCAACTTGTGATATTAACGCAAGCATAACGTCAGTAAGAATAAGAAAATATGGAGGCAAACCAAATAGTTGTTTTTCAGTCAGATCTGTATATGCTATGTAAATATGTGCACATATTTACATAGCATGTATCTTGTTACCTATGACGCTGACACACCAACCAATTCACATTGTATATAATTTCAAGCGTCTTTTGGGTAAAATCTAGCAAAAAGGTATCAACATAACGAAGAAGAAAGGAAGAAAAAAAACATGTTTGGCAAAAGAGCGAAGAGGTTTCGGGCTTCTTGTGAACTCGTGAAGGCGTGATAATCCGGACCGGGTCTCACACACACACACACACACACACACACACACACACACCTGGAGATGTCACGTTGCCCTCGGGCCCGCACCCACTCTCTCCTCTCTCTCTCCCTCTCTCTCTCTTTCTCTCCCCTACTGCCCCACTGAACTAGGAGGAGGAAGAAGGTGAAGGCTGCAAGACCTTTAGCTGCCGTGGAGACCGCTCCCGTGCACGTGTACGCGCGCCGTGTCCTTGACACGCACATGCACGGGCGAAACGCGCCCGTGCACGGAAAATTAGAAGGAACTCACAGTGGTGGTGGGTGGAAAGGGGAGGAGGGGAGACGTGTGACAATTCATCGCATCATCCGCATAACCCTTCCTGCCCATTATAACGTATAAGGTATAACGTCATAATATCCCCCCTGTGGGTGGATTTAATGAATAAAATAATAAAAAGAGAACATGTGTAAAATTTAAACGACATAGTATGGATTATTTGTGTATAATTGTCAAATTTAAACGTATGTCACCATTTTTCCACCCGCCCCCCGCCACCCATCCGACGCCACAGGTTTTCATAAGAGGTCTGGGAGACGTGTCTGCTTTTCCCATTGATTGCTCTAATTATAGTCTAATTAAGGTTACATCACTGGCAGGGGGCTAATACGGGCGGGTAGCGGTGGCCTGTTAAGTCACATATCTTCCCCTTAATTATCCCAACCACAGTAGCAAAACAAGGAAGGTTTTTAGGGGGGGTGGGGGGGCGTCGTCGAGGGGGATCCGTCCGCGGCGCTGAAAGAAGGGTTTCAGCACCGCGGACAGCTCCCTGGCTCCAGTGCCTGGAGCATGCATTCTGTTGGTGGTTCTGCAGCCCTTCAAATAATAATAATAATAATAATAATAATAATAATAATAATTATAATAATAATAAAAATAATAATGGTAAAGCATGCACGGTCAGGCTCACAAGAGGACATGAGAGACGGCAGAGTCTTTATTACCGGAGTCCCCCGACCGTTCCTGACGACGCCCCTCGATTTCTCGCAGAAGATGAGCTTTTCCATGGAAAATAGAATGCACATTGTTCTTCTCCCATCAGCATGCCACGTTGCTGTGAGCTGCTCGCTCGCTCGCTCTCTCTCTCTCTCGCTCTCTCTCCCTCTCTCCCTCTCCCGCTCTCTCTCTCTCTCTCTCTCTCTCTCTCTCTCTCTCTCTCTCACTCCCGCTCTCTCTCTCTCTCTCTCTCTCTCTCTCCCCTCTCTCTCTCTCTCGCTCTCTCCCTCTCTCTCCTTCTACATAATGGCTCCCCTCCGTTGCTCAACTTTTCCACAAAAGGAACATTTCTATAGCAACTGGTCACCATGGAACTAGTCCTCCAGTCGTACGCGCAGTGATCTGCCGGTGACGTCACATGCAGCGCACTGCTCTTCTGCCACGGACAAAAAGAAAAAAAAAGAAGAGCCAAATCGATAAATTGATCGTGTGTGTGTGTATGTCTCTGTGCGTTCCGATGGAGAGGTTTTTTGAAATATTATTACCTTGTTTGTCTCACATGCACGCACGCACGCACACGCACGCACACGCATACTGTGTTTTCAGGTTTTCGGAAGCAAAGCATCATGAGCTCTATTTCCACAAATTTTCCAAGAGTTTTGTGATAACACTTTTTTTGTTCACACTAAACAAACCTCACTGAGTTGATATTTGTTCATATTTGTTAATGCCCTGTATGCAGAATAGGCCACTATGCCAAACATGTACATTTGCTGTTGTTAATTGTAAACTGAGTCTTCCCTCAGTTAAACTCAGTTATAAGACTATAAGTAAGAATTAACATTTGATCGCACTGACATAAAAAATATAGTATTGCTTGAATGGAACAGGTGCAGACACTGAAATACAGTCGTCTCACTTCTGAATCATATTTTGACTAAATGCAAAGAAGTGTTACACTCTGTGCTACTGAGATTTCATTTAAGAATCTGAATTTAAAAAATAATTGCTAATTACGTTGAATGACTTGCCAATAATTAAAAACGAAATGCCGGGCATTAATGGGAAACCGAAATGGGCAGAGAACCCAACGCTGAACCTCTCGTTTAAGATGCGGTCGTCTTGGTTAATTAGGTAATTATTTAATTGGGAAAGGTTGAGAAAATTATTTTCTGCTTCACATGGTGTACTGCGGGTTTCCATGAGATCTCAATTCGGTGAAACTGTCAACTTTGATTAGGCCCTTTGAGAAGCCCTTAAGTTCTAATAGGGCAAACATAGTTATGGCCTAAGTTGACGGACCTCTGCATATACTCTCTAAACATACGTACAATCAACCTCTTTTGATGATTTGCTGCATCATGGTCTACTATATTGAGCCATAACATTACAGACTGTACATGAAACAAAGGTTGGGCGGGCCATGAAACGCCTACGCACCCAGACATTAGTGTGTGAGTGATGCTGCACAGCTCTAGCATATTATCGGAGTGTGCAGTACACTCAAATCGATAGCCAGCTGTCTTGCGAGAACGTTTACTGCAGTCCTTCCAGGACTCATGAGAAGAGCGCTGAGACACGGAGGCAGCGGAAGAGTCAGAGCGAGGTGTCAATGGGGACCGCACTATCGAGGAGGGCTGTACCGGACAAACAGGAGTGGGAGTTAAAGAGAAAAAGCACCTCGCTGAAGTCCAGTGCCCCCAGAGGTGCGGCCAGAATCAGTCTGCGAACCAGGCAGGTCCGAGTGTTCCCCAAGAGGGTGAGGTCGGACAGAGAGCTTTCCGCACGCCAGTCCACGCGCAAAGTACCGTCGATTGCCACTGTCGGAAGGAAGAGAGCGCAGATGAAGGGCAGGAAATTAAATCGCCATGCCAACCATGCTTCCAGAGAATCTAACGCGATCACTTGTGGGCTTTAAGCGCAAGGGATATAGGGATATGGGTAATAGGGATATGGGTCATAGGGAGCCTATCACATGATGATATCTCACTGCAGTTATCCCCAAATGACACACACTCACACAGGGTGTCAACAAATGGCCAAACTGAATATCACTGCCCAGTTTTGAACGATGTTCACGGTTTTATGGGAATACTTGAAGTGAGATAACACAGGTTGGGGATGGTGGTGGCAGGGGAGTGGGTTCACTTCCGTGCACTGTACTCATGCTGCGTCATGCAAGCCAGGGACTTTTAGAGATTTGAATTTTGAGCGCAATGACCATCTACAATGATGTGAACCTTGCACAACGCCCTGTAGCTTAAGTCTCTTTGCTCAGCTACACAAAATTGACCTTTACAGTGGCTGTACACTTAGCAACGCAGGCTGACAGGCCACGATAGCCAAAATGGTAAAGGCACTAATGGGCCTGTTCTCCAGCATTAAATCTCGTAGAAGACAGAGCAGCGTCGAGCATAACAATTCAGGACCTGGACAGCTCGCATCAGGCATAAATGTAACCATATGCCGAGCGCTGGAGCTGTCTGGGCACTGTGCAGGCATGTGTGTGACTTTAAGTCTGTCTGAGTGTCTGTGTGACGTCCACCTGTTACATCAAATTTGCAAAACAAGACCAACAAGGTGTGCTTCTAAATGTCAGCGCACGGCTCCTCTTTCCAGCCCTCCACCCCAGAGAGGCGTCTCTGCTTAATGCCCTGAGAAATGGACAAATAGTCGCACGATAAGTCGCCGAAACCCATCTCTGATATTGATTCCAATATCGAGAGCGATCACTCAACCCAGCATCAAACACCTGCCGTTTAACGCGCCGGGCTCATGTTGCCGCGGCCACTTCGGCGTGTGCCATTTAATTGGACGTGATGAAATCGAATGCCCTGGGGTTCACTGGATCGTTGAATCTAGGCCACCACCTCGGTTAATGAAGATATTGTTCGGAGGGGTGAAAGACGTACGCCGCGCTTTGTAGCGCCAGATTGATACACATAATGCAGCGGTTATTTGAGCCCGGTCACGTCGGGAGAGTTGGTGTGTGTATCTGTGTGTGGGTTCCACTCCATGGGTGAGTCGTCTGCAGGAATCATCACGATATTGCGCGACGGTAGCAGGCAGAACTTTTCATACATCCTGCTTACATATTTGGGGCACAACACGGCAACTTAGAGCAATCTTTCAAATATTCTTGAAAGTCCCTCACAAATCTGGGAGGCCATTTCAAATCCAACTGTTTAGCGGACCAGGAATTTAGGTAATATGTACGTGGCTGACTTCAAATCTGATAATGGGAGAGGTTGAAAAGCACAGAGCCAAAGACAAGGACACGTCATCCAGCCTAATGGGAGGATCACTGTAATCGGAAGCAGAATCTCAGGCTGTGCCTTGGATTCCAGTCAGACAGTCGAGCGCCGACAATGATCAGACACAGAGGTTATTAACGCCGGGCGATCAGACTGCAACCTGCGGCTGTTTTCCACAGCGTGCAGATCTCCTGTGACGGCTCTCGGTCATCAGCCATCTGTGGCCAATTTGTTAATTTTCTCCAAGTCTCTTTATTATCTTAATTAATCACTGTCAAAAGAAGAAAAAAAACAGGCTTCAAACTTTAGAGATCTCTTCACTGAATAGCGGAAGTAACGTTTATTTTCTTTCCGTCTCTGTCTCTTTCTTTCTCATTCATTTTCTCGCTCTCTCTTTCACTCTCTCTCTCTCTCTCTCTCTCTCTCTCGCGCGCGCGCGCCACGATCTCGTTGTCGTGGAAACAGCAGATGGAGACCATGGACGTGCATTTCTCTCCTCTCCTCTTCTCCTCTGTCTTTCGGTCTCTCTGCGAGACTTTGTGAGGGAATCAACAAAATTAGGTCACGACCAGCTGTGATCTGATGTCAGAGGCTAAACCTGGGCATCAACAGGCAAACAGGTGGCTGTTGCTGACCTGTTCGATTGTACAGCCATGACTACTATATAGATGGGGGGTTGGCAGGCTGATATGATATTTACATAAATTATACGAATGTATACGTTTTTCCCCGCCACTACTCTCCAGTCGGTCCTGCAACCTAAAATAAGTTTGATTCCCTCGATTTAGAGGGAAACAGAAGAAAATAAGATTCTCTTGAGGGCGTTGGTAGCGGGTTATAGATCAGTGTCAAACTCATTTTAGGTCGTGGGCCGCAGGGCTTTTCATTAAACCGTGATAATTCCTGGCTCTTTCGGGTTAATAAAGTCGGCGTCAAACATATGATTTTTTTTTTTTTCACAGCCTAGTCTCACACCTCTGCAATGATGACTACCCAGAATTTCCTTTTTTACGTATTTTGTTGTATTTTATGATACAGATTTATTATAGATTGACTCTACTACCTTAGAGACCTCAACTAAACGATTTGATTTGGCTGTATCTGTACTAACTGCACACATAGAGATAATAACCAAGTGGAAATATTGCAGATTTTGCAATTAAAGAATTTTTGTAACAAATTTTTCCGCTGCTTTTTTTTTTTTTTTTTTTTTTTACCCAAATCATACCGCTTGGACCCCTTCTGCCGGCCTAATCCGACCCCCGGGCCATAACTTTGACGGGCCTGAATAAGAGGAAACATTAGAAAATAAGCTACACATCACCAAGTGCACAACTGCACCGGCACATGGATGGATTTGACAAAAAGACCCGCAGACGTCATTAACGGGAATGGACGGATCGATGCGGTCAGACACGGTGAGATTTGTGGCCGGCGGCTCCGGGGTCCAGGCTCAAACGGATACGATTCTGAGGTGGGTTGGGGTGGGGGCAGGGGGAGACATGGCAGACAAGGGGGTAAACAACCGTTCGAGCACGAATACATGCGGTGGCAAACGGGAGCTGGTTTCTTGGCAACAGCAAGTCATACACTACGCCGAGCCTGCGAGCGGCTATGGCGCCGGGGTCGGAATTGGGCATCTTCCGCGATTGTGACGAGAAAGGGAGACCGGTCAGATCGTAGCCGACACTGTGGTCATGGGGATGACGAGACAACCGCGGGGGACGCGTTCAAGAAATCGATTTCCGCAGCTAAACGGTGTCGGTGCTCTGAACACCAGGGGAGTCCTCTGGTCACAAACACCTCTGCCTCCAAAAAAAGCAAAAGATCCTGTGGTTCGCGTTGCATCGCGATGGTTTAGACTGTCAGCGGCAGCGGCACCACCCACCCGACAGCACCCCCACCGCCACCCAGCCCTCTCTATCTCTCTCTTAAGTCCTGATCATCCCCGTCGATTAAACGGTGGGGGGGTTTTTTTTGTATTGTTTTACGTTATCCATTGCGGTGCATGCACGGCAGAGCTCCAATACACACACGCGAAGCCTGTGCGGAAAGCGGAGAACCAGGCTGTCCTCTACAGCCTGCTTTTCACCGGAGCAGAACGGGGGAGATAACTCTTACCGAGTGGCGCTCTGGAGCTGATGCAGCCCATGTTCTCGCAGCGGCACGGGCAATTTGTTTCTGTTTCTTAATTTGTATGCCTTAATAATTTTCCTCCTGTTTTATGTAAAAAAATAAATAAAAAATAAAGGCATGAAAAGAGACCCACAGCGTACCTCTTCGGACGGGCGCTTCTCGGACTCTGCTGCTCTGGTCACACCGCTCCGGTGATGCCGAGGGCGGGGGGAGATCCGGTCATCACTGTGGCTCCTTCTGTGTTGTTGTTGTTGTGGGGTTGTTGTTTTTTTGTTTGTTTGTTTTTTGGTTGTTGTTCTTTTTTACGAATTCAGCCCTGGATCACACGCACATTTCGTGAAGCTTTATTCAATTTTCATTTTCATTTTCCAAATGATATAATGTCTCATGAATTTGACTTTCCCTAGAGCTCTGCCTACGTCACCAGCGGACTGGTCGATCCCTGCGGTTCAGCACCACAGCGAGGGGACAGCGCTCCTCCAGAGGGACATGGAGAGGGAGGTGGCGGCTCTCTCTCTCTCTCTCTCTCTCTCTCTCTCCCTGTCTCTCTCTCTCTCTCTCTCTCTCTCTCCCCTCTCTCTCTCTCTCTCTCTCTCTCTCTCTCTCTCTCTAACTCTCCCTGTCTCTCTCTCTCTCTCTCTCTCTCTCTCTGTCTCTCGGGGGGTTCCCCCTCGTCAGGCACTGCCAGTCATGTCCGCACACCAGCACGGAACACCGGTCTCCGCGTTCTGTGTGCGCTCTGCTGCCGCCCACCTGGTCCAGGTCGTGGAGCTTGGGAGTTCAAGCCCCTTCTCCTCCTTGGTTTTATACCAACAGCCGGAGAGTTTCCGCCTCCTCGTATCTTTTTAACCCCACTAGTGATGAGAGGAATGCGGTCTGATTGGCTGGTGTCACCTCCCCGACAGGCCAACATGGGAATGGGGGCGGAGATAGGAGGAGGGCAGTGACAACTCCCCACTAGTTCTGCTGGAAGAGGTTGGGGCTGTTGAGTAGAGCTCACCCAAACTGGGGTCTGCGGCTCCTTTAAGGGTCCGTGAAAGGGTCTCTGTGTTGTGTGGATCATGGGATGTTATCAAATGTTATTGTTTTGAAGCCTGATTTTGCACTCCATGCAAATTACACAGCATTCTATTATAGGCACTAGAATGTAGTGTTGACCCGACAGCCACGTCCGGTTACAGTGTTGTGCAATGAAGGAAGGCAAGTTCCCACTTTGTTTCCATTTTCAGCCAGAACATGTTCAGTTTTCACTTTGTATCTCGCAAATTGTTTAGGCCCATATGCAACCAAAAGAACAAAAAGGAAAATATGTATTCTCCAGGCCATCTTCACCTTTAAGGGCATCATCAAAGTTCACTGGCTGACTATAGTCCAGTTCCCAGTGCACACAAACAAAATGTTCCCAAAATAAGGTTGACATTTGTTCGAATCCATGTTCACCCTCATAGGAAACGCATACAGTATATAGTGCACTCAAAGGGAACGGGGTAGAGCAGAGGAAAGGATTGTGTCATATTGAAAAGAGACCCACTCCAATACACAGGTGGACCGGCAATGAAGCATCCTCTGCTCCCTCCACTCTCTTCTTTCTTTCTCTCACACTGAACACCCACCAGGGGGCTAAACATAGCCCAGCAGTGGAGCTGACCCAGGCTGCCACTCCTCCAATACGCTTATTATGTCTTATTCCAGAGAACAACCCGTGGGAGGCTTACAATCCATGAGAACAGAGAGGGCCCTGAAAAGCATTTGGCAACAATCTTTGAATGGAGGCGCTCTTACATCTCGATCAGGCCTCATTTAAAGATCAGGATCAGGGTGAATCTTTGGCATTCAATAGGAATAAAACCCATGGGAGCCCCACTTTTCCTCTTTCCCTCTGTGAATGTATGTGTGAGATAGACAAGTTGGGGGGGGGGGGGGGTCGATGGTTTTTTGTAGTGATAAAAGTTTTGAATCTTTTTTTTAGATTTGCTTCCTGACGAGTCATTCGATTGTCCAACTCTTCGTCTGTTTGATTCAGCCGGCGTAAAGCGAGGGAGGACTTCCGGTGAACAAGGAACAAGAGCCAGTTCAGCTCGGTTGGACACGGAATTCTCGCAAAGAAAGAAAAACAAAAACAATTCTGTCAAAACTATTTATTTAGGAGGAATAATGCAAAGAGTGGATTCCAAAATAATCAAAATCATTTAGTCACATTCAACATTAAAGATATCAAAGGCACTTTCCCCACATTAATTGAGCCCTTTAAAGAATCTCTCACTTGCTGGCTCACTGAATCGAAAATCAAGGAGCTTCTCTGGGACCGTTGCTCTTTTCATTGATTCGTTTCGAGTCTGAACGAATGGCTCTTTTGCCGGAGTCACTCCTGACTGACGATTCATTTAAAAGATTCATTCGATACGAACGAATCGCCCGCAACTCTTCATTACACTGCTACCTCACTCTCCAGAGTCCTCTAGGTCTTTCTGCGACCAAAGGAACAGTGGAATCCCAGGATGATATATCTATAGATATATCATGTAGTAGAGAGTGATTTAGGACACGTGGAGCGCCCGAGCTTCCCAAACCTGACTGGAAATATGACTTGGTTGCATCTAGAGTTGTGGAAAGCAGTCTTGCATGCACATGGCTTCAAATAACTAATTATAGGGTACAATAGCAGAATTTTACTATTTAGTATCAGTATTTTCATACAGCCGTCGCATTAAAGAAATGTTCCTTGCATGTGCCATTCGACCGCACTGCGCACAGAGACCCAGATCGGCAGTGCTGCAAACAGATGTTACTCCCACACAACTGCAACGGCCGTGGCACGCGTTGATCGTCCTGGAGCTCTAGCGACATCCACAGGACATCTTGAAAGCAACCGCAGCCGTGGGGCGCGGAGGTCCGGAGGCCTGTTGTACAGTGGGAGTGGGGTTTGCAGAAACCCTTTGGAATACAGTGGGATAAAATAACTTGCTCTCGGCTGTCATTTCACATTTGTCAAACACATTCAAACATATTTTTGTTTTAAGGCTAATAGGCCTTGAACAGATCAAAAAAAAAAAACAGCTGTAAAATAAAATTCCAAATGTTCAGGATAACTGAAAAAAATGGAGACAGACAACATTTAGGTGATCATTTAATATTTGACATTGTTAAATGTCTGGAGCTCAGCGAGTTTTGGAGATCAAAGTAGACTTAATCAGAGTCAGATAAATGCGGCAGTTTCCCAGTCCTATTTCCCTCTGCTTTCCTGCCAAAATTCCATTTTTTTTTGTGCAGTGCATGAAGATCCAAATTTCATTATTGAAGTCGATGCCAACATATAGCGTATATTTTTGATTTATATCAAAATCCATAGTCCCGCAGAACAGAACAATGCCTCGTTGCTTTCATCAGGTGATAAAAAAAAAAATAACATAAAAACCTCTCCATTCACATTCTCCTCCCTCCCCCATCAGTACAGCATGGCGGCCAGGAGCGCGGCGGACACCAAACCGAGCGTCTCTGCGGCCCTTGAAGCCGGCGCCGCGTTCCTGTTGCCGGCGATGCTGCTGCTGCTGCTGGCCTCCATGTGAGGGGTTGAGCGCTGCTGGACCCGGCAGTGGCGGCGGTCGCTGCCCACGCAGGCGGCGTACGCCATGGCGTGGGCTATGTAGTTCTGCTCCTGGACGCCCTGGAAGAGGTGCGCCATGGGCCCGCGGGCCAGCACCGCCACGTCCTCCCCACCGTGGGTGGTCGACTTCATGGGCGCTGCCGACTGCTGCACGTAGTCTTTAGTCTCTGGAGTAACAGACACATTGGTATAATCAGGAATAGTTCAATTAGATTAAATTTAAAAAAATATATATATATACAGTGTATACAGACCACACCTGGACCCTATACTTGGACTGACTTGTCTACCCAATAAGGATCTTTTTCCCTTTACTGTCTAACATACTTTCTTATAATAAAAAAAACATTTTAATAAAAAACTCTCTCCTACTCTTTTAGTGCTACTTATTCCTAGAGAATGTTTGGTTGTGACCGTGACATGCTGTTGGTTCGATACTGTGACAAAATAAATGTAGTTATTGTAAGTCAATTTGGACAAAAGCGTCTGATCAATGACGTAATGTAATGCAGATATTCCACCAAACTGCTTCCGTATGTCCTCATTACAGATGAGGCTAGAGCCAGTTTGAATAACTGCCGATTACAGACTTGTCAAGGCTAATACTGTCTAGGGTAAATGCAAATAACATTTTTAAAGGGTTTAAAAAATATATATTGAGATACATGCATTTATCATTTTCTATTTTGTAAAATAAATGTATTATGTCTATTAAAGACTTTGCTTTGTTTGATTTTTTGACATAATGTGTTAAAAATGTCAGGCGGTACAACCATAAATGATATCATTTTTTGACTTCTAAGCCACAGAACTCCCAAAATGACTCCACCTATTTAAGAATTGAAAGTGGTTTCAGATTTCAATTGATCATACTTTATAGAGATATTTTCTATTTGACATCTGTCTTAGTATCGCGTTTGTATTAATGATAATTGATTCGGTCACAACAAAAGAGAGTCGTGTTGTTGACCCAGTAATAGCTGACTGTGTCTTACTTGTGTTGACTTTGCCGATGTCGGGACGCCTCCCGTCTGTGATTTTGTAGCCAGGTCCATTGCCGTACAACAGGGTGGTGTGTGGCATCATGTCCAAGGCCCACAGTGGGGATTTACCTTCAAAGAGATTCCTCTTTAAGGTCTATGAGGGCTTTGAAAGGATACAATCTACAAAGGTACAGGTATCTAGTGCCGGTCAATACACAATATACACCACACACACACACACACACACATGCGCACACCATTTGTTCTTCTTTCCATCAATGGCTCTTGCGTACACAATGGTACACAATGGCACACACACACACACACACACACGGAATGGCTTTGTCCTGAAGGGAACGGGAGAGTTTTATTTTTTTGTTGTCGCGAGAGGTCTCAGTCTGAGGGCAGCGCCGGGTCGTTCGTTGAGCCTCTCTCTCCGCTTCCCTCCTCTCTCCAGATGAGTCGTTAGCCCCTGTAGTCCACCCCCACCATCCCCCCCTTCCCCCCTGTCCTACCCCTGCCTCACCCCTGTTCTCTCCCCCCACCTCAACAGCTGATGAAGTACTCTGTGTTTCACTGGCGCATTAATCACCGCAGCCCGGGAGCACTGCAGCACCACTACTGTTGGGGGGCGGTCAGGAGAGGAGGAAAGGCGGAAAGAGCGAGAGAGAGCGAGAGAGAGAGAGAGAGAAGGAGAGAGAGAGAGAAAGAGGGGGACACAATAGGAGAAAGTGAAAGTGTCAAGAAGCAGAGAGGGTCGTGAAAGGCAAAGAAAGTAGAGGCAAGGTAGAAGGGGGTACTGAAATAGATAAGGGAGGAGAGATAAGAGAGAGAGAGAGAGAGAACAAAAAAAGCAATGATAGGGATAGTAGGGGGAGAAGCGGAGAGATGGGTGGAGAAAAAGCAACGTCAGCTGACTCATCACGGCTCATTTAACGCGGCGAGGGTCCAGGAGAGTCTCCGGGTGTGAGGGAGGGACCTACAAGGTGAAGGCTGAATAGAATCCTAAATAAATAAAAA
This sequence comes from Zeus faber, assembly GCF_960531495.2. NCBI lineage: Eukaryota > Metazoa > Chordata > Actinopteri > Zeiformes > Zeidae > Zeus > Zeus faber. The sequence continues at coordinate 27,924,840 of NC_137197.1, read as the reverse complement.
AGGTGAGATTGGCGGAGAGGAAAAGAAGTTGAGAGAGAGAGAGAGAGAGAGGCCTGCAGGCTGCATGTGTTTACCCGGGCTGTAATTGCAGGAGAAGAGAAAGAGAGAGGAGAGGCAAGAGGAAATGTCAAGGTGCCGGTGGCGCTGGCAGACCTGAGCTGAGAGGGGAGCAAACAGAGGGACACACACACACACACACACACACACACACACACACACACACACACACACACACACCTTTTGTGGCTGCACACCTGTCTTAGGGTTTATAAACACACCTGTGGGAAGTGAGTAGGAGGGGAGCTCAGATGGATTAGAACAAAAGCTATGTGGGGTGGGGGGCTCAAAGGGGGTGTCTCTGCTGTCAGGAGGGGAGCAGGGGGAGAGAGGAGAGACAGAGCGGGCGAGGCGGAGAAGAAACAATGAGGGGGCAGAACAGGGGCACCGGTAAACCAGAGGTGAGGGGGTCAAAGAGGAGGGGGATGGTTATGGTGGAGATGGGCGGTGGGAGGGCATACTTTACTCTATTTTACCCAGAATGCTGTTGCCCCTGAAGGGGTATCCCGTGAAGATGAAAGGGTGTGAGTGGTCGGCGGTCACCAGGGTGAGCGTCTCCCTCTCATCGGTCAGCGCCAGGCCCTTCGCCACGGCCCCGTCAAGGGCCACAGTCTCGTGGAGGGCCATGAAGCCTCGGCCTTTATGGTGGGCCTGGTCGATACGGCCACCTGACCCAGAGAGAGAGGGGGAGAGTGAGAGAGGGAGGGGTGGATGAAAAGATGGGTAAGATCAGTAATAACGCGACAAATTGTCTTGAGGAAGGACATCAAGACACTTTCCTAGTCACTGACCCAAAAGTCGGACTGAAAGACACAAATTAATCTCAACTCACTCAACAAAGTCAAAACAAACACTTGAAATTCACATTCCTACCAGCAGGGGGCATTGACAGTGCACCACTGCTTTCCTGCTCCTCACATTAAACAATAAAAATAGACCCAGGCTAATGGGATCCCTGCTCACACCCATCCCACCATTAGACATCGATGTAAGGCTACGTTCACACTGCAGGCAAAAGTGGCCCAAATCCGCTCATATGTGATGCTCGCTGCATTTCATGAATATTACCAGATCTAAAAATAGTGTTTGTGTGTGTGTCCTCTGAGGGACGCAATTTGCGCACATTGTATTTTCATTTTATATATATATAATTAAACTAAATGTACTTATTGAACGAAACAAAAAAGGCACTGTCTGGATTTAAAAGCTTCATCTGCAAGCTTGAGCCAAGGTACACGGTCCGTGCATTTGGCTGTCATGTTTACTTCCTTACGACAGCGTACTGCGTGTGAAGTCTACGTTATTTCTGTGCAGTGCAGTCAGTTCAGGACCATCTCCATTTCACACTGGAATCTGATATTGGCCACATTTGAATAACAATGTCAACAGCCAAACAAAAACATCGGATCTGAGCAATAAATCCCAAATGAGCGCCATGGCTTGCAGTGTGAACGTAGTCTAAACACCCCCCCCACGCCATAAATCCGTTCAATCAATATTTCAAATGGATGTGGCCGGGCCAATTACAAGACCCTGGCCTATTTTTAAATAGCGAACTTCTTCCTCCCTATGGGCTTTTGTTATCCTCCCTTCGTGTGACTTATTGATAGATTAATGAGGGGACAGAGGGGGAGGGAGACTTTGGGAGGGGGTGAGCGAGTCTCCTCACCCTCCACCAGCAGGAAGAAGCCCTTGGGGTTCCTGCGAAGGATGCGGATTGCCTTTTCCGTGGCTTCCGCGATGGATGGGTCCATCTGGGCGTCCCTGTCCTGCTCGAAGCGCATGTCCCCGGGCTCAAACAGCGCTGACGGTGGGAAGGGGGGATATATAAATAATAAATACATGAATAAATAAAAATGGTTATCACTGAAATTCATGCATTTGGCAATGAAAAAAGATCAAGAAACAAGAAAAAAATAATCCTAAAATAAACAATAAACAAGGAACAAATTGTACCCCAAAAAAAAATCAACAAATAAGAAAAATAAACATAAAAATAAACAATGAAAAAAAAATGAACAGTTAGAAAAAAGCATGAAACATTTATTAAATTTTTTTTTTCATGAAAAAAAAAATTCAAATAAAACTAACCCACGTACCCATGAGGTAATCGGTGGTTTCGGGGTCGACGGCGTCAAAGTCCTTTCTGTTCCACACATAGCGGGCCACCTTTTGTGACGCAACAATGACAACAACAACAACAACAACAACAACAACACCGCACAGGATCTTTAGGATACACATGAAGTGGGAGTAGTAAACGTCTTTGTGTGTGTGTGTGTGTGTGTGTGCATGTGTGTGTGTGCCTGTGTTCGACGTGCCTGCGTGCGTCTTGTGGAGTTAACCGTGCATTGCAAAGCAAGCATTGTTTTTAATCTCCCTTTCTCAGTAGACTATGTTGTAACAATAATAATAATAATGACAATAGTAATAATGACGACTAATTTGGACTCGACCGATGAGGACGCGTTCAGAACATCTACCTCACAAATATTCATATCATGCCCAGAAAATAAATCCACTACCTGCTCGTCGTCTGGACTTTCTCGTCTCCTTTTTCCTAGCTGCTAAATAAAGTCATTTATTCTGGAATATGACGCATTAAAACACTGTAGTTGCGAAAGTCGGGAAAGTAGTTATTGTCCTCTTTCTCCCCACTGAAACACACAGTGGTGCCTGCTCAAATATGGCTTTGATTATTGGGTGACGATCGATCGGCAGCAAAAATTTCATGACCGGCCCAGCCCTAGTTACTGGTGCTACCAGTGTAACACGGTGTTTGGGCATACAGTACATCAGTTACATTATTTGCCCACCGTTGTTTTTTAAAGTAGAAATAAAACCCATTGAGTTCGTTTTCGCGTATCAGCGCCCACATTCATCAAATAAAAAAACTCTAATTTGTAAAATGCTAAGCATGTTATCAATTGAAGTCTATTATCTGAGCTCTGGTCAAACCTCTCCCCCTCCCTCCCGCCCTCTCTCTCCCTCTCTCTCCCTCTCTCTCTCTCTCTCTCTCTCTCGATATGCTGTATGTAACTCTGTAACTTTTGGTTTCTATATTGTGCTGTACATTTCCACTGACTCTGTGTGCCGTCCTTCCGGTAATTTTCGACTCGTGTGTCCTATAAAGATGAACGAGAGCGGCCTCTTAGGGCTCATATCATGATATCGAGACCAGTGCACACCATTGCTCTGTACCTCTTCTAATAAATGGACGTAAGTACTCTACGAATCCCTTTACTGACTCTGTCACTTCTTTCTTCAGTCGTATCGGCGGCAAACTACATTCCGTCACAATACTAAGTCGGACGCGACAAACCCGAAGGCGGCTGCTTTTTTCACACAGCAGAGTCGCAGCACAGTCACATTTCACTTATCACGGGAGGTGAGGAGAGATAAAAGGCTATAAACCTTAGATCAGGTCTAGATCGGGACCTGCCTCCCTCTCCATGCGCAAATTGCCGCCGTGATCTCGGTCCGCTGCTTGTCCCTGTTCCTCTCAATAGCACACTGAGAACATTGTGTTTTTATTTTAGATGTACGTCATTTAACTCTGTTTTATTTGACCTTTTAATTTACTACGAAACAAAAAGAAAGGAGCACCGTGCAGCAGCACCGTAAAATGGTAACACCGGTGTTGCCATGAGTTTATAAACCGGTGGGAAAAATTCCTTACCGTGGCATCCCTAGGTCAGAGCTGTTTCTGCGGCATGGGGGGGAGCTAGACAATATTAGTGGTTATTAGTGGTGGTTTTAATGTTGTTGCTGATTGCTGTATACATATACACGGTGAGATTATTCTTATTCAAATAATAATAATTTCAGTGAAATTAATCAAATTCTGTGAAATTCAGAGAATTTTTCAGATAGAGCAGTAGAGTTTACACTCTGAAAGAAAGGATAGATCAATTTTTAAAGATACATATTTTTGGGGGATTTATCAGCCCATGAGGTCATTTCTATCAACTCAGGATTTGTTCCCGAGTGGTTTTTTCCTTTGTTTTAAGAAATTCAAAGAGTGAACATTTCTGACTCAATTTACAAATAATTTTGTTTGATTAAACTTAAATTGTTTTCTATTAATTCAATTTTTGTCTTGTATTTTGTTTGTTTGGTCAATGCAGTAAGCCAAATCACCAACCCATGCTTTTGTTTTTACTTCACGTGAACTTTACTTTGGAATGGAACTTCGACAAGGATTAATTTCACAAGAACGCAAGTACAGATATTGGTACGAATAATCAATATTGCACCTCCTCCACCCCTGTTCGTCCCATTGTCTCTCTGAACTACCTTTCCCATTTTCATGCTCTGCCACTCGCCGATGAGGTTGCGTCCGTCCATCCTCTTGCCCCTGGAGGTGAAGTCCCAGGGGTACTCAGGGTCCTTGGTTCCTTTGGGTGTCATGTACTTCCTCCCACCACCGATTATCACCTGGAGGGGGTTTCACACATACACACACACACACACACACACACACACACACACACACACACACACACACAGACACACAGAAACACAGACATACACACACACACACACACACACACACACACACACACACACACACACTGATCCATCAGCTAACAGGCTGACAGGAGGACCACTGGGGCCGGTTGAAACGCTGGCGTACGTCGATGTCGGTGTTGTTGAGGAGCTGGGAGGCGATGTCCGTGCAGCCGGCATTCTTGGCTGCTGCTGGCATGTCGGCGTCACTGTACCACTTGCGGCTGGCGCTGTGGGCGTAGGTGGCGGCCGGGGTGGCGTGCTGGACCCGTGTGGTGGTCACGATGCCCACGGACTTGCCTTGATAAGAGGGCGACATCAAGGAGGAGGGACATTTCGATCACTGTACCGCATAGTGTCCTTGGGTGGGTTGGACAGTGTTGTGCGCTAAAGGAAATTTTGTCCTCGAAAGACACACAAATAATGGATTTTGTTTGGATTTGGGGTATCGAAACAAGCTCAAATGAGCTACTCAAGCTGGAAAATCTACCTGTGTATCTGAATTAAAGCAGTTCTGTAAAGAAGACTGGGCCCGAAGGCTGCAGTTACAGTATCGTTGTTAAAGGCGGAACAACCAGTTATTACCTTTAGGGGGGCATTTATTTTTTCACATTGGTGTTATGGTTGTTTGATCACTTTTTTTCATATTAAAT
>NC_137197.1:27827121-27917121 GCF_960531495.2 Zeus faber | reverse complement strand
TTCTGTGCACGTCACTGTGGATCCAGTGGATGCATGGATCCAGATACAAGTCGCCTTTGCAGAGATGGTACTTTATCCTCAATATCCAAATAATTGATACACAGCCGATTCTGGCAGTCAGACTGCACCCAATGGTTGTCATTGCATGGGCCAAGGCTGTCAACCACTGTTCTCCTGCCTTATTAGAGCCATACACCGGGGACGTCCTATTCTCTTTGCTTTCCATGTGTCCATCGTCACTCACCGTCTCCCAGGAAGAACAGGATGTTCTTGGCAACGTTGGTGTTGAGCTTCCTGTCTAGCGCCTCCTGCAGAGTCTTCTGGGCGTTAGACCTCCAGAACTCTGGATCCTCCTCCTCCACTGCAGGAGGCCGGGAGAGACTAAATCAGAGCTCAACACAGGGACCCGGGGGACGCAGTTGGTCCCAGGTTTGCTGCCAATCTACTGGTCTTTGTTCCGGGGACAAATGTATGTATGTTAGTGTGTGTGTGTGTGTATGTGTGTGTGTTAGAGCATTTGTGGCCAATACTGTCTGCTCTTTGATCTACAACTGTACATCTCCCCGGTCTCCCAGGTAGTTTGGAGCAACAACCTCATAATACGAGCTGAACATTGCCAAACTCACCGAAAAAAAACAGAAGTCATGGAAATTATGAGAATTTTACGTGAAGAACAGGGAAGGACAAGCCCATCTTGAGTGGATGGTGATGAGGTCATAAGTTGCAAAACAGAACAACATTGCATCTTCTAGGCCTGAGATCCAACCTCCTGCCATAAAATACCAAAGAATTCAGTATGTTTCCCAAAGCCAACCTTCTCCGTGGTTTCCGTGGTTTTGGACTCGCCAGGATCCAAAACAATCAAAAGTTGTCATCCACATTGTCTTACCTTTAGCGCCTGCTGAGCCCAAAGCCAAAGCCAGCAGCACTAGGAGGAGGGACGGAACGACCACTTTCGGAGGCTCCATGGCTGCCTCTGGTTTCGAGAAGAGTTCTGATCACCTTCCCACTGCTCCCATGCATGGAAGGAGGGACCAGAGCGTCTCTGTCGGTATCATCATAAGCATGTCGTAAAAAAAAGCGGGGCGATAATGGGCTGGTGGACATTTTCACTGAGCACAGCAATAAAGATGGCATTACATAACGCTGTGTCCAGATAGTGAAAGAGTAACCTACAATAAGCAAATAGGAATAAATAAAGGAAATTATTGTTTGTAAGAACAAAGGAGTCAGGAAAAAAAATGTATTGATAAAAAAATATATATATCAAAATGTGAGAAAAATTTGGAGGTGGGGCTCATTTGCTCAACTGGTAAAATCATAGAGAACCAACAGATTATCTGTTATTCAATAAAGCTTGAAAAATCCAAATAGTAATAATATTATTATTGATACAATAATAATAATAATAATAATTATAATAATAATAATAATAATAATAATAATAATAATAATAATAATAATAATAATAAGACAGATTTTTATTATTAATTCTTCTTATTATTATTGTTGTTATTGTTGTTATAATAAAAAAGTTTAAATACAAAATTTAAGCTCTTCAGGCAACCTGTGTGGAACCAAAGGCAAAGTGAGGTCCATGTGAGTCTGATCCAGTGCTTTTGGAGCAATAATTTAATTTAAGTAATCCAGTTTGTTTTTTTATTCCATTTGCAATTTAATGACCGTGTTTATTTGTGCCCTGACGCAGTAAACAGGCTGCACTAATGTTCAAGGGTACAGCAGAGTGTACTTGTTACCTGTTATTTGGGTGTGCACCCGCCTGCCTGCCCATATAGACAGGATCATAAATGTCAGACCATGTGAGAGATGATTAAGCACGTGGATACGAGTCAGAGTCTGAGGTTGGACTGGATATTAAGGATTCCGGGGTTTAGAAATTCCTTGATGGCTGAAATCAAAAATAAGGTGTCTGTTGCTCATCAGCAACTCCCAATACACCCTGACGAAGGCACATTCATCAGTGCTGATTTGAGAACGCTAATGCTCCCACCGAGCTGTGCAATTAGCCTCACTAATTTGGACTGAGGCATGAACCATTAATGAAGGCAACTGTGGCACTTTGGGTTATTAGTCAAAATGGATTAAGTGCTAGTGGACACTGGGTATCGCATTCATTCTTCAGACAGCACACATGTTATTAGCCTTGAATTGTTGACCAAATATTACCAAATATGGACGTCCCTCTCTAGGTATAGCCCCCCAGAATGAGGGCGTGGCCGTGGTCGGCCATCAGCACCATCTCCTCCTCATTTGTCGACTGGACGGCTCGCTCCACGGCCTGGTCCAATAGGATGACGTCAAGCAGGTCCTGCTTGGCAGATGTGATGTCCAAAGTCCATCTGGGAAGCTTTAAAAAAATGATGGTGATAAACATTGGCCGGATGGACTTTAAGACTTTAAGGAGGAAGGAAGAGAAGGAATATTCTCAAGAGTATTCCCTCTTGCATTCTTGCCGGGAAAGGCAGGCCCTGCCACCAACAATAGAAAAAGCATATAGAGGAGGACATGTACATCAAATGGCTGTTTCCTTCAGTGCCAGATAAATCTATATAGGATGAATAGCAAATATGGGATTTTTTTATTTTATATAAATCTCATGGATTACCACTTTAAACATACACTAGGTATGTTTTTCATGAAGCGACACATCAGTTTCAATGTAAGTAAAACCGAATGCATAAACAAGACAATTTATCCATTCGCAATTCGATCAATTCTGGGGTTTTGTACAAGTACGAGCACGGGCGGTCACAAACAACACCATTGGACACCAAAACAATAATTCAGGCCGGGAATTTGATTCCGTCCCAGGCCAGCCTGTTCATGCAAACCACCAGACCACTCATTTTGTAGGTGAACCCTATTTGTTGATGTAACGGACACTAGACTAGTTATACATTTGGCCACTATATTCATCTGGGAGAAAAGCTATCCACAAAAAATTAGGACAACAAGAAGCCTATCTGAATGCTGAGTTTTAATATGTATGCTCTGGCTACGGGGCACCCTGGAAAACCCGCTAGGAATACACCATTGATAGCACATACACACACAAAACAATTAGGCTACACTTTTTTTAAAAAGAGAATGAGACACAGAGTAAAATCAAATGTTCAAAGGATTATCTTTATTCAAGCATCAAGCATATCAAAAGTATAAAAACATACACACACACACACACACACACACACACACACACACACACACACACACACACACACACATACGTGTGTGTGTGTGTGTGTGTGTGTGTGTGTGTGTGTGTGTGCACGCGCTTTAGCTCGCAACTGACCTGGTCCCTGACTAGCGAGCATGTCACTTAGGTCGGCATTTGTCTTTTTTATTCTCTCCCTCTCTGCTCCGCCTTTCCTTTTTTTCTGACTGTCCATTTCTTCTTCTTCTTCTTCTTCTTCTTCTTCTTCTTCTTCTTCTTCTTCTTCTTCTTCTATTGATTTCTGGCAGACTAGGTACAATCAGTGCATTATTGCCTCCCTCCGGTAAAAATATTAATAATCAAAAAAATAATAATAAAAACTCTGTGTTTATTTGTCAATGACCTATATCCTTGGATACAGGCCCGTAGATTTAAGAAAGTCTTTCTTGCAGTCTGACTCTGGTGTTTTGATTCTCCGAATAATGTTTTCGAGGAGAAAGTCCCAACTCTCAACTCAATTTATGCACAGTCAGACTGCACTCCACGAAAAGTTCTCTCCTTTCCTCAGCATAGAGTGGACATTGCAACATCACTGGGAGAACTGTTTCCAATACCCCACACTCTTCACAGTGACCATTCCTATGCTTTCCAACTAACACCAACCCACTCCCTCGCCCACAATGCAGCAGCTTTAATCTTGTCAACTTTATATCATCTACCTGACTCATCCATCCCCTACTCCTCACTCTGACTGACGACTGTATATTATACAGTTGTCTCCCTCTTCTCCCTTCCTCCCATTCCATCTGCCACTGGCTATAAAGCCCCTCCCTGACCACGCTTTTACATTCTTCTGAACCAAATGAAACTTCAATGTCCACTCTTTGCCTTGTCAGACTGTCGTTATCCATCATATCTGCTCCCTCATCGCCCTCAACTCCTACCATACACCCTCTTCTCTCTAACCTAGTGACTCCCATCATTATTTCCTGAATAATGGTTGGTCTAGCACTCGTACCTTCTCCCTCCAGAGCCGACAGCGCTGCTGCTGAATCCTAGCACCACAATGCCCACAGTAGGGAAAATAGTTGGGGCTGAGTGTACTGATATCCCAAACAACCATAAACCAAACAACCATAATTCTAAACTGACCTTATCACAGCCTGATATATGCTCACCATTGTGCGTCTATCTGCTCCCCAAAAACACCCTGTTAGACACCTCATAATGTTTGTGGCAGATGAGGGGGGCGTGGTTAAGCCACGTCGGCAGGGGACGGGGATGGCTTGGCCGTGGCGGCGCAGCTTTTCCGGCTGGAAGAGTTTTCATATATGTTGTTCTGTCTTTCAGTGGAGAGGGACGCAGGACGCGGAAACTCCGGCAGTGTGGAGCACGTCCACGCAAAACAAACTCTGTCAGTCCTTTCTAGTTTATCGTTCCATTGCCAAATCAAGGCCTCGCCATGTCGGTGCTCCACTGCCTGAATGACTCAGTCTTCCTCCCTTAACCCTTACCTGTGGGTAGAGACTCCCACAAGTGGCGTAGTTGGCACGATATGGCAAGGACCGGGCGTCGGAGGAAAGGAACCCAGATGCCAATCTATTGGCTGTGGGAGCGCCTCCCAGACCTGGAGGATGAGCACGACTTTCTCCGCTGTCAGCAAGAGTGCGTCCTCACCAGTGTGCGGTGGGACGGAGCACACTGGTGAGAGATTTAAACCCGTACATGTGGGTAGAGACTCCCACAATGTTGATTAACTTTTTACATTTGTACACAGTCTTCTCTATGTATACTTTCCATGTCAACCTTTCATCAAACCATATTCCTAGAAACCAGGTGTTGACTATATATTTTCCTCTTCCAATAAAAGATCATATACTTCGATTTTTCAACAGAAATTTTAAAACCCCATATATCAGCCCAGACTGTAACTTTATCAACAGAAACCTGCATTTTCTTAAATAGAAATTTCATATTTTGGCCTCTCTTCCTCATTGCTCCATCATCTGCAAATGAAGACTTGCCTATTCCTTCTCCCACCTCACTGAGAATATCATCGATCATAATAAAAAGCACCGGACTAATTACACTCCTTTGAGGTGTCCCATTGTCAATTTCTACAATCTTGAAGCACCCCTCCCACTTTCACTTGTATTGTACGTGATCTAAAAAATTCTCAATCCAATTTAGCATCCTCCCACGTACACCTGCATCATACAATGAAATCATAAGGCCTTCTCTCCGTAGTGAATCATATGCTTTTTCAATATCAGGAATGACACTAACCACTGCCTCCTTATTCTTAAAGGCCTTTTTCACTTCCATGTCCAACATTAAAACTGACTCTACTGTAGATCGTCCTAATCAAAATCAACTGTGAAATGGAGAAAAAAAAATCCTTTATTTTCAAGCGTACTAACTAGCCTGTCAGTAACCGTTCTTCCCATTACCTTGCACATAACAGCCGTAAATGCAATAGGACGATATGATCCAGGACTATTAGCTGAATTCCTTGGTTTCAATATAGGAATATTCTATTCAGCTGGAAGTTGCCCAAGTTCCCACAGCATATTTATCACCGACAACATCTCCTCTAATGCCAGATCCTCCTTATGCCTAAAAAGCAATCCATTCCTTCCAGGGGCAGTATTCGCTCCTGATCTCAGTGCTTGCTTCAGCTCATACATACTAAAAATAAAACATTGGCTATCTCACAGTTATCTTCATTTACTTTTAACTAGTTTTTTTCTTATGACCATTTGATTTATTTTTTACAAGCTTCCCTCCCCAATGTTACTTAAACTTTGCACTGCTTGAAAAGTTTTACCCCACAGAATTTCCTCCATTTCTTTTAGCAAACTTTATTGTTTCCCTTGCAACCCCTGCTCTCAGCCTCTTATATTCTACAAATGAGTTTCAAATGGAGTTTTCCTCAGTAGTGATAGTCTTTATTGCGTGCCCACACTGCCTTATCACATGCTTCATTCCACCATGGCACTATTCTCTTCCTCTGAGGCCTTTTCTTCTCTGGAATTGACAAGTCAGCTGCCCTTCTTACTGAACACCAAAAGGATCTACTCCACTCATCCAAGCCACTCTCACTATTGACCTCTCCCATAGCTATTGCACAGTGCTTTTGGAACTCCTCCCAATTAGCCTCAGAGAACTCCATCCTATTTTACATAACTACCAACTCTTCTCTCAAACCTCCACCAAACCGACTCAGAATAGGGAAATGATCACTGCCCATTGTATACCTGTCCCCACACAATATCTCTACCTAACTGGAACCTAGTCGACCTACCATCATTAAGAACTACCAAACAGTGCTTATCCAAGAAATCATCTATAATTAGACCCTTACTATCCAGGGACTCACTACCCCACAATGGATTGTGTGAATAAAAATCCCCAACCCATACGACTGGAGGCCGAACTTAATCCATTATCTCATCTAATTCTTTCAGATACAACTGACGACCAGGATTGTACAAATTAATCAAAGATAACCTTCCCCCGACATGCCCTATCTCCACAACCCACTCAAGATCTGTCTGGATATCAACCCTGCCATATTAACCCCTTCTCTCACAAACACTGCGCAACCCCCCCCCTACTTTATCCTTTTGATCCTTACGCAATCCCTCATGCCCTGATATGACAAAATTCAAACATGGCTTTAACCATGTCTCTTGAACACATATTATCCCAGGTTTGTCCCCAAAAGCATCCACAAATATTGTCAATTCTTGACAACTCGCAATCAGGTTACGGGCATTCCGCTGCAATACATAATATTGACCGCCATCACCCCTCTCCAGTATTCTTCCTCCATTGCTTACTTCCCTTCTTTCTTTCGAAAATAAAAATAAGTAGGTATGAAGATTGGTCGGTTCCACTTGCTCAAATTTCAGGAACACACCTTGTCGCTTCAGCCACTATCCTCACATCTGATTTTTTTTTTCTTGCGTGTTTAGCTACCCACACTACTTCCACCATGAATGCTAAGAACTCAAACTTATCCACAATCGCTAAATCGTCCGGAGCTCTTGGAATTTGATTCCCCTTGTCCTTCTCTTCCATCTCTTACCAACCCCCTTTCCGTATCTGAAAGCTTTTTCACTGCTTCAGCAAGAAGCTTGTTACTTTCTCTATACCGCTGCACCCCACGGCCTACACATATTGGCCACATTGCCGGCTTCTAGCTACATGTCCTCCCCCACAGCTTCCACAGCTACTAACACTGTCATGGACTCTTGCTTAATTCCGTCTCTTGATATTTTAAATCGAACAGCCTCACAAATCTTGGCCCCTTCTACTGTATGTCTCTGTCTAAATCTTCCACTGATCATTTCAGGGAGACCCCATAGATCACTCCTTTCACTCCAGGCTTGCGCCCTGGGACAAACACTTCCACTCCTTTTTTCCCCATCGCCTTTAGTTCAATGGCGTTGGCTGAGCTGCAGATCTACAGAACACTAGCAATGTGCCATCTGCCAGGATTTTAGCTTTCAGGATATCTCCCATCCCTACTTTCAAAACCTCGGTCAACTCAATGGGGTTGAATGATTTGAAACCTGATTGACCCCCTTCGAGTTTGGATATTACCTTTTAATCTTCACTTTGTCTCTCCTCACTTCTCCTTTTTTTTTTTTTACTTCCTCACTCCGTTTTTCCCTTCCCTCTGTCTCCTGTGAGAAAAAAAAAATTCCTATCCTTTCTCTTCCTATCTTTCTTTTGAGTATTTCCCCAATCCCCCAACCTTCATCATCAGATTGTATGTTTGCACACTCTCCTTCACACAAAATGTTTTCCAAACCCAAACAAAGTTAGGACGGAGCAGTGGTAAAAAAAAAAAAAAACATGGAAGCTGCCTGCTTCCATGTTTGGACTTCTCGCCGGCAGGAGCCCACCACACCCAGAAGTGGCGTCCCCTCAATTGTCCATTTTGCCGACTTGTCTAAAAAATTATCGGTAAAAGCAGGTCGACACGAGCTGCTTTGTGTTTCGCCCAGAGGCGTGTTCCTCCAAAAAAAGACACAGGTGTTTTTATTTGAGATGGATTGGATTTTACTTTGTTTCCTTCCTTATAACCCGCTAACATCGGGAATTTGCCATCGGTGGAAAAGGAAAAACGTGTGTTTCAGTCCCGGGCCAAAATGACCCTGCAATAGACACAGGTTTTAATCGGCTCCACCTCCGATCGGCTCTGATGTGAACAGGACACCCGGGTCAACCCGGTAATTTTGGCCTCTTTACCTACGCAATGCGATGCGCGTTGAAATTCTGGACGTTGGTGCATTAATAAACAGGAATATCTGTGTATCATTCGATCATTTCATATACGTGGTGAGGACAGCGGAGAACCCCCAAGCTCCCCACCGGGCTCCATGTCACTCCAGTATCAGCCCAAGCTAGTCCCTGCTCCCCGCCACCGAAGGAACCGGTCTAGGACTGGCAGCATGGATACTCCATGCCACTCTTACTATAGTGTTGGTGTGTTCATGAACGATCCGATTCTTTTGAACGGCTCAAAAAATGTGCTAATGCTAATTAATTTTGGTGTGAAAAAGCTATTTGTCAGTCGCTTTCTGAAAACATGTGAAACAAATGTGAACAATGTAGTTCTGAATGGTGGAGTTAGACCACTAAACTGTTTTTCGTCATTGTTGTGGTCAGGATTTTTTTGGGTGGGCCCAATGGCGTGTTCCATTTGAACTGGGACCTCAGGTCCCCAGTCAGAAATTTCAGCTGGAACTGGAAATATTTTCACAGGAAGCAATGGATAGAGCTCATTCACTTGTGCGCACAGAGAAGATGTACAGTATGTGGACGTTTGCGCGCAGCTGTGCAGCAACAAGGAAGCAGATGGAGGATTTGGACGTGGTGGTGCGCGTGTTGTGGATGGTGATCAAGTTGCAGCTCCGGCAATGCGCACGCCAGCTATGGGTGCCCGTGATCGGCGTGCCAGAACAGTGTGTTTATATTTTAGATGTAGGTTTGTTTATTTCACATCTCTTTATAGAATGAAACAAGTGCATTTTGAAAGGTATGGAATGAAACTGTGCGTAATGGGGACACTTTCTCCGTGACTCTCTCCCCGATCACCCCCTCTCCATGCGTTATGCGCAGAAAATAATTGTATCCAGTCTACGAGTCGTGCCCCGTTCCATATCCCGTCCTCACACTGTTTTGAGTTGTTTTATTTGGAGGAACGGGGCACGGCAATCGGGCGCCCAGAGAGCCAGGTCAATGTTGATGATTCACACAAAACAAAATATATTTATGATTCTCCTTATCATAAATTCCTTGTTAAAATTTAATACCTGTGCATTTTGCAAGCTTCTATTTTATGCTGTTATTGTAATGCACTGACTGGAAAAAAAAAAAAAAAAAACTTCTTGACTTGAAGAATCTCAGTCGACTGATGGGTTTCCGACTGATGATTCGACTCGTCATATATCATATCATATCATATCAACCAGTTCACACGCCACACCTCGTATTTCGCACGCTGAGAATCCCAAAATGAGTCCTTTTTTAAATGTATTCTACGTATGTATTTCCTCACTCGTGCTTGCTCTTGTATCCGTCGCTGCTCGAGTGGTGAACGGGAGATCCTCTCCGCACGTGCGTTGTGTGAAAACTCAAACGCAACATCCAAGTTGGAGTGGAATAAAGCGATCCGTTCGCCACGATTTAGCAAAGAGGTTCACCGTTTCTCCAGAGAAAACAAATACAGAGTGCGTAACCTTGTGTAATGGGAACACCATCAACAACGACGACAATATCATGTATGGTGTCACGACCAAGGCTAGGAGAGACCCAAACGCACGACACGGGGAGACGGGAGGCAGACAAAGGATGTTTATTAGCCCACACGGTGGAGCTGGCCGGGGGGACCCGGTCAGGGAGGGATGGAGCAGGGATGATGATGACCGGGAGGAGGGGTCCAGGATCCGGGTGGAGAGACGGGGAACCGGGCTGGATGGAGAAGGACGGCCAGCCTTGGCCGACAAGCGGAGACAAGCAGGTAAGGGGAAGACGAAACAAAGAGACATAGACTAGAGCAGGGGTGGCCAACCAGTCAGAGACTAAGAGACACTTTTTTTACTGTGTTACTGCAAAGAGCCACATCATACACATGGGCACACATGAACATCACCCCATCCCTTCCTCACACACACACACACACACACACAGACCTCTGCTCAGCCAGATTTATTGTAAATGTCACACACCAACATGATAATGACAGAAATTGACTCCTAGCCCCCGCGACCCGACTAAGGATAATCGGTTGAAGATGGATGGATGGATGGAGTACTAAGACCACACGCCACTTATTTTTAAGTGTCCCTTAAACCCTAACCTTTAAGAATCAGTTTTGGCTCTTGCCTACCATACACGATCCGATGCTTTGGCCATCCACATATACCTGGGACTAGGTGTTCCGGAGCCCTGGCCACATTTTTGAAAATGTGTGGTTACGAGGATCGAACCCGCTATCGGATCTCGAGTTCAAAGCCGCTACCATTGAGCCAGGACTCCTAAATGAAAGTACTGCGTTTCCGCGGTATACCTCTCAGTTCAACCAAGTCCACAAACAAAAATATAATAATTAACAATAGTGTTTTTCTCTTACTATGCATGTTGCTTAGTGGGACTTCTGGCATTCCTTGTCTTGAACAATCCTCTTCAAATCTGGCTTGTATTCCGTTGTTGCCACTCGAAGCAATTCTTTCACATGGGTGTCAGTCAGAACAGATCGATGCTTTGATTTCACATGTTTTTGGGTAGAAAACACAGACTCGCAGACGTATGTTGACCCAAACATTGACAGTATCTTAAGCGCAGCCCGTTTGACATTGGGGCATTTTTCCATTGGCACACTTTTCCAGAACTCAATGGTCCCTTTCCTTAAAGCAGCTTTCAGTCGGTCCTCCTCCTGCAGCTCGCGAGTCGCGACACACACACACACACACACACACACACACACACACCCCTCCAGCCTTCACAGTTCTCCATCGGAGATGTCCGATACGCAACGCAATTCACCGGCCGATCCATGTTATATGTTGACTACTAACCATGTCAATAGTGTTGAAAATAAACTTCCAGAGCTTTTCGAATCTTATTTGGTGTTTTATTAGTCCTAATGCCTGGAACGCGTCTATACGTTGACTTTGTATGGAGGCGCGCCGCCCCGGCGCTTTTGGTGTAAACGCGGCATTAGGACTAATAAAACAGGCGTTAATGGGACTTGACTCCTGCTGCTATCCGCTTTGAGTAAATGAGGAAGTGATCCGGGGTGGAAAACGAGTGATACATCATAGCGATTTTATAATCATAATAGGGAATGAATGGCTGCGCTTTTTTTTTTTTCTGAGTTTTTGACGCTTGTCATGTGAAAGTCCCTTAAGAGCCGCATGAAACCAGCCAAAGCCGCATGAGGCTCGCGAGCCGCGGGTTGGCCAGGCCTGGACTAGAGACTTGAAACAAGCACTAGGAGCTAGGAACTTGGAACTAGGAATGGAGCCAGTAGCTGTACAACTCGGGTAAGCTAGTTGACGGTCTGGCAAAGAATGACTGGAAAGCTGGAGACTAAATACTGTGTGGAGTGATGCAGGTAATTGATTCCAGGTGTGTGCAATTGGCTCAAGGGGGAGCTGCAGATGAGGCAAGAGCGGCCTCTAGTGGTGCTGGGACAGTACCCCCCCCTCTATGGACGCCCCTTGGCGGACATCTGGAACCGGAAGGGCGAGTCAGATTGAAATCCCGGATGAGGGAGGCATCCAGGATCTGTCTCTGGGGGACCCAGGAGCGTTCCTCCAGACCGTCCCCCTCCCAGTCCACAAGGTACTGGGCCCCTCCTACGGCGCCGCACATCCAGCAGGCGCTGCACTGTGTAGGCTGGATGACCAACAATGGTGCGGGGGGAGCAGCTGCAGCACCAGGCGTACATGTTTTATGTGGTCGGAGAGGGATTTGGAGAAAATCAAGATGTCGTCGAGGTACACAAAGACAAACAAGTTGAGCATGTCCCGAAGGACATCATTAATTAGGGCCTGGAAGACTGCTGGGGCATTTGACAGACCAAAAGGCATTACCAGATACTGGAAGTGTTGAATGTGGTCTTCCATTCATCCCCTTCACGGATGCGGACCAGATGGTAGGGGTTGCGGAGGTCGAGTTTGGAGAAGTGGGTGGCACCCCGGATGGGGACAAAGACTGAGTCCATCAGGGGCAAGGGGTACTTGTTCTTGACTGTGATGTCGTTGAGTCCCCTGAAGTCGATGCAGGGAGGGAGGGTCTTGTCCTTCTTGGCAACAAAGAAGAACCCTGCACTCAGTGGAGACGACGAGGGGCGAATGATCCCAGCAGCGAGAAAGTCGTGGATGTAGGTTTCCATGGCCTCCTGTTTGGGCCGGGAGATGTTATACAGGCGACTGCAGGGGAGGGGGGCGCCTGGCAGGAGCTTGATTGCACAGTCATAGGGGCAATGAGGTGGTAGGGATAGTGCGCCCAGCTTGCTGAAGACAGGGGCCAGGTCCAGATATTGCGAAGGAACCAAGGACAGGTCAGGGCTCTTGTGGTCCCCCGTCTGCGCGTCCGCCGGCAGGGTTCAGGCCGAGCGGAGGCAGTGGGCATGGCAGTGTGTGCTCCAGGAGCTCACGCTGCCCGAGCGCCAGTCCATCTAAAGGGTTGTGGATCTGGAGCCAGGGGTACCCCAGAAACAGGGGGTTCAGTGGGGAATCTATGAGGAAGAACCTCAAGGACTCACGGTGGTTGCCGGAGAGTAGCAGCTCGAGGGGGGCTTTCTGGTGGGTAATCCGGGTCAGATGTGACCCGGTCAGCCCCTTGACCTCGAGCGGTGTGGGGAAAGGGACGGGTGTCAGCCCTAGCTGGCGTGCTAGTCCCAGGTCGAGAAAACTTGCATCGGCCCCAGAATCTATGAGAGCGGAGGAAGAGAGTGTTAGAAAGGGTAGCTGGGAGCAGAGGACAGGAGAGAGGGTTGGAGCTGGAGCGACCGGAACGTAACCCTAGCGAGGAGTCGCCTTCTCCCGGCCGGACCGGGCAGGTGGCTCGGAGGTGTTCCAGCCGGCCGCAATACAGACATGCGCCGGCGGGCTCGCTCGTCGGAGGAGATCCGGGAGCGACCGAGTTGTTCCTCCCTGCAGGCTGCTGACGGCCGCCGAGATGGTCCGGAGGTGTTCCGCGATTTCCCGAAGGGCCTGGTCATGTTGACATGACCAGCAACACCCTTGGTCCCGGAGTGCGGGGCGGAGCCCCTCTGTGTCGGCTGGGTCCATGTTTTCTTGGCCAGACCGTACTGTCATGACCAGGGCTAGGAGAGACCCAAATGCACGACATGGGGAGACGGGAGGCAGACAAAGGATGTTTATTAGCCCACACGGTGGAGCTGGCCGGGGGGACCCGGTCAGGTAGGGATGGAGCAGGACTGGGCAGGGATGATGATGACCGGAAGGAGGGGTCCAGGATCCGGGTGGAGAGACAGGGAACAGGGCTGGATGGAGAAGGACCGACAGCCTTGGTCGACAAGCGGAGACAAGCAGGTAAACCGGGCTGGCTGGAGATGAACGGACAGACTGGGTCGACGAGAGGAGACAAGCAGGTAAGGGGAAGACGAAACAAAGAGACATAGGCTAGAGACTTGAAACAAGCACTAGGAGCAAGGAACTTGGAACTAGGAATGGAGCCAGTAGCTGTACAACTCGGGTAAGCTAGTTGACAGTCTGGCAAAGAATGACTGGGAAGCTGGAGACTAAATATTGTGTGGAGTGATGCAGGTAATGGATCCCAGGTGTGTGCAATTGGCTCAAGGGGGAGCTGCAGATGAGGCAAGAGCGTTCTCTAGTGGTGCTGGGAGGCCGTGGGCCTGACATATGGTGATATTTGGGCCGGACTGCATTACCATATAAAATTTTGGATATTGGGGCGGGGGTTTCAGTGTCTTTAGCGGACATACCCCCAGCGTCTCAGAACAGAGGGAACTGCCTTTTTTTCACGATTTTGAAATCAAATTCTATATACTGAATAATAAATAAATAATTAAAAATAAATACCAATTTGGCTGGTTGGTTAATAACACATTGTTCTTTTGTGTGACAAACTCAGAACACATAAATATTTTTGCCTTACAGGGACTTCGAGCACGACAGGAAGTCAAGCTCCATAACATATGCAGTGAACTAAAGAACATCAGAGAGCCACGGGCACTTTCTTGCAAGGTTACACAGTGAGGGTTTAAGATTCCACAACTCATAACATCTAAGTATGGCTTGGGGCTGAGGTTATGCTTTCTTTGGATGAAGATTTTTATTCTCCTTCCACCAACAGAAGAGGCTGGGGAGCTTGAAGCGAAGTCTTTCTACATGGCATAGTTAGGCAACCGCCTGGAGCCTCATGCCCTGGGGGGCTTGTGCATCACTCAGATCCCCTAGGTATCCCAATAATTTGAATTAGAAGACTTGAGAGTTAACACGGACAAGGTGGGCGGAGGACAGGAAACATGCACTTGTAATGCTGGGACTTTCGTGATGAAAGGTTCGGTCTTTTTGGAGATTCCATTCTTTACGTGAATGGACTTCTCACAGGCTTGCGACTCACAGATCTTTTATTCTAGTCCATGCCTACAACACAGCAGACCAAATGTACGTATGTGGTCTGAATTCATTACATAAGATAAAGGCTTTGATGCCAGGTGACCTTTAAAAGCGCCCGGAGACCAACGCTTGAGCAAAAAGTCCTTCATTCTCTTTGGAATTTTATATTTATGAGGTGAAAGAAAAATTGTGTTCCAATATTTTCTATGAGAATAAATCAACGTCTTATCTCTTTCTGAACAAAATGACTCTTTTGCTGGAGTGACTCCCGACTCCGCATTCATTTAATATAGTATTTAATGTATTCATAATCTTTTCCCGTTGTCTTCTCCGAAATGAGTGAAGAGCGTTTGAATTGTTCAGTTACAATTCTCATGAAAAGAGCTCTCTCTAAATAGTTTTTGTGTCCAAGCTGTGCTTGCATTAAGTGAGGTGGAGAAGGACCTCACATTGGCCTCAAAATCACTATGACCGCCCCTGCATGTCTTGAGAAGCAAATAGACCTGGGGGGGGGGGGGGGGGGGGTGTCAAATAGATTTGTATAATAAAGATCAATTATTATTTCATTCAAGTTTTTCCAAGTGCTTGGTCAACTGTGTTGCATGAAGGGTCCTGGGACCTGACTGGCGAGGGAGAGAAAGTCTGCATGATGGCTCAGGAGGTAGAGTGGGTCGTCTAGTCAATCGGAAGATTGCCGGTTGGATCCCCAGCTCCTCCTGGTAGCGTGCTGATGTGTCCTTGAGCAAGACACTTAACCCCCCAACTGCTCCCGGGGCTCCAATTGTGGGATTAATAAAAGTTTAAAAAATATATATATATGATTTTATAAAATGGCTCTCTTTTTCAGGAAAGGAAGGTCAAAAGTTGAACTTTGACTTTCTGAAATGTAATAATACAAAAGCTGAAATTGAAAAAAATGTCGGACCCAATTTCAACTTTAATGTTCAACACAAGCTCATTTATTGGTCAGCAGTTCAGCGGGGCTCCATTCGTGGTGTAATGTCTCCCTCTAGTAGACAAGGGAGGGACAACTCCAGAAGTACTTAGAAAAAAGAATAAGAGAAAGGACTTCCCCCTTTTCTTCCAAAGGAAGAGAGGAAGACAGACAAAGGGAGAGGGAGGGGGAGAGAGAGGGAGAGAGAGGGAGAGTGAGAAGTAGCTCACCTAAGAAAGGGGCAGGAGCTCAGGAGGTAGAGCGGATCGTCTAGTAATCGGAAGATTGCTGGTTCGATGCCAGGCTGCTCTTGATAGCATGCTGTAGTTTCCTTGAGCAAGTAACTTAACCCCTGATGGCTGCGTCCATTGGTGTATGAATAATTGTAAGTTGCTTTAGACAAAAGCATCTGCTAAATCGTAATGTAAGAGGTGATCTGTCATACCTGCCTCAGTTCAGCCAGATTGCAAATGTAGGTTACATTCTGCAACAAAGAAAAATAACAGCCACAAGCATCACCAGATGTGAATGCAAATGTCATTCAGCAGCTGCTGTTCAAAGCCATCTGCACATAACCAGATGTGAATAGAGAGTGGACTGTGGTGCTTGGGGAATATACTCTTAATTTATGCCAAAAAAACTTTTTTTTAAGCTGCCCGTCCAGCAAAGGATAAACCCTGTGTTGCAGTGACATGTAAGATTACTCTTGCATATTTAGTTCAGCCAAAAATTGGCCAGTAGTATTTGAAAACTGTTGCTTAACTTCTGCTGCTTGACTTCAGGTAGTAATGACCATCATGGAATTAACATAAGCCACAGAAGGGCAATCCGACAGACAACTACATCATGAGCCACTGTTTATGTAAAGATCATCTCTTCAGCGGGTGTTTTTAAGCGAATGTGCATGGACTGTCTCTCTTGATTTGGCTATTGTATGGATTTGGCTACTGAATGATTCACATCAGAGGGGATCTGGAAGTGGGTATACGCAATGTCGACTGTAGAAGAAGTAGGTATACTCTGTATACCTGCGTATACCCTGCACTACAACACTCCCTAACCCTAACCATTACCTAACCAACCCTAACCTGATCATTTGTTTCTTTAACCTCATACCTAAACATAACCATCTCTAACCCAACATTTTTCGGACTACTGGGGTTTCTGAATAATAGCCCATCGGAACAATGGGGCTGTCCCCATAAAAATAAAAAAACCCTTGTGAAAATGGAATTCCTGCAGAAAGAAGTGTACAAAACGCTACTGAATACCATTCTGGACTAGCGATTCCCTGTGGATTCTCGATTCAAGATTCAAGATTCAAGATTCAAGATTCAAGATTTTTATTTGTCACATACATATACATACTTCCATACATATATGCAGTGAAATGTAATGCAACGCACCCGGTGATAGCACACAATAAGTCCTAGGAAAAAGTACAAAAATAAAATAAAATAAAAAGTAGAAAATGCCTTTCTAATAGACCGACTAACTGACTCCTAAAACGTAATACAGTAAGTGGAATACTTATAGAATAAGATAAAAAATATATAGAATAAAATACAATAAAAAATAAATTGAAATAAAATGGAATAGGTTGAAGGAATATGGCTATGTATATACAGATATGTGCATTTAAAGTGGCATGTGAATTAAAGTGGCATGTGAATGTGAATAGTGTGAGGTAGTGTTTGGGATAATACAGCACAGTATACAACAGTACGGCGCAGCAATACGGCATCACGAACAACCCTGAACAGTGATACAGTATGCGGTACAGTATGCTACATACAGTACAGTAGGTAGTGGAGCCTAGTGCATGGCTCAGTTAGGACCCCTGGTGAGGTCAGCGCTGACAGTTCTGATGGCTTGAGGGAAGAAACTCTGTCTCAGTCTCTCTGTTCTCGCTGTGTGACTGCGGAGGCGCTTGCCTGACCGCAGCAGCTGAAACAGTCCGTTGTTGGGGTGATGAGGATCCTTCCTGATCCTACGGGCTCTGCTACTACACCTCCTGGTGTATAACTCCTGCAAGGGGGGGAGGGTAGTTCCAGTGGTACGTTCAGCTGAACGCACCACCCTCTGCCCTTTTTCAGCGCCATCCACTTTTCAATCTCTTGCACGCAGGGGTCATGTACATCCGCCAAGTCTCCACGATGACCTGGAAATGGGACACATACAAACACAGATTCAAGATTGTTCCCCTGTTTTGAGGTCAAACTGATATGAACCCAACTTCACTGTTCCAACCTGGTTGATTATCTTCTAACCCAAGCTTACGCAAATAGACTTGGGAAGGATGACCCAGGGAGGATGGGGGCCAACGTGTCACGCATTTAACAGTACAGTGTGGTAAGGAAGGGGAAAAAAAAAAAAAAAAAAAGGCATTGAGTGAAAAGAAGAAGAAAAAAAAAAACAATTTGGCAGATTAAGAGATAAGGCTGTTCGCCAGGGCACGGCGTGTCAGCAGAAAGCAACAGAGATAGAACTCTGCTTGTAACAGGACAGATTAGATGATAAATCCTTTAAAACAGCTGCTGGGTAGGTTTACAGGCAGGTTTAGATTACAGCCTACAAAGTGTCTACCCTCTACTCCCGCTACGCATCTGGGTTGTCCATACACCGGGTTGTTCTTCAAAAACGCAGTGCAGTGACGCAAAAGGCTATTTCCTGGTAACAAGTGTGACTCAGTAGCCTGGTGGGCTGTATAGTGGGAGCTTTGGAAAAAGCACGCACGGCCCCCAAAATGGAAGTGTGGAAATGCTGAGGTCCAGTTTTTCCTTCCATTATTTGCCCGGGCAAAGTTTGCTGAGCAAACACGTTCTTTCTTTGGCCGAGATTGACTTCACTTAAATTTGCAGCACGTGGGAGTGGGACTGTCAGACATTCAGAGCTTAAAAGCAACACTGGCGGTCAGTACCAACATCTGGGGTGTCAGTACCTGCCCCTATACCTGCTCCTAGGTCAAACTATACCGCATGTCAAATCCTTGGAGACTTCTATGGAAATGATGTGATTTTTAATCTATATACAGTATCTGAGGAAGGAGCAGCATTGGGAAGCACTGTGGCCTCACAGCTCCATAGACTTGGGTTCAAATTCCATCTTGGGTACTCTTCTGTGTGGAGCATCCGCCTTCTTCCTGTTTCTGCGTGGACTTGCACCAGTGGTCCGTGGCATGCTTTGGCTTATTGGACACCCTGCAAATTTGGCCTGGGGGCCACTTCAGGATGCCTAATGACCATAATCACGATCATCATGGATGGATGGACGGATTAATGGATGGATGGATGGATGGATGAATGAACGTTTCATCCAGGCAACTCCAAGATAGAAGATGGCAAGAAAAAATGGGAACTGAGAGAGCAGCAAATGTCTGGACAAGCTCTCATCCAATCTGTAGAATCTGGTCCAGTCAGAGACTTGGACCAAACACCACTGATACAAACAGAGCCAAATTCTTTGGAGAGCAACTTTTTGTTGCACTTGTCCAATGCAGCACAAAGAAGCAGAATTTGTATTTTCTCCAACCCAACCTAGACCTCATTTGACAACAAAAGCACAATGAAGTTACCTGTTAATATAACAGACAGATCGCTTGTTTTTGTTTTTCTGTACAATATGTGTGCACATGGCGGCATCTTTGGCCCAACGCAACATGGAGGAGGAAGGCGCTGGATGTGCAGCGGCTACCTGGAACCCGGGTGCCGGTGCAGCACGTCAGACGAGCTACAGTCTTACACCAACGTGTTGGGATTATGTCCAGTAGGCGAGCTGGGATGCCGATAGGAAGAACATTGGGTGAAGTTTTGACTTTGGTTTAAAATACAGGCGAGGAGGGATAATCAAATTATTTGATTTACTTTTTGAGGTCAATATCAATTATACGCACAACCTCCAAGAAATGCCCTGGCGGGCACCTGTTCCCAGTCTCCACAGGCCATTGGTTTTCAAAAGACTCTCCTTGAACCTGGATCAATGTCTTAATCCCCGATGAAGAGAATAACGTTCTTGGCTGCGGTGTTCGACTGGATCTGAGCCTAACGTCTGGAATGACGCTCCCCGGCGACATGTGCCAGAACTGGGGATTCTTCTCTGGAAAGGAGACGCCCCATACAAATGTCCAACGAGAACTGCAGAGGTCACACCCATAGGTTTTTTAACAACTCAAGAAAGAGGGGTTTGAGGGGACGTGTGGGGGGCAGCAGTACGCCGACGCAGCAGCCCCACAGTGGGGCGGCTGTCACCGATCCAGGGAGGTGAATAACATCTGACCCCATTTATTTCCTTCTCATGTAAGCTACCTCACCCAGCTCCATGCCTGCATTCATACGTGATTCCACTTGAGAATATTGAGCGAGTTGAATGGGTGGCATACTGTAGCATGTGACCGAAACTCGACGCGCCACAGGAAAATCAACCAAACCACCACTTATTTTGTGGCGGCAGATGAAGTTACTGCCTGCTTGAATGACCTCCTAATGACAAAAGTAATATTAGCACACCGATTACATTGACAACCTGGGGGAGGCGGAATTGTCTTTGGTTCCGGTTCAGGCGGCCTCCGGAGATTTAGCGTTCAATTAGCGTTGTCACGTCAAGCCTTACTGTATGGGGACAGCCTCTGCGCTGCTCTGCCGTGGACGTTCGGCTTAAAGTCAAAACTGATGTAGAGCAGCATTGATGTGTAACCCTAACAAACTCTGGATTTACAAGGATTAAGAGTAAGCAATAGACACCCACCATAATGCCCCCCTTAGAATAGAGTGATAGTAAGCACTAGTGCCCTTTTCACAACCCGGGTAACAGGGTCCGGACCAACGGAGAGACAAAGCCAGTGCCAGTATGAAAGAACAGAGGCCTGGTGGTGGGGGTGCAGGGTTACAATGAAGGCCCCACCCGTGTGATTTCTCTCTGACTGGCTGAGAAAGACACAAAGCGGGGGCCCGGCGCTTCCTCATTCCAGCGGACAATAACAGTACAGTAGAGGCGTTCTACTCTATTGTGCATGGAAACAAGAGGGTGGGGGTGGGGCTACTTTGGAACCTGGCCTGTAACCCTTTGCAAAACCCCCCCCCAAAAAACGACAAGAGCAGAACTTTTTTATTTGCAATATTCTTTATTCTTTTTTCCAGTTTTTGATGTGAAAAGAGGCGTTAATTTTCTTATAATTAAATATCTTTTCTTAATAAAGTAAAGCAAAAAAGTATTTACATTTGTTTCTTTTTCTCAATTAAACTGTAATTGATGACTTGGGTGGTTGTTGGGGCGGGGTGGGGAGGGGGGTAAATTACAAGCACCTTCTGCGAGCTGAGGAGAGAAAAATATAAATAGATGGGACACTTTGTTCCAAAGAGGAGGAGGAGAGGAAGGGGGTGGGGTTGCATGGCATTACATTAGAATTTACCTTGGGGAAAACAAAACAAAAAAAGCAAAAACAAAATAAAAACAAAACAAAAAAAAAAATCTATAATATATATATTTATTTACAGAACTCTCCTGAAATGCATTTCCACTAACGGAGAAGGCCTTAGGATTTGTACTGTGTAATTTTTTTAACTCCTTTATCTTAAAGTAGATTTTTTCCCCCTCTATATACTTTCTTTTTTGCTTCAAGTTTCTTTAACTATGAATTGAATTTCTAGAAAAAATAAGAAAAAAACTCCACGAACGCTGTCCGCATCCCCGTGCGCAGTCTGGCGTTCTTGAATTCTTGAAGCGCGTGAGAAAAGTTCGACCGGGACGTGTACGGGGTCGAGGAGTAGGCAGGGTAGGATGGTCTTGGAGGGGGTTACGGCCGTAAGGACAGCTTTGGCAGCTCCCCCAGCAGCAAAAAGGTCCAAAATGTCTATCGGCCTCGTCCGCCTCTTTCATTCTCCATCGCAGACACCCAGCCCGAGCTCACTAAAATCGCCCCCCGCACAAAAATTGACATGAAATCCATGGAAAAAAAAAAAAAAAAAAAAAAAGTTTTAATTCCACAACCAATCCAGTCCAAAAAAAATGTCCGCCGAGACATCCCGTCCACTCTTCTTTATTTATTTTTCCTAATTTTATTATAAAAAAAAAAACAAAACTAAAAAAAACCCACACCAATCATCCGACACCCCAAGGAGGAAAAAAAGAAAAATCATTTTAACCACCTCTGAGCCCCGTAACAAGGGATGTGTGTCCTCTCCTGCGTCAAATCCACCGCCGTTTCCAGCAGTATAATCATCCCAAAAAAAAAACCCAAAAACAAAAACAAAAAAAAAAAACATATCAATGTGAGCAGCTTATTTTGAAAGTTCCTTGGTGGTTTGAGTTGAATAGTGTCGCCACGGCTACAAGGAGCCGCCTTTAAAAGGGAGATTAAAACCTCAAAAGAAAAGCAATACTGAAGGACATGGCGACGCTGGTTACATTTCTCATCAATCATCTGTTGCGTCAAGTTCAGGAAGAGATTCGGCAGCGCAAGATTTTTGTCCAAAGGAAACGAAAACAAAGGAACAAAAGAAAAAAAAAAGATCTAAAGTTCGATCCGTAATATAATCTCTCCCGAGTTGAAGATTTTTTTTGTTTTATTTCTTTTTTTTTTTTTCTTTTTATGCAGAAGGATTTCATCGATTCAGAGCCTTCGGAATCTTTGCTAAACGCGTTCTCTCTTTTTTTTTTATTTTATTATTATTGGATTAATTTATTTATTTTAATTTAAAACTAAATTCCGCCGACTCGCTCCGCCTTTAGCTGTTGTCGGACTCGTCCTCCGCCTCTCGGAGCCACATGAAGAAGGCGGTGACCGACTTGAGGGCCACGCCCTTGCCCTGCTGCTCAGCGGGGTCCTTGCTGGACTCCCACTTGTAGAAGGCGTCCTCCTTCACCACGTCCTCATCGTACAGCGTGTCGAAGAACATTCGAAGCAGGTCTGCGGGAAAGAGGGGCGGGAGAGGGTAAACGACCTACGCATTAAAAAATAATATCAAAATGGAAATGTTGACCTTTTTTTTGCACGTCAAACTGTCACAGCACATTTTTCCCCAATAACGCCAACAGCGGTGTAATGAAATATCGCCACACTTAAGAAGCACGACTCTTTTCCTCCCAAATTCTGCGTTGAATCTCAAACAATACTTCATGAAAATTCAACTCTCTGCAATATTTATTTTCCTTTATTTTGACCTCACCTTTGACCTACTGACTTTATTTGGGGCCAACTATTTGTCGAATTGAAAGTTTATTTTATAGGCTTATTACTAGCATCTGAGCAAAAGCAGTATATTTTTATATATATATATTATACACACTATATAAAAATATATCACTTTGAGCCCATGGTGTTTTAGCTTCAGAAACTTTAAAAAGATAAGTAGAAAAATAATTCCAGTCGTTTCTGTGGTGTGCAGAATGTGTATTATCACAGGACGTGATCACATACAGTATGACTCTTCTTCAATGGTAGAAATAACTTAAAAATAATAATTATTTTTTCAGATGTTTTGTCAGTTTTAAAAAGGAAGTAAGAATATAAAACACAAAAGTTTGCAAACTGCATCATAGGTGTACAAAGTAATGGTTGGTTGCAACAATAAATAACAATCCTGGAGATCACTGGATATTTGTTTATTTTATAGTGCTGTCAATCGATTAAAATATTTATTTTAAAATATAAAATATTTTCATTTTATTTATTAAGTTCACGCTCACTATAGCAGCATGACCCCTTTGTTATTCTCAGTCAACGCAACATTTTTTTAATCACACGAAGAAGACGCAGCGATACACTTTATAACTTTTTTTTTTATCAAAAGGGTTTCACATTCTGGAAGGATATGGAAGGATGATCTTGATCGGCGTGTTTGCATGAAAGGGAACCGTAAGATCGCCACGTGTTCAACAACTTGTTGGTGAGTAACTCAGCTAATGCTGATGGATCAGGGTAGCCTCAACTTTTTAATATTTATTGAATATATAGAAATCAAACTCAGCTTTGGAAATAGGTTGAGCGATAGAAAACAACTTGACGAACAAAAAGCTGCTATAATCTCATTTCCCATGTTTTTCAGGCACAGCCAGTACAGCGCTGCAAAATGCGGTATCGCAAGGCTACAAATAAGACGCGTCGGCGGCATCTCAACTACGGGTCAGGCAAACGTTCAAACTAACAGAACATGCGCTGATGCGTCGAGAATTTAGTGTCGTTAAAACTAATTTGCGCTGAGGTGTGATTGTCACGTTAACTTTGACAGCCCAACTGTAGAATAACTGCCACTTGCAGATATTCGGCTCACTAGTTAGCATTACGCAACTTAAGATTCAAGATGTTTATTTGTCACATACATGTACATACATTCTGTCATACTTAATGTTAACTTGGTGTAGATAGATGGATGTGTACATATGTGTTATTTCTTATCTTATTTTAATTTGTATCCCTTTCTCGACTGCAATGTTTGGTGCCAATTAAATGCCAAAATTTCCCTCCAGGGATTAATAAAGTGTTATATGTATACAGCCAAGTTCACAGCCCTTATAGTCATAGTGTGTGTGTGTGTGTGTGTGTGTGTGTGTGAGTGTGTGTGTGTGTGTGGGGGCCACTCACTGGCAGGCTGCTCCAGCTCCACCATAAGGGCCTGCAGGGCGTAGAGAGCCTGCAGCTCCTTGTGCTCGTTGTTCATGTACTTCTGCAGCAGCGCGGCTCGCCGGTTGATCTGCTCGCTGTCCACTTTGTACGGGTTCTCACCTGAAGCGAAGCGTCTTGGTAAGTGAACTGTGTTTCCCCATGTAATCTAACGGGAATATTTAACTCCACGGTGTAACATTTATCTACTATTTATAAATTAAACTCGGCTTTGAAAATACGTTGAGATAAAAAAAACAAAAAACACAGGAACACAAATCTGGAAAAAATTTACTTTCCTTCAAGGAAGGTTTTTTCAACTTATTTGGCTCGTGGCGATTTTAGAAATGCGCAACAATGCAGGTTTTGCTGCGGTGGGTCACATATACATTCTTAACATTCCTTTTTGCATTTTCCATAAGTGCTGTGTGATGGCACTCCTCCTGGACGGAGGAGGGCGGGGCTGACTTACAGATGATGGCAGACTGGCAGATGCAGGTCATCAGTGCTCTGACAAACACGCTGGACGACGCTTGCTGCTCGTCCAGGTTGGCCTGCGCTTGCGCGCGCGCACACACACACACACACACACACACACACACAGACAGACAGACAGACAGACAGACAGACAGACAGACAGACAGACAGACAGACAGACAGACAGACACACAGACACACACAGACACACACAGACACACACAGACACACAGACACACAGACACACAGACACACACACACACACAGATCAGGAAACTGAATAGAGGTTTTATACAAGGAATTGGAGTCGTAGCAAAGGGGACAAGACAGGCCTGAAAAAACACATCTGTATATCAAGGTAGAGCAAAACTCATAGAACAAAAATAAATTGCTCATCTGAAAATTCTGATCAAGAGCAAAATAATCAATAGTTATCAAATTAATGAAAATATCATATAGTGTGGGGATCTGCCTGATTAGTTATAATTTCCCCTCACAGTTACACACACACACGCACGCCGCACTTACCTCCACCCAGTCGAACATCCTCTCGTTGTCTGCCTTGTCCTGGATCAGTCTCTCCAGCTGCTGGCTGAGCTCAGTGGGGCTCAGCTCCTTCTTGTCGTCCTTCTCCGACTCCTCGCCCAGCGTGAATTCCACATTCTGCTCGGGGGAAAATGCATCACCATCAACACTTTCCTCTTTTTCGGTCTCCGGGGGGTAGGAAGACCAGCAGGCTGCTGCCTCACCTGTTCCGTCACAAACTTGTTGACGTCGACATCTTGGGGCAGGAAGTCTTTCCAGCTGAGGCCCGCCTCCCTCCACATGGCGCCGGCTTTTTTATGGCTCTGACAGGGACACACATGTAGTTCCAAATTAAGTCAGATCAAGGTACTCCCCAAACAGAAATATCATCTCGTCATTTGTTTGGCGTGACTTTTCCGAGCACTGACCATTCCTTTGCAGAGGAGGGTGAGGATCTGAACCAGGAGGACTCCGGCTTGGCCCAGCGGGATCAAGGGCTTGGAGATCTCCCTGAAAAGGTGGCACAGGGCGATACCGGTCAACAATCTTGCACCAAGTTTTCTCTGCACCAGTCTAACTGGTCCGCCAAAATTGCTGTTTTCATTTATCTTGCCACACTTTGCTACTTGGCAAAACTTGTTTTGACATGACCCTTTTACTGGAATTCCTTCTAGTGAAATCAGGAGAAGTTGTAACAACCCCGTTATGCAATATGTTGTTACAAGATGCGGCATGTTATGACACCATAAAGATCAAATTAACATTTTGGCAAGTGGTTACAAAATCTGGCATTATTACAAAATCTGGCATTACATATCTGCTCGAACACTGATGAGCCATAACAACTAATATTGTGTCGCAAAAACAGCTCTGACCCTTGGAGGCATGGACTCGACAAGACCTCTGAAGGTGTCCTGTGGTATCTGGCACCAAGACGTTAGCAGCAGATCCTTTAAGTCCTGGAAGTTGTGAGGTGGGGCCCCCATAGATCAGGCTTGTTGTTCCGGCACATCCCACAGATGCTCGATCAAATCAGACCCCAACCCTGGCCATCCACATGATGTAAATGATTCATCAGACCAGGCCACCTTCTTTCATTGCTCCATGGTTCAGTTCTGACGCTCACGGGCCCATCGTAGGTGCTTTTGGTGCTGGACAGGGGTCAGCATGGACACTCTGACCGGTGTGCGGCTACACAGCCCCATACGCAGCAAGCTGTGCTGCACTGTGTGTTCTGACACCTTTCTATCATAACCAGCATTAACTTTTTCAGAAATTTGTGCAACAGTAGCTCTTTTGTGGGTCCGGACCAGACGAGCTAACATCGCTCCCCACGTGCATCAATGAGCCCATGGGCACTTATGGCTCTGTCGCTGGTTCATAGGTTGTCCTTCCTTGGAGCACTTTTGGAAAGTATTAACCACTGCATACTGGGAACACCCTACAAGACCTAAAATATTGGAGACCCAGTCGTCTAGCCATCACAATTTGGCCCTTGTCAAAGTCGCTGAGGTTCCTTACGCTTGCCCATTTTTCCTGCTTCCAACACATCAACTTCAAGAACTGACTGATCACTTGCTGTCTAATATATCCCACACCTTGACAGGTGCCATTGGAGTGAGATGAGCAATGTTATCAATTTCACCTGTCAAAGGTTTTAATGTTGAGGCTGATCGGTGTACATTCACAATCCAATGTTTAAGAATCCACCTGAAGCATATTCCACCTCAACGTACAATATGATATCAGAGTGAAGCAATCTTATGGATCAAAATAAATACACTTTTATGAGACAGCCGAGGCTATATTTTCCCAAGATTGTTCATGTAGAATTATCTCCCAGACCTAATATAACCATGTCCAATAAAGCGCTATTAGAAACATATGTTAAATACAGTTTTCTTCATGGGGTCTGACCTGAAAAGCTGCTCCATGGGGATTCCTCCCTCGTGGAGCATGGGGGTGATGAGCTCCGCCAGGTACAGCCAGAAGCGGGGGATGTCTATGGCCATGTCCTCCGCCACGTCCAAGATCTCCTGAAGCCTGGAAAACAGACAAAGATGTATTTGTTTAGGTTTTTGGGAATGGCGACATATCAATCTATTACCAAACAGAGGTTCACAGTGTACTTCATCACGCAGCCTACTTCAATTGCGCACGCACACTTGGTTAATGTTTATGTCACACACACACACACAGACACACACAGACACACACACACACACACACACACACACACACACACACACACACACACACACACACACACACACACACACACACCCTTTGAAGTACTGCTGCGTGGGCAGTGTGCCGGCCTTGACGAGCTGCTGCTGCAGAAGGCCAATGCGCTCCCTGGCGATGGTGCTGCGCTCTAGAGTGAACTCCAAGCCGTTCCGCACGAACACAAAGAGCAGCTCGGTGCTGTTCATCTCCTTCACGCACTGCAGCGCCTCCTGTTGGGCCAGGGGTGGGGGTACAGAGTTGGGTTGGTGAGCTGGTCGGGGGAGTGCAACCTAAAGTGTGTGTGTTATGTGTGTTCTGCTGGCGCACCTTTATGTCGTTGATGTGGAGGTACTCCTCAATGATGGCGGTGGACTTCTTCTCCAGCTCCTCCTCGCTCAAGGTGGGCTCGGCCAAGGCTTGGGCGGGGGGCGGGGGTGTGGGAGCCGAAGGCCGCTTAACTGTCGACACACCCAACAAGACCCTCCGGATCATTAGTTTAGGCTTTCAATGATGGCATTTATTAAGGACTTTAGCGCTTCAGCACAAAAGAGGCTTTTCAAGGTATTCCAGTCCTTCAATTTCTGAGGCCGAAATCCAAGCACCTCAAGGCTACTTTTTAAAGACAGGAAGTAATGCAGAAATGCAGAACGTAAATGCAGAAAGTTGTACTATATTTAAATAACGCTACTCATTAAATAGCCCTTCAAAGCTGAAAAAGAGAACTATGGCGCGTTGGTGGTCCTTGACATTGGGTAAGCGTTAGCTGCTGATCGGAAATCACTACAATTCACGTTTAAACTGCCAAAATGAGCACAAATGGTTTAAATTAGGGAACAATAAGTTGCAAGTGTAATAACTTTGTTCTATCCGGTATTGATAAACCACATCACTTCCTGTGTGGCAGTATTATTGTAAGAACTGATAGTTCTTAAAAAGTGAACATTTCAACTCGGTCCTACCGTTCTCTTTGCTTCTGGCTCGGTCTCCGCTGCTTCGGTCCCTGTTGTCCGTCATGCTGGCCACGCGGCGGACAGCCTCGGAGGCCCCCCGCTGCTCTCGTTCCCGGCTCCGCCCATCTTTCTCGCGGCTGAAGCTGCGCTTGGTGACTGCGAGCCGGTTCCGATCGCGGTCGTCCCGCCGCTCGAAGGCACGGTCCGAGCGCTCGAAGCGTTCGCCGCGCTCTCGGCTGGAGCTGTTTCTGCAGGATGCGCAAAGAAAGAGCTCTTGTTACGTTGGGTCGATAGATAAGATACTTTATTCATCCCTCGAGGGAAATTGCGGTGCTACAGCAGCTCACATCAAAACAATAGGCAGTAATGATAAAGTCATGAGAATAAAAATGTATCTATCAACAGTTCACATTCTGTCAAAAATAGGAAATATAAAACAATAAACAACAAAACAAAGGGTGCTCCGATCAGGGTTTTTGGGGACAATCACGGGGTCATTTGAAGCCTTCTATTTAAGGTGTACATTATGTTTATAAGCATTAGCATTATGTGCAACATATTCCACTCCCTCTTAGACCCCGTTTACACCTGGCATTAACATGCATGTTGACAGGTGTAACCAGGTGCCACATGTAAACTAAACTAGGCGATCAAGTAAAAAATCAGGTAAATAAAAAATCATCTGTCATCTATGTTAATCATGATCGATGGAGCCGTTAAACGTGAATCTGCCCAAGCCTATTGTAAATGAACCCAATGCATTCTCAATGCAGTTTAAGATCCGACGGCTTAGTTTACATATGGCCACATTCTTTTAGCCCTGTAAACGCAAATGTGTCGTGGGCCACATTGAAGGACCACCTACACAAGTGACGTCCTCTGCGTAAGCCAAAGTATGCACTCATTCACGCGTCAACGGCTTCATATTAAACTCCGGTTCGAAAAGTCTCCCCGTTACAGAAGTGCAGGATTTATTATTTACAAGCAATGGGCAGACATGTGGCGCGAGACACACAGGTTTTTTGTTTTGTTCATTCCATTACGCAGGGATTGGGACAGTATATCTACAAGTAGGAAAATTACAGAAATAAATACTTCTAAAGTAAAAACACTTGTTTTTATTTAATTTGGCTGGAGACACGGGAACCAAAACGTGCAGTGGTATGTATTATAACATTCAATGTTGTTCACATGTGTGAGCGACGCGCGTGTGTCTGTGTGTGTGTGTTCAGACCGGGCCTATAAATGCAGCCAATGGGATGGGCCCGTACCGGGCTCAGACAGAACGTGCACGGGCTCGGGTCAGGCTTGTTTTTTTGGGCCCGATCTAAGCTCTAGCGGGCATGGAGAGGAGGAGCTATTCACAGATGGGTCCGTTGTGTTTGTGTGAGAGAGCGAGAGAGCGGAAAGCAGGGCAAGGAGGGGCTGTGCACTGCCCGCAGCTCTATTGACATTTTAGTTTAAATAGTAAAAAAAATTTGGAAATTAATATGTGGCGGTCAATGTTTATATTGAGGTGGGCCACCACAAATAAATCAATGTATGGGGAACACTGTGGTGCATAGCGGGGAAGAGAAATTGGTTGTGTGTTTTGCATCATCTGATCAGCTTTTCTGATAAGCCTTAATACCAATCACCGGTCAAACTATTAAGAACGAATAACGGCCAATCACCATCGGTGACCGATTGATCGGAGCACCCTTAAACAAAACAATAACAACAGACATTTGGCAGACACTTCAAACAGACTAGACATTACAGGCGTTGTCAACAAAGCATAGGAACGGTGATAGTGTTGTTTGTTTACATCCATCAAAATAAAAAACTATGGCGAGAGAATATGTAGAGATTAGGTAAAAGAATAAACAAATATAAACAAAAAACAAATCTACCTCTGAGGCACCCGTCTGTCAGAGCCTAGAGTGGGACCGGAAGAGGAAGAGGAGGGCTGCTGAAGGGCCGAGAACCTGTTCAAAGTGCTGGTGGCGGGACGACCGGCCGGCTCGGAGCCTAGGATCCACAACACACATACTGTCAGTGTTTGGCGCACACTTAAGAAACATGTGTTGCGTTGTGTTGACGCTGCTGCTGAACTACCTGGGTCTGCAGGCTTGGTGCTGGTGGTGGCAGTGGTGCCACCGCTGCTGCCCTTCCCCCAGCTGCCCAATGTGCCACAGGGGGCTAGCAGCTGGATGTTGAAATTGGGAACTGGAGTCTTAAAAAGGAAAAAAAACGGCTTTTAAGAAACAGCAAGATGGCGGACTTGATTTGGCTGTTATCAAGATATATGTAAGGGGGGGAGCACTAATATACCAGCATACATAGTCTATAAGTCGTCCTGAACTTCAAGTCGGCAAAAGACTATTGATGTGAGCCATTTTCCAGTTTAGTTTGAATTTTGAAATGATCAAATTCAAACAAACAAAATTTAGATGTGTTTTTGCAGTAAAATTGCGGGAATTGGAAAATACTTAGACTGCTAATTCGGCTTCGGTAGAACGTAACCATTATGATCCATTCTAGTGTCAATTGTGGCTGAAAACTGTTGTTTGATATGGATGTTGGTATCACATTTTTGGGGGGGGATTATGAGATACGGACTGTTTTAGCCTTTGTACACATTCAACCCTAATTTATACACAGGTCTATACCTGGACTGAAAGCTGCCCTCCCCCTTACCTTTGTGATCTTGCTGAGGCGCGAGGTGTCAATCGGCTTGTTCTTGGAGATGGGCACCGTGTACCAGCCTTCGTCCTGGTGCCCGCCGCCCCGGCCTTGGGTGTGGGGGCCCCCGCGGCCGCCAGGACCCCCACCGCCCCCACCCATTCTGCCCCCTGGACCCACGCCAGAGTCCTTCTTTGAGTTGAGCACTTGCTGGACCTTCATCTGCTCCCTGTGCTCCTCCATCTCGGCATCTTTGTGGATCTGATCAAGGGTCTTGGGGCCCTGTTCGCCTCGCCTGGGCACCCAGGTGTTCTGGGACAGGTCGGAGACAGTGCAGATGTTTCAGAGGACGAATGAGGGATGGCAGGGAAAGCCATTTCATGTTATTTCTTTTTAAACAAAATTCAAGATCGAAGGGAACCTTGGATCATAATACAAGGTTCAAATAAGACATATGATATATTCTAATTATATGATACTTGATAATTAGAATAGTGAGTAAATGTGATGTGTCCATGAGTAGCGTTAGAAATACACCGTAGGGTGACTCTTGATTGAGAAGTGATTTTGACAGGAAATGCGCTGGTGTTAGATGGACGCCCCTAGCTTCAAAGCGTTGCATAGATATATAAAGACAGTCAAATGTAGTACTTGTGGAGTTTGAGTAAGTTAAAGTCACCCCGGGAAAAACACAAATAAGTCTTAGAAAAAACATTTCCGCAAACATGAACTTAAAACTACAGCTGAAGAGCAGTCAAATACGTGTTCTGCGAGTGCATAGGGGCTTCTGGACGGCCAATGGCACAGATCAGCTCTGCATTAAAGAGCTCAGGAGCAAGTTTCTCTCTCTTGGAAATCCACACGTGTTGGCCGGACGACCGACATGGCCTTCTACAGGGCTGTGAGCGGCATTATACACACACACAGTATGTACAGTACAAAACCATCCAAGCAAAAAGGCCAAGAGTTCAACTCCGGAGGACGCACGATGTTTAGCGAGGGGAATGGGGATTCTGTGGAAAGCGGCCGGGTATTAAAAGGGTAGCAAGGTGGGAAATCCGTTTTTATTGTTTTCTGTTGCATTTTCCTATCAGTACGCCGCATTAAGCCTCAACGCTAATGGCCATTTAATTGCAACAACCTCTCTAGTAATTACAAACAACTGTTGCTTTGCCAACCAACACTGGCACCAGGCGATGCGCTATGTGGGCTAGTTTGGGAGCAAAGTCATTATGCCTTGAGTGCTGCGTGTCTACAGGGACATTAACAATTCTTACCCGTCGGAGGTCCAGCACATCCTGGAGCATGAAGCGAATTCTGGACGAGGTCTTCTTCTCCTTGATGATCTTCTCCATCTGGGTGAAGTACTGGTCCATACGAGGCTGAGGACGGACGGTGAACACATTTCCGTGACCAAAGTTGATGACTCTTCTTCAACTAATGGCGCGTGCACAAATGTGAGTAAAGACCCAACAACCGATTGGATGGTTGCATTTTGTGAAAATTCTGTATCAGAGGCAATTTTTCTGCTCAATTTGCATGAAATTTTAGATTTTACTCTTGCCATTCAGTTTCCCCGAATCTTTTTCTTAATGTTCAACATTCACATTCTTCAAATCTTTACCAAGGCAAAGCAAATATACATATTTTAAATTAACTGACTTTCCTCCCCCCCAATAGATATTTCCTGCGGCAGTACACGTATTCACACCTTGGCCTTCTCGAAGTCCAAGTCCTTGCCGATAGTGGAGAGCAGCCGGCACAGGCACTCCAGCGACTCTTCATCGTGGTTCTTGAGCAGCTTGACGATGCAGTCATGCATGATGACCTCCGTCAGCATCTTGAGCTTGAACAGCTCGCCGATGAATTTGATATTGCCCAGCGAGCGCCGCCGCGCCTTGTCCTTGGAGTCCTTCAGCTCATCTTTGAGCCGCTGCTTTACCTCATCCTGACAGGGGAGAGCGAAGCTGTGGTCATGCAAGGCAGCGAGTTCAAACAGACCCCTTGGAATCGTACAGCCCTCAGCATCATGAGCCCTTACTTTCCCGTAAAGCAACACCAATACGTGGTTAGGAAAGCACTCCATACCCCTGTAGCGGCATCCAGCTCCTTCTGCTTCTTCTCAAAGATCTCGTCGTCATCCATGTCCTTCTCAAATTCCTTCTGGCAGCGGTTCAGTAGCAGCTTGCGGAAATTCACAGTGACTCCCGGTTTATCCGTGGTGGGGACTTTAAGCTAAGGAAGGAGGAATCCATGCAGCATTCAAATTGAAGACATTAAAAGCTCATTCATTCAAAATCTCATTAAATGTGGATTCATTAATACATTTAATTTGGTTCTCGTGTGGTGAAAAACTGAAGAGAATATTTTATCCACATTGTTAATTAAAGATACAAAAGAGGACGCTCGGGTCTTATATGATATTGACTAAATCATCTATCCCAATATTTTTTGGTTGATACTTAAATATAGATTATTTGACACTATTTTGAGGATTACTATTGGTGCTTTCAAATTATATTTGGAGGCATTGATCAGAACAGTCCATGAAGCTCAGAAAATTGCATTACTTTGCTGTAATGCAGCCTTTACGGCCAGGGAAAGGCATGCAAATATTTAACTTTATCACAATAACAAAAATGCCGGACCATATCTAGTCCCATATCACTAAATCTATATTATATTGATATATTGACCAGCTAATGATGGGGTATAAAAACAATTTCATGGCATATGACATGACGACACTTGCATACAATACACCACAACATCAATTCACTGCCCAGCCTTTGAAGGCGCTTAATATTTAAATATGACTTATAATTACATAGGATTATTTCATAGGGCTAAATAATAAAATAATTTAAAAAGGAGGTCGTCAATTAATCCCCAGTACTCACCCCCATAAGGCAGCGGCACATGTTGGCATAGGCCACGGAGAAGTTGGGCTCTGAGATGGCCTTCTCGAAGATGAGGTCTATGACCCCCTTCAGCCTCTCCTCTGTGTCGATGGTCATGTCCATCACCTGCTTCATCAGCTGCTGGAACATCTGCGGCGTGAGCTTGTTCAGGATGCTGCGCACGCGCTTGAAAAGCTCCTGGGTCTTGGCCTGCTCTGGGTCATTCTCCACCTC
This sequence comes from Zeus faber, assembly GCF_960531495.2. Taxonomy (NCBI): domain Eukaryota; kingdom Metazoa; phylum Chordata; class Actinopteri; order Zeiformes; family Zeidae; genus Zeus; species Zeus faber. The sequence continues at coordinate 27,882,813 of NC_137197.1, read as the reverse complement.
CGGTTCCTCTGGCGCCCGCCCGCGTACCACCTTCTTCACCGAGGGCTTCCAGGCCTTCTCCGCCTTATTGAGCTGCACCTCGTCGTTGAGTGACATAGTGGTGATGATTTTACGGGGCTCCTTCCTCATGCCTTGCTGAGAGCGGCGTGGACCGCCGATGCCTGTGCCCATACCCGGGGGCTGGATCGGGGGGGGGGTAGAATGAGAAGTTCAGGCCTCTTAATAGTTCACAGAAAATCAGGTCTGCAAATCTGGCTTTAAATTTAGAAAAAGACAGTAGTTGAAAGGGGAAGGCAAACAAACAAACAAACAAAATCAATTTAGACTTGCATAATGTGCACATTATTTAGCTGAGGGGCTACTTACTGGTCCTCTGCCGCCACCACCACCGCCGCCGCCACCGCCACCGCCACCGCCGCCGCCACCGCCTCCTCCTCCCCCCATGCCAGCTCGGCCGAAGTTGGCAAAGGAGGGTGTGAAGTCAGGCCCACAGTTCATCCCAGTCAGACGGCTTGGGTCCAGCTGCCGCAGAGGTGTCTTGTTGGCCTTATTAAAAAATAAACCAATTCACAAATGAAGGCATGACAAAACAAGTTGTGGGTACAATGTGCCTCATATATTCTAGGGGTGAGTGAGAAAGATTATAAATAAATTGACGCTTTTCATACATTTGAAAATTGCAACATAGATAATTTGTGTGGAAGTTTTGCAACCACTTCCCGCTTAAATTATCTTGCTCAATACTCAGCCCTCATAAGTTCCGTGTGGAAGCCACTTCTCGTCTGGTAGATGGTGTAAAGGGGTCTACCTTGTCAAGGACCACATCGCTGATGGCTGGCAGGCCCTCAGGCTTGTTCATGCTGGCAGAGGAAAACTGGAAGCCCAGGAGGAACTCCCTGTCATACTTCTTCTTGTCCTCCAGGTCGATCGGTTTCCATTGTTCTAGATCAGGAAGAGGAGAGCGTGAAGTTTGTGAGAAGGGCAAGCTGTGTAAAACAGGGCAGCGAAAAAATGAAGAAATGTAATGCTCTGAAAACCAGTTAAAGCCGCAGTTGAACGTCAGCTTCAAACAGGTCCAGGGTTTTATGCAAGTTCCTGCCTACCCCGTGGAATAATCTTTCTTGGCAATATACTGTTACACTTGAAAGAAACCCCACCCAGCGCGTTCTGTCCCTATAGTCAACTCTTCAATAACAACTTTATGGCAGGAATTTATAATGGCCATGCAAGCCTGCAAATGCAATCTTCTGTTTCCCTAGAACGTTACAATGACAAAATTCTGGTGAAAAGGAAGGCAATACTTCTAGTGGTAATCAATCAGATGTATCTCAGAAATCATGTGTTATTATACTGCCACTGTTTCATTGCACCGTGATGTTTGACACAGGTTAGCAGGGGAGAGACACTGACACCACACCCACATTTACAATAAAGTGAAACTTAAAAGAGCAGGTCTAGTGCAGAGGTTCACAATGTGGTGTTTGGGAACCTCCAGCAAGGTGATTAATAGTTAAACCTCACCATTATTTAATCTAAAAGACATTGCATGAGAGAATGTACTTTAATGACATTTAATTGACCTCCCTTACTATCATATAGACACTCAATAATATATAACAATAAAAATCTTTTCAGATCAGGGTTGCAGAGACAAAATCCTGGGTTCCACGGCCTAATGCCACGGGCACACTACACGTCTTTCAAAGTCGTTAGATCATTGTACTGTTCGCACTACACAACTTTCTGTCTTGTGATAAGGAATTTTGCAGTCTTGTGGTTTCACACTACATGACTGATCGGCGACAGGGATCACACATTACACGATCTTTCACCAGGAGGAATGCCCGACGAGTCTGTCGGGTCTCCAAACTACGTTTTGTCACAGAATGCGGCGGCGCGACCGGTGTTCAACCAGCCAAAGAGGGCACATGTCACTCCGCTGCTCATCGAGCTCCACTGGTGACCTGTAGCTGCTCGCATCAAGTTCAAGTCTCTCATGCTGGCCTACAGAGTGATTGCTGGGAATGCTCCCACCTACTTAAATGCTCTTGTAAGAGCACATGTTAACCCCCGGATGCTGCGCTCGTCAAATGAGCGTCGCCTGGCTCTGCCGGCCGTACAGCCACGGCAATCCAGGCTATTCTCATTTGTAGTTCCACGTTGGTGGAACGAGCTGCCAAAAATGAGCAGAGCAGGGACCTCCCTCTCTGTCTTTAAGAAGCACTTGAAGACCCAGCTCTTCAGTGAGGACCTCCTCTCCTAACCTACAATTACTTAGCACTACTTAGCAGTATTTATTGTTACACTAATGTTGTTGTTACACTAATCTCTGTCGCAATGTAGCTTGAATGTTATTCTCCCTTGTTAAGTCGCTTTGGATAAAAGCGTCTGCTAAATGACTAAATGTAAATGTCACGAAAACACACGAGGAGCAACACAAGAAATGACGCAATGTGATGCTTGGGACAGGATTATTTATCTTTTATTATATTCATTATTATTGTAAAAACTGGATAAAAGCAGAAATGAAATAAGAAATATATTTAATTATAGGTGTTTCTGGCTGCTGCACCGTGCACTGCCATTTCCCTGTCTCTCATTCTTGACCCCCCACCCCGACCCCCGTGTCTGCTCTTATTAGCTATAGTTCATTGCCTCACTCCCAAGTCGATCCTGACGCGACCAGATATTAAACCTGTGCTCAGTGAGCAGTAGGATCGCGTTGTGAGCAGTTCACACCACACACTTGTTGCTCACGGGAGCGCGCTATGATTTTCCTCTGATCTGGGGCTTTGCTCGGCGATCTCCAAGAACCTGTCGCTGAGTGAAAAATTAGGCCAGAATCACGTAGTCTGAACTCAGCATAATGTGTATGAAATTGAGGACCTAAAAAGGTTGAGAATCGATTGTTTAGAGGACCCTGGGTGAAACGGTTTTGGAGCCCTGAGGATAGTGTGCAGGGAACCCACCATCTTTGTACTTGTACTTCTTGTCAGTCGACTCAGGGGAATCCGGCTCGATGTTCTCGGCGTCCAGTTTGTCTTCCTTGTCCTCCCAGGTCAGGTCGGACTCCTCCGAAGCGGACGGGGTGGCGGCAGCGGCAGGCGCCTGGGGTTCTGGTGCTGGGGTGGGCGTGGCCTCTGCCACCTGCTCCTGCTAAAGAGAGGTTGGTAGAAGGGCAGACAACAGGGTTCATTCTGCAGGGTTCTTACATATTCTCCACTTCAAAATTGCATACTTTTCCAGACTCAAATTTCCAGACTTCTTGGTAGGATTTTCAGACCATATTTGACATCTGAGTATAAAATAGCTGGATGTTTATTATGAAAATAAATGGGTTTTAAAATCCAACTGCTACTATGTCACTATGTATGATATTATGTTGCCAAATAATAGCCAGAAGATTGTAGCTAGGTACTGTAGCTCATACAAATCAATTAACACTAAACCCACAGTTCAACCAGGGATTGTCAAGCCAGCCCCTAGAAAAGTAGCATTAACCATTGTGGCTGTTCAGTCCACACCCCTACACAGAAAGTTGGACGACCCAAAGAGCAAGTAAACTAACCAGTGCTACCTATACTCATATTATTTTCCCTTAACATATTAAATAAATTATGTTATTGTTCCCCCCATATTTTTTAGTCTGTTTTATATATAAGAACTGAAAATGAGCTGGGGAAAAATGTTAAACAATAACATTTTCATGCCATCTGTGCAGCCTTGTTTATTCACTGTGCCCATAGAATGGACGATGAATGCAGCCATGGTTCCTTACGCAGAAAAGAAGGACCGTTTACTTTTCTGATAACTACATCACTGCATAACTCAAATGTTCAGACAAGCTTAATATTTTCTATGTATATATGCAAAGCAAAGATATTGCCACATTTTCTTTCAAACCAATTTGGTCGCGGATGTCCGGATTTGGTAGAGCTATAAGGCACTTGGGGCAGAGCTGTTATGCAGGCTGTGACCGACAGGCGTAGAGGCAGCTCTTCGTAGGACTGTGTGTTCAGTCGCACGCCATACTTCTTGCCTTGCTTTCGACGAAATTCAAAATTTTGCTCCGGCCCACGCTTTCACACAGTGGTAAACATTTTGGCTTTGCTGGCTGCTTGCTCCCAAGGGAATGAAAAACACTCTGCTTGTACGATCAATTTCAATCAAAGAAATTCAGAATTTATATTTTAGAAAACAGAATAGGGGAAATAGTCTTGAAACACAAATACTCGATTTTATTTTTTCCATACTTATCCAGACCTGGAAATGACTAAAATCAAATTCCATACTGCGTAGGAACACTGCTAATTCAAGGACCTATAGTCCTAAAGACCTAAAGTCCTATTTTTTCCCCACTTTCAAGCATTTAAACTTCACGCTAAACAATTATAATTAATTTTCAATTGATCTTTATTAAATAAAATATAATCTTAGTCTCATTGTTTATTATTTATATTGATATATCTATTTTATATATATATATATAATAATCTCATTGTCGTCTACTATTATAAGTGTTTATTTCCAAACACTGAATCCATTAAAGTTACATTTCCTGGCAAAATCTATGTAGTAAGTGTTTCTGAAAAGAAAAAAAAATTACATTTTGGTTCTAATAACAAAACCAGGGGGGATATCACAGGTTTTCGATGATGCAATTTTCTTCAAGCACTTCAGCACAAAATGAGCTATTTTCAAGGTGTTCCAGTAGTTCATTTGAAAGACAAATTTCAACCACTTCAAGCACCCGGTAGGAACCCTGAGACAAACATGGTGATCTGTGCGTGTTCTCGTACCACTGAATTAAGGCTTTGGACCAAACAACAAGCCGGGAACGTTGTGAGCTGAACTCACCTCTTTAAAGGCATCAAGGAGGTCGCCCACAGCCTCCTTCTTGTTCAGGTCCTTCATTTTCCTCTTTTTCTTTGGCACAGACACAGCAGCTGTGCGCACACACGCACACGCACACACACACACACACACACACACACACACACACACACACTCAATAGTAAGTCTTCACTGGCAGCTCTGTTCCAGTATGAGTGTGTTTAGGGTTTGACAGGTTGACCAAGGCCACAGACGGACTCACCTTGCATAGCCGTCTCCCCGGCAGCAGGGGCAGCCGTCTGAAGAGAAAGGGGGATGTCCTCCCTCTCCCTCTCCTCTAGGGCGGGAGGGGCGAGTGCAGTTTCCGGGGTTGCGTCGGATGTGACGGCGGCCTCTATTGGCACAACTGTTCCCGTCTCGGCCACGACTGCTGGCATTTGGGCGTCGACCTGGGCGACTGTGGCGGTAACCGTGGCAGCGGTCTCCGTGGAGACTGGGGTCGGCAGGCTAGGTTCAAGCTCTGCGTTGGTATCGAGGGTGGCCTGAATGGCGGCTGTTGGCTCGGCCTGGGGGAGGAGGGCGGGCGTCTGTGCCATGTCCGGCTCGGCGATCGGGCTGTCGTCACACTCAGCGGAGCTGCCAGTGGGGGTCTCGGGGTCCTGGTGGGCTGGCAGTGACAGGCCGTTGGGCAGGCACAGCTCTTCAGGCTGGGCGATGGGAGACTCCAGCGGGGCCTCCGGCTGGCTGGGGGGCAGATCCACAGAGAGCCCTGCAGAATCCGCCTCCGCTACTCCATTGGTGCTGGGGGCTGGCGCGGACATCACGGTAACTGCGGCTTCCACTTCCAAATCCGCTTTACGCTCCTCACTCTCCTCACTTTCCTCACTTTCCTCACTCGCCTCCTTCGGCTCTGAACCCTCTTCCTCCACCTTGTCCTTGGCGGCAGAGGTGGGGAGAGGGTCGGGGAGGGGCGCAGGGTACGCCGGCACTTCGGGAGCTGAGGGGGGGCGTGGGGGTGGGTTCCCGCTGTGGTGGGGCGTCCATCACGTCCGGCACAGGAGGGCTGGGTGAGGGGGCGAGAGTAGTGTCAAGGGGGGCGTCGCTCAAGGAGGCAGGCACGTCCTTGGGGAACGACGGGGACGGGCTTTTAGTGTTTGTGTCACAGGAGGGTGGGGCCTCTGCGGTTGCAGGCTCGCTCTCGCTAAGCTCTGGGGTCTTTGACGGAGGCGAGGGCTTCCCTTGGTCATCTGGAGAAACGCCGCCCACAAAGACAGATGTTACTTAAAAAAAATAAAGTACACAATAATTGATAATTTGTTGTGTTGGGGTTGGGGTTGAATATTGGTGCTTTCAGAAGTTTTGTACACATATTTACAATATTCAGGAAACAATCATTAGTGATGTGAATATTATGACCAAGCAGGCAGAGGCACTGATTAAAAAAGTTAAAACATTCTGTTTATTACTTACTTGTTACTTAATGAATTTACTGTAATGCAGCCATGAAGACAACATTTAACTATATCAGAATATTAGAATAACTAAAATACCAGCCCTAGTACACAATATGAATACTTTTATTATGTTATATGATTATGTGGCAATTGCCCACGTTTTTTATGCTTCTGCAGAAGAGCAAAATAAGGGAATACCAGAGCAATTTTGGTTGTGTGTGTGTGTGTGTGTGTGTGTGTATGTGGGGGTATGTGGCACCCATTTACCTGGTCTGACCAGTGCTGGTGCAGCAGCTGTCACAATCTCACCATTCGCCTGTGGCACTACTGGACTTTCTGATCCAGATATTACAGACTGATGGAAACACATACACAAAAACAGAGAACATGAGACGTCACCCTGAAAATTTCTCATTACATCAGCAGTGAGATTTTCCACTTGACTAGAAAACAGAAAACAGGCTTCGCATCGGTCCCCCAGTTGTCTAAGTGGGCCACGCAGTTATGAGTCATTCTGAGAGCGTGACTCCTGATCAGACATTTGTTTGGGTTTGGGTCACAGCCAAATGTGTGAATGACAGACCGACAATCACTGTGCAAACAGAAGTAACTGAAGATGCAAATGTATAAGTATCACTGAGACATTACAACAAGGCGGCCTGAGCAGACTGTAGGAAGTTGATTTGTGATGTGGTGGGTGTGTTTGTGTGCGTGCTGGGGGCTCGATCCCATGTCGCTGACCTGTGGTGGGGTGGGGGTGGAGCCACTGCGGCCCCCTGACATAATCTCCTCGGTGATGTCTTTGCCTCCTTGGTTTGGGTCTCGTATTCTTATCTAGAGGGACAGAAAGAGGGGAGAACATGTGAGGAGCCCAAGAACATCGAATAACGAATGCAATTGGTGCGGGGAGAGGGGAAGATCAGCCTCTTTTTCCTCCCACTGATCAGGAGGAAAAAGAGAGAAAGAAGGAGAGGCAGTTTCAGAGCAAGGAGAGAAGCAAGCGCAGCTTCCCATGATGCATTGCCACGGGACAGCAGGCCTTTGAGCATTCTGTCTCTGGTTTGGAGCTGCGGCTAGCTAGCCGTTTTGCTCTCAACTCACATTCTGAGAGGACGTACTGAGAATCAACCGCCAAATGAACAAACCTGCATGGAAGCTATTCTGCCTATTCGCGAGAGTGACTATTTTAGTAAAATCACACTCTCTGATTTGTTTGGCTGCGTACAAAGTTGTCCAACTTTGATCCAAGTTCCCCAACAAATTCCAGCCCAGGCAGAGCCTTTGCAAAAATGCCTGGCTCGCATAATCACCGACTCAAAGAGCAAACAACGTGACTCGCCACAACTCAGATTTACACAAAGGCTGAAACTCACTTCCAAGGAGTGCCTCCACTTAACATGCACATGTTTTAGTTTCAAACACACCGTTCCTCTCTAGTTCACTTCCACACTGCAGAAGAGTGAGGCTGTCATGAACTGGCAAGAGCCACAATGCTCTCTCTTTCTCTCTCTTTCTCTCAAGGGAGCTTTACCTGGCAGTGTCCTTCTATGTCCCTGAACGCTGGAGAAAACTAGCAGGCCTCTCCCATCCTGGGACTGGAGTTGTGCTGCTGGTCCTGAAGCCTCCCCTGGTGAGCGCGGTCTTCAACACGACGATCCAGCATCGCGGCTCAAAGTGGCTAGCGGTTGCCGCGCTGTAACACGTGTGCGCGCACACACATAACACACACAGACACCTAAGCCCGGGTGGCTAACGCGGAAAAGGGAAGGGCCAGGCCTTGCAAGCTCCTAGCCAGCGAGCGAGCCGTCTATCTCTCTCTCTCTCTCTCTCACGTACAGAACAGGCGAGTGAGAGAGTGTGTGTGTGTGTGTGTGTGTGTGTGTGTGTGTGTGTGTGTGTGAGGGGGGGGGGGGGGCGACAGAGCGACTGGCCTTGTAAAGCTATGGTAGAGGAATGTGCACCCCCGCCCACTGAGGCTAACAGACAGTCAGAAAGAGCCACGGAGCGGGTCGGGGGCGGGTGGGAGCAATTCCTGGAAAAAAAAAAAAGAAAAAGTGCTCAAACATTATCGAATGAGCTCGAGCTAGTGAAAGAAACTCCCCTCACTCCACCCCTCCCTCTCTCTCTCTCTCTCTCTCATCCAACACACTCACGCAGAAGTTGCTCATGAATGTTTTTTTTTTGTTTTTTTTAGAACAGGCTCTCCCCTTTAGGAGGGGAACAGAGAGAGGGTGGAGGAAGGGGAATGCCACAGCAGCAGACCAGAGGGAAAGAGGGAGGGGTGTTAGCTCTTCCGGCTCTAAAGGGGGAGGAGACCAGTAGCCACGTGGAGCCCTCCCCTCCCTCAGACACAGGGCACGAGCGAGGGAGACAGAGAGAGAGAAATGGAACCAAAAGGGACATTTTAAATGTTCCAGATTTTGCAACTAAGACCAGAAGGAAGAGTTAACAGCGGAGGGTAGTTGTGGGGTTTTGTGCTTTGCTGGGGCTGGAAAATCCAAATTCAAACCACCACTGTTATATTGAATTCACACTTCTCATTTTTAGAGCATGCAGGTAGGTAACAGACCATTTGTTACTGAACTACACAGTAGTTAAATCTTTGCACGGATGCACTCGCTCAAACAATGCTTAATTTGAAGCACCAACAGTAACAGTATCTATCAAGGTATATAGATTTTTATTAACATTTCAATTTAAATGCTTCCAACTTTTTGCTGTCTTCCGCGATTTCTGATAATTGTAATTCAATTTTTTTTTTTATAAAAAACTGAAATTTATTGAGATATTTCAATAATTAAAAAAAAATAACAATTCCAGTTCCCAGTTACAGTTAAACAAGAGGGCTAGTGAGATAGTATTAGCTTTGACATGGGTTTTATATTGTTCTCTATGGGTTGGAAGGCTAGAACTACTAATAGAGCAAGCGATGGGGTCGTAGAACAAGTTACGGAGCAGGAAAACAACTTTTCAGTGCCACAAACACGCACTTTGCAACGAAAGCCCTGCACAGAGCCCCCCTACACAGAGACGCGGAGTGCAGCTGTGGTGTTTGTCAACCGGTTGTCAGAGAGAAGAGAGAGAGGGTGCAGCACAGCTGCTACAGGTATATCGATAGTGTGGAAAATTAGTATTGAAACGGTTTCAAATATTTGGAATCGATACGTATGGGAAAATCGTTATCAACACTAACCCTACTTTAGATCTTTGAGGGCTCCGCCGGTCTGCAGGGTAAAGTCAATATCCATGCCAAAGGGCAGCTTCATACCAGTGTACTTTATATACCGTCCAGCCCTAGGTAAGACCGTGCAGGCCAACGGAGCAGTGTGGGCCAAGGCCCTTGAGAACAGGCTGGAGTTTGCCTTGAGGCGTCCACAGCACAGACCACTGAAGATGTCCTGTTGTATCTGGCCCCAAGACGGTAGCAGCAGAACCTTTAAAGCAGTGCTATGTAACTTTTGATATTTGGCGCCCCTACAGTTTCTGAGTGCAATTGCACCTATACACCACTGTCGTTAAACTCAGTCCGGTATCCGAAAATAATTTATTTTACCCTACAAATTTGAATCTTATCGGTAACACCTCAATAACAGTCTATGTTGCAAATGCAGATATAATGTACACCTAGATTATAGCGGCTGGCACTGGCCCGTCTCTCCCATGGCATTGGGGAGGTGGAGCGGCTACGTTTTGCATGAGCATTATTACCAAGTGACGTAGTGCTGTGAAGCATAATGCACTTTTCCCGTGGTTTAGTACCCCAACACAGAAGTTAGTGCAAGAACAGGTGTTCGGGGGGTGGGTGGGAATGAAAGAGGTGCCATTCTCGATATACTAATTCAGTGTACCATCAAAATGATTTTGAAGTTGTTATTTTAAGGCGAAAAGTTACATAGTGTTGCTTTGAGTCCTGTAAGTTGCAAGGTGGGGACACCATGGATTGTTCCAGCACATCCCACAGATGCTCAATCGGATCGGACCCTAACCCCGGTAATCCACTTGATGAAGGAGAAAATGTGATTCATCAGAGCAGGCCACTTTCTTCCATTGCTACATGGTCCAGTTCTGACGCTCACGTGTCTGTTGTAGGCACTTTCAGCGGTGGACAGGGGTCAAGATTCAAGAGGTTATTTGAATAGACGATCAGCATGTGCACGCTGACCAGTCCGCGGCTACACAGCCCCGTAAGCAGCAAGCCATTATACACTGTGTGTTCTGACACTTCTATCATAGCCAGCATTAACTTTCAGCAATTTGTGCTACAGTAGCTCTTCTGTGGGATTGGACCAGACGGGCTAAACATCGCTCCCCACGCGCATCAATGGGCCCATGGCCCTGACGCTGGTTCACCGGTTTTCCTTCCTTAGTGGTCCAAGGAACTGACCATTACTGACCATTGCATACCGGGAACACCCCACAAGACTTACCGTTTTTGGGATACTTGGATAGCCACCACAATTTGGCCCGTATCAAAGTCTCTCAGATCCTTACACTTTGGCCATTTTTCCTGCTTCCAACACATCAAGTTCAAGAATTGTCTGTTCACCTTCTGCCTAATATATCCCACCCCTTGATAGGTGTGATTGGAATGAGATAAGCAATGTCATTCACTTCACCTGTTGGTGGTTTTAATGCTGTAGCTGATCTGTGTATATCGTGTATCGCGATATAATCAACATGACAACAACATAACAAAATCCAAAGGGGAATATCCAAGGGTGAACTACTGATGCCTGTTATTTAGCATGAGTACAGTATGGCGGTTAGGCATAATGTACATAGCATAGCATAATTTCAGCTGCTTTACTGTAAATTCATAAATTCAAGATTTTCATATCTATCGATCCCTGTTGATTTTGAGAACGACAACTAATGCACACACACAAGTGTAATTGACCACCTGTGCATAATGACTCATGATTGTATGAGATCATTTTTATCTGTATTGCTGCATCACCCTTTATTGTTTATCACATGTTTTTGCTGTTTTACCTATTGCTTCCTACTTTCAGTTTTTATTATTGTTTTTTTCAACAATCATTTGTATTGGAGCCTCCCACATTAAAACTTTCACACAAGAGTACAGTACTTATCTCTAATGGAGGCAGCACCACCATTTTTGAGTGACTATCGAAGCAGACTGCAGGTAAAGCCTTGGGCTATCTCTTTGTTTGCACTTAATGACCGATCATTGTATCAACCAACAGGTCTGGAAGCCCCCACACATAACCCATACGTATGCAAACGCAGACCTATTGAGGAAAACCGCCACATTCCAATGGAATCAACCCCCTTTTCACTGAGGAGAAAATTCCCACTGACCAATGGCCCCCTCTCTATAGAGGGAGAATCAAATATCCAGTTTATTATAATACAGGTCTTCTTAATAATTCTTAATTAATAGTTGCCAATGTATTAAATAATTGGCAACTAATCCGTGAAGTAAACCATGGAGTTAAAATTGTGTCCACAGTAAAACAATCTTGAGTGTTCAGAAGGATCCATACACTGATTAGTGTCTTTAACGTTTGTACAAATGATTTATTATATAAATTATAAATATAATTAAATTATATACACGTTGTGTTTTTAGTAGATTGAGTTTGATTGACTGATTGTTAGCATTTTATTGTGCCATTGTTGTTTCTTTGGAAATCGACACAGGGGCCCCAAGTGAAGAAATTGGTTGTGATATTTCACAAACATTTTCAGTAAAATAAAAATCAGATAGTTCAAAAACCTTCATTTTGAAACCAAAAGGCCAAAGACTGAATCCATACACTTTAAAAATAAGGAAAACTGCTGTTTACATCATCTACGACTAGTCACTTTAATGTATCAAGTATGGAATTGCATTCCTGTTTGTCTTACCTCTTGCTAGTACATTGCAGTGTCTGTCTTACAACATTGTGTCTATCTTGCCGTTCAGTATGACAATGCATTGTTGTGGCCCACTACTATTTAAAATGTCCACAATCAAGTTGATTCGCTGTCATTATTGTCTGCATTTTATTTTGTCTTTATTTTAGGTAAATACTTTTATATTACTTATACTACACTACTTCTTTCCATTTTAGATTTTTAAAATTTGTTTTTAAAAACTGTTTAAATACTCTTTAAATTCTGTTTGTAAATACTGTTTTATATTAATCAATACTATGCCCTAACGTTACGTATTATGTAAAGTTGAGTTGGCTCTGAGACCAAGAATCTCATTACTGGTAATCATGCTTGCATTGTTATCAAGTATTTAAAAATGAACTTGAAACTAAAATTACTTCGACCTAATTTGAGTGCTCTGATTACAAACTTTTGAACTTTGTAATTTTAAAATGTAAATAAAAAAAGTAGCTGCTATTCTGAAATTAAAAAGCTGTGCAACATGTAGATTAAAATAAAGCTTTAAAACCTGTTCTCATAAGACAAAAAAACAATTAAACTTTGAAAGATGACCTCTGGTCAAGGTTCAAAGGACAATATCAAGGGTCAACTGAAATCTCCCTCTGAAATGTGACTGTTTTTTGTGAAGTTAGCGCCATCTCATGATGAGACACTGCAATTGAATGAATGGCTGTGTTTACAGTTGAAATTAAACACACCCTGTCAGGACACATGAGAGGGAGGGGGATTCCAGCCGGTTGGCAGCCGGCTGGGAGTCGCCTGGTGGTTGGCTGGAAACTGGCCGGAAGCTGGTTGCAATTCGGCTGTCAACCAGCTGGGACAGCCCTCTTCAAGTCGCTCCGACTGTATTTGAGGCGAGAAATAAGCAATCGAGTTGCTGAATCTTCACTCATATCAGATCTACAAGGCTTAATTTGAAAGTTTGTTCCGACTTTGCTTGCTGTTCTCCAAGCTTGTGGGACACAGACACTGCACCGGGACTCTCGCTAAAATAAACACATCTACAATAAAAACAGACTATTTTTTATTGGTTTTGTTTGGAGGAACACACAGTGGATCGGATGGAACAGATCACCATATAAAGAAATCCGTGACGAGTTGACGTCACCTCGTGCATAGAGTAGAAAGAACCTCTGTACACAGAGCGTTCAGAAGTGTTTTTCTCACAGCGATTACTTTGTCATTAGTTTACCTCATTATTTGACAGTTTGGCCACATCTAATATGAACATCACACATTGTAACATAATATATATGATACAAAATAAGGAAAGAATAGGCCCCCTTTAAATATAAGGTGAGAGGTTATAAATGGGATGTTTTTAATTATTTTGCTCAAACAAAACTTACAATAGAGGAAAAAAAACAAAATTACATCATGAAATGAAAAAATAAGCTTGTGGAATGTGGCGCCTTTAGTCATTATAATTCCTGATGCCTAGTACTAACTACTTCAGCGACTTAGTAATGAAAGAGATTATTTGGTTCGCTCCGTTGAAGCAGTTTGTTGTTTTAAACTGAAAAAGTGATAAATCCAAAGTCAAATGCTGCATTCAAAAACAGCATACGAATTTGGTACGCCAGAGCACTGTTTCGTATGCCCGAAATCATAGTATGACAAAAGTACCAGGATGGCATACAACACCCAGAACAGATCATCTGGTGACAATATTGAAGCAATCAACCACTCCACACCACGCTGACAAGTGTATCCCACAATGCATTTTTTGGACAAGACGCCGGTGAAAGGAAGTGGATGATATATGATTGAGAGGCCATAGTAAAGTATGCTGGACATTAGTTTAAACATGTTTAAACATGTTTTCAGCATTGAAAAAGACAACACTGCGCAGAGTTTAGGCATAACATGCAGTTGGGCCGCGGTGTTTGGTGGAGGCGTACCGTACCTGTTTTCGTTCCCGCTTGGCGGCGATGTGCTGGGGGAGCTGGGGGGGCGGCTGCTGCTGAGGTGGCTGCTGCTGGGGCGCAGGGTTCATGATAACAGGCGTTGCCTGCACTGGGGCTGGGAACTGGGGCTGGGCTGGGTAGTAGGCACCTGCTATGGACCAAACAAGAGGAATGACTGTCAACATGTCGCACGACTACACACCTACAGCCACACAGTAACTGACAGGAAGACATCGGCTTGGCACACACTACAGTTCTCCAACGTAGCATGGCCTGCATTTACCTGCATCACTGACGTTCCAAACCGTTGTTATTTGGAAACCTTACTCCTGATAAATTGTGTGCTAAAGCTAGTTTTATAGCCACTACAAAGTTAAAATGTGACAGAGAGGTTATTGGGCTTGGCTTAGTGAAAGAAGCCTTCTTGGTGTAACGAACCATCTGTAATATGATTTGCGTCCCTGCCAAAGCGAAGGCCAGTGAGACCTTTCTTAACGCTTTAACTTTATATCATTGTGACAAAGCCTTGGGGCATTCATTCTCACTACATTACACTGGGCAGATTCTTAACAAGCAATTTACATGAGGAAGGATGGATCAAAAGAAACCCAATCCTAAAAAGATATGTCACGAGTCAAGCATGCATGTGTGAACACACACACACAAACTTTTAATAGCTGCTTATATCCTACACCTTAAGTGTGGATTTCACCAACAAGGATTCCTCAATCTAAGATGAGGGATAATCAGTTTATTAACCGTAATTTAAAATATATTAATTGAAGATTAAAACTATGAGATCTGTTGCAACACTTAAATTTAATGTAAGATTAGTAAAACTTTTTAATGAGATTAATGAATTGCACTTGAGATTGACATTTAAATCTAGATGTGCTAGGCTAGTAATAAATAATATCAACAAGTAAGTGGATCTGGTATTTATTAACAATGAAGCTAACATGTAGCTTATAAAAAAACAAAATAGCAGATGATTATACGTGTGGATGCAACAATGTAAGTAAAAACGTTAGGCTGTTTACCAAACAATAGCATAGCTATGTAGCTAAAATTATAACATAAAAAAAATAAATAGGAAACAGAACGACAAAAATAGACAAAACAATTAACAATTGTGTTGAAATAGTACTGGCTGATTAAAAAAGTAGGAAAAAATAAAAATAAACGAGACTATAAAGCCAGATTCCTAATTGTAATTGTTTCAATAAAAGGGAAACACAAAACTGGTATCGTTATTGTATAACAATATAAACGTTTTCTGTTTAGCTTTATTACTGAATTATCATGAAACACAACCATCTGTCAATTATTTTCCATATTTTTCATTTTCTGTTCATAATTTTGCTCCATCTACCCCAAAGATCATGCATTTCTTTCAGTTAAACCACCCCAAATGTCTGTTTGAAGTCAACCGCTAATCAGAGATTAAATCAGAGTCGAAAGTTTTAGAAAACTTTAAACCAAGATTACAATTTAACTATAAACTAGGTTTAGTGTTTAGTGTACTAGGTGCAAAAGGATTAAAAGCTAACCCTGGATTTAATCCAGTTTAAAATTTGAACCGTATTGTGCAACCCACCTTAAGTATTGGCCCTCAGTTTTACATCTGGAAATTTGACTTAAAGATGGTAATATTGTACAAGTACAATCATTGGAAAACAGTACAGGATCATCAAGGAGCTTTATAAGGAGTGCACAACAGAGAAAATTCATCACTTTGAGACTAGTTGCCATCGGGGTGAAGGCCGAGTTCTAAAAGGCACAGAAACCGCTTTGTGCTTACGGTATACCTGTGAGGTTGCTAAATGACCAACGAAAGAAAGGGCCAAGATCCCAAACTAGCTATTCCACATACTTCACAAGTTGGAAAACCCCAGTTATTCTAATCTGTAGGTAGGCCTTCTGACCATGGCACAATTCCACCACAGGAACCGCTGCGGTTCAACCGCTCTCACTTTCTCACTCGTTGCGGTTGTCATATGTGACCCACCGCAGCAAAACCAGACTTCAGAAGTGGAAACCTTACTCCTGATACAAGCAGACATTTTTAAAATTGCCAGGAGCCGCCAAATAAGTTGAAAAAACCTTTCTTTTTTTTTTTTTCATCTCTCAATGTTATTTTCAAAACCGAGTCTGATTTATAACTAGTAGATAAATGTTAAACCGTCAAGTTGAATATTCCTGTTAGATTACATGGGGAAACACAGTTCACTTACCAAGACTCTGAACAGTGCTGAACAATGCAGATCGATCGTTTCCTTTAAAGCGACCGTCCAGGTGAAGATCATTCCTGCACATTCCATGTGATGTGAAGCCACAATGTGAAATTGTTTTGATAGAGTTCAACCTTTGAATCTTACGTGTTTTATATACACACCTGGATACATGGTTGTTTAGGGGGCGTATACCAACAGAAAAGCTGACGTCACTTCTGTTAATAAGACGAGGAGCCTTCGGTTTCACTTGTCTGTGAAACTTTCATCTCCGTGTTGTTATGGATTACGAGAAGCGGGTGGCGGAAGTTCTAAATCATATCGCCGACCTTAATCTGACCAGTGCGATAGATCAAAGTCAGTGTAAGCAGTGTGTACTGGACTTAATTTTCTGCGAAGATGGTCAGTTCTCGGACAACAATGCTGAATC
The DNA here is from genome assembly GCF_960531495.2 of Zeus faber. Taxonomy (NCBI): domain Eukaryota; kingdom Metazoa; phylum Chordata; class Actinopteri; order Zeiformes; family Zeidae; genus Zeus; species Zeus faber. The sequence goes on along the minus strand of NC_137197.1, from coordinate 27,866,057 downwards.
TGATATTGCCATTATCCCGGACTTGGAGAACATTTCAAACAGTGGATTTCTAGCTGAATGTGACGATGAAACCGAATATTTTCAAGAATCACCGGAGGAGACCCCTAGACATACATGTTGTTACAATGGAAGAAGTTGATGATGTGAAGAAGTCCATTGAGGTTGGTGATGCAGATTATGAACAAGTAGCAATGGACAAGATTCTCAAGTTTACCTGCTAATGCAGTCAGGGGCGAAAATAAAATGAAAAGAGGCAGCCCCAAACAGGCTCTCAGAGTGTAGCTGGGGGAGGGTTGGGGTTAGCCCACATAATAACTCCAAGAATTTTGAAGATATTTGGCATACGCACATTTATATATTAAATGACACACTGAGGTTGTTATACAAAGACTAATATTATTGAGACTGTACATTTTCTTGTGTTGTCCGCACTTTTAAACTCCTAAATAATTCTGCTTTTATAAAACATTTATATAATTACTGTTAATTAAAAGCTTTTTGTAAAAACAAAGCTGTTGTATGTCGATGAAGTTGTTCAACATTCCCCCAAAAAAAACACAAGCACAATATAGAGATTGCCCCATTCAGCAGGGTGCCATGTGCTAATTCAGCAGGGTGTCAAGTGGCCATGTGGCAAGTAGCCATGTAGCCTGTTGATCCTCCAAACCATTTGCATTCTGGGAGCTGGCTGAATGAAGCAAGTGTTGGGGAAACTCTGAGGGTGAATATCTAAGAAACACAGTTTGCTGCAGCCTCATCATTAACAAGCCATAGCTTTAAAAATATTTGCTTGACTCGCACAAGTCACACCTTGTTTTGAAGCTCTGATTCTCCACTTTCAAATAACGTGAAAAAGTACCTCAAATCTGCGGTGGGTCACATATATAGATATCATTAGCAAAGCTTCCACCATGACCAAAACAAAGAATCAAAGGCCCCCTAAGTTGAAAGACCCAGTATCTTCCCTACCAATCGATTATGTCAACAAGTAGTCCAGCTCTTTAGTGACGTTACCTGGCCTCAGCTGCCGTTTGAATCAGCCTGAACAGGCCGCAACTTTCCCACTCAGATCCTCTCTCCTTCACTTTGAAGGAAGGAAGGAAGGAAGGAAGGAAATGAGCAGGAAAGAGGAAAAAGAAAATCCTCAGACACAAGTGGCCTCTTTTTTCAGACCTGTAGCTTTTCCCAGACATAAGTTGTGAGCTTGTGTGCCGCCTGTCTCGCTCTCTCCCTCTCCTAATGTGCATTTCGGTCCAACTCACATTACTGAGTCTACATTGTTGACCAGGAGTGGGACAGACCTAAATATAGTCCGAAACCCACAGCCACTGGGCAAGAGGAGAGGCTAGCATGCTGCAAACCAGAAAGGAAAGGCAGAACTTTCCTTGGAGAGCGTCCCAAGCCTCTAAATAAATAAATAAAAAGGCTTGAGATATGACTCATAAAGGGAGCCGGAGAAGGAGGGAAGTGGGCGGGTTTTGGGGGTGGGGGTATAAAAGTAGATAAGTCAGGAGATACACCATGTTTTGGCGACAACCTACCCTGGGGCTCCTCCTCATCACGAGACGTGCGGCTCCCCATGTAGAATACTTCCTAATGAAAGTATGTGTGCGGGGAGAGCGAGAAACCCAACGAGAGGAAGTCGAGAGGGGAGGGAGAGAGAGCAAGAGGGGTTCTAAAACCCCCTCTCATTTTCTTTCATCTGCTCCCACAGGTGGCCCTGATAAAGACTACTCTGTCACTGCTCACTTCGCTCCTCCCTTCCCTCCCTTCCACTTTTTCCTCCCTCCCATTCCTTAGGCCTGCCCTGCCAGTACTAGCCAGAAGGCTCAATGGACAGCCCTCAACGTCCACTGAGGATGTGCAGGGCTCTCTGGTAAACCTGATCTGATATCCTAGAGCCGGCTGCCAAGTCTACAGCCCATCATAAGGTTGGTTTGAGGAGGGGGAGGTTGAGATCATGACAGCAGGGTGTATGTGCTGGTGCGTGTTTGTGGAGGTAATTTTTTTTCTTCCAAAAAATAAAAAGAGCAAGGAAAGAAAAGGTTGTGGCATCAGAGAGAAGGCGCCACCTACAGGGTTGGAGGGGTGCGATGTGGATTTAACCTTGTGAGTTTGTTGCAACAGAGGGGGGGGACATTTCTTTCAAACAAATTTTTATATCACTTGTGGAAAAAATAGTTCAGAGTAGGGGTGTCACGATTCTCCAAATGCATGATTTGTTTTGACTTTCGATTTCAGATTTTTTTTTTCCAGCAGTGACGGCTATGCCATTGTTTAGCCCCTTTCACACATACTGTAGTTCCCAGTAAATTACAGGGATAACCTTTCCGGCACCGCTAGTGAGTTTCGCTTTTCACACATGCAGAACATTTCCTGAATGTAGCCATGATAGTGCCGGAAGAGACGGGGCAAGGGACAGTGCAGCAGAAGTCACCGGGTCCCGGTCTGCACCCCTAGCGCCAGAGGGCGTCAGACGGAGCAGCAGCATATGCCGCTCATTCAGTTGTGCGCACAAAGAGGATCAATGTGGACATAGCAAGCAAATAAAATTAAATATGCCTATGAAATAAATCCTGAAATAAATAAACGAGGCAATAACTATATAAATCAATGTAAATGTGAATATATAAATGAGTAAACCCACGCCTGGCGGACTGGGTGGAGGTGGTGGTGGGCCTGAGCCTCTATGGGTGCTGGCCAAGGTGGAGGGACTTTTCATCTGGGTTTCGTCAGACCTTTCAAATCTTCTTTGAAGTTGCCATTTTTAAGCAGGCAAAGTGAGAATGCCAAACTCCTGCAGCGCATACCGCTGGGCCGCGTCAGTGGTGTAGTGCAGGTGCACCTGCACATACTCGCACATTCCCTCTCCCATTTGGACAACAGTACCATAAGTGTTTCATTTAATTTTGAATGATTTTAACAGGCTATTACAAAAAAAAAAAATGTCTATGATTTTAGTGTATACACAGAACATGGAGATGGTCAGTGGTTTAGTCGGCACATTTTAACATCCCTAGTTTTACATGTTTTTAAATCGCATAAATTGACTGTAAATTCCAATAAAGAAAGACCGTAATAAAAAACATTTTGGAGGACAGTGCTCCCCCACAGATCCACATATGGGCGGTGCAGTGTGCGTTGAGGGATGCGCCGCAGCAGACCCTTAGCGGAGAAGACAACAGCTTGCCCAGCTCTGAACCAAACTTCATGAAAGTCGGTTCGAAGGCGGGAAAGCTGCAGTTGACTCTGCGGAAGTGCCCGCACACAATGCATTTGTTTACTGTCAGATGTTCACCGCCCCAATATGGCGACCATGTCACACAATATCAGCCACAAAAATACGGGGAGAATTGTGAACTTGCTTGTGATTTCCAAGTTTGAATTGAATGCTCATTTTGAACGATTTTCAAAATCCTCACACCACTAGTTCTGAGTCATATATTTATACAAGAAAACTAGTCTCAGTCAGAAACGAAATGAGACTTTAGGTTTGAAGGATATGCATCTATAAAAACTTAATGGGGCTGTTCAATGTTTTAACTATAGACACCTACTGTATATGATGAAATGAATATTTTGACTGCCACTTGTTTAACACATTGAACATTGTGTTCAGAATCACCAAATCTTTTTTATTTTAGGTTGATTGTATCTTGCCACTATTTTCTTTTTTTAGTTAACTTTTAGGGTTGGTGCCATCTTTTTCTATTACTTTATTTTTATTGAGAACCGCTGTAACGCCACAATTTCCCACTGACGATGAATAAAGTATCTATCCATCTATCTATCCATCTATCTACAGTACCTGTAGACTACAGCAAACCCTCCAGAGCAGGGATAGAGTACAGTAATGCTCAGTGCATTCATCCGATTTGACAAGCAAACCCCCCCAAAGCTCCAGAACAGAAGAAACAAGTTAAGGCTCCATATAAGTTCCATGGTTTCCTTTACAATAATCAAATGACAGCTGCATACTGACTTCTGTTCTGTAAGGCGTTATTTCACTACAGTTACAACATTTTAGCCTAAAGTTAGGTAATTTGTCCTTTTCCCATGGTACCACCGTATAATACAGGAAGCGCTGGTTTATGTAGTGGAGAATTGCATGACGTCATTCCATTGGGAATTTGTGATCTCTTCATTTTCAGATGAGCTTTTGATATACACGGATCAGCCACATTAAACACAAGGCATATATCAATCTGGACACAAATAAGACTTTTTAGTATCAGATTTCATCTGATCATAGCTTGTTTTCTGAAGCAGAATCTCTAAATGACTAAATGAATAAGGGGTACCAAATAATGCACATGCAAGCCTTTATTCAGTGTTATGAGTCATTGTATGTTGTTTTAGGATTGAGGTTAATAAGATTTACTGTAGTTGTATGTAGCATTATACATAAACATTGTCAACTAAAAGCTTTGACGCCAATGAGAACACGTTTGTGTGCGTGCTGGTCAGCCATCTCTGTTTCAGTCCATTTGTTACCAATGCAATGTCGTATCCATGGGGAACAGAGATAGAGCCAGAGAATAGAAGGCAGCCACATCTCATCCTCACATGAAACAAAAAGTGGAGGTGGGTCAAACATCAGCCTGCCCTCATGAACCATGTGACTTGTGCGAGGACCAATGTAAGCAAAGTACACACCATCAAAACACAATGAACGTCCGATTGGATCGTGCAAATTTTGGCAAATTTCAAACAAACTATTGCACAATAACAAGGAGCTAATGTCTTTCTAGACCATGAGCCATTTAGTTTGCTTCATGAAATAAAAATGAAAAAAACTGTATAAACAAGTACTGTGTCCATCTGGGGTGGGGAAAAGTATCTGAAATGACAATCCTGTGGCTATGATGAGTCTGCTGGGTTTTTGCAGACACATTAAGGTCGCCATGGTGACCTGGCTTTCAAGATGACCCATGTCCAGCAATTGGCTTCTTGAAAATCCTGATTGAAAGGTTCTGTCATCTTGGGACATAGATCCAAAAGTACCACATCACTAGTTGCGGGAGCAATTACTTTGAAACAAATATTCAGCAATAAAGTCATGCCTTTAAAAGTGAAGGTAAAGACCTCTGCTGCTGCTCGTATGAATGATCTATAGAGACCCATGCTGTATTGTAACTTGACATGCGTATTTAATTTCAAGGGCAAACATCGTAAAAGCAATTGCTAACATTGTGCAGTTTGGTTATTTTCACACGGGCAGGTTGGCAGCTAAAGCAAATTTGCTGCATTCCAACAATGCATAAGATAACCATATTCTGACAAAAGACTCATAGCTTTAGCTCACTAGTCCACCCATAAAATGTACGACTTACATTATTATTGTTTTTATTACGAATATTTAGAACAGCGCCTCTAATCAGTTCGTTTTAAAGCTTGATGAAGAACTTATACAACTTGCATATAAACACACATCAGCCCATGGAGATTCCTATAATAACGGCTTAATATGGAAATAGCGTGAGAACCAGAATGACAAATGTAGATATAATGCATGTGGTGTGAACTACTTGTATTAAAGTGTAAATATTAAAGTGTTCACATGAAATAAATGCAGGCAATCCACAAGCAAATAATTTGCCCTCTTCTGGTACAACACTGCAGAAATAAGAGCAGGTTCAAAAAGAGGAATGGTGTGTGTTAGTGGAGCCCAGCCTGTCTGCGATAAGCCAGCAACGACACAAAGCCAGCACATAGCCCAGATGCTTTGTGGTGGGGGTCAGCAAGTTTGTTTTGCAGGGCATCACTTCTGGCACTGTGCTGACATTCAGTCCCCACTAGAGGGCATGACAGCACTTGGAGTCAAAACAAAAGACATCTGCAGTATGTGAGCATGGGAAGGAGTATTTTTGAGTACGTTATTGAGATAAACCTGAGAGTCAGCATCTGCCGTCTAATTTCTTGTTGGTGCTTGTATTGGTTTGATTTGGTAATTGGTTTGATTCTTTGTTATGTAAAATAGAGGAATGTGTGAGTGTTAGGTGAGGCCCCACATAGAGCCTCTTACCATAAGTACCATATTCGGCAGGGCTGCTGCTGGGGTAGAAGCCAGGGGTGCCTGCTGGGAGTGGGTACTGCTGGGGTGTGGCCACGTAGGTCGACCGGTACTGAGGAATGCAACGAGACGGGGCCAAATTTTAGTCGATCGAGTACAGTGGATGACTGCATAACAGCCGGATCCTGCGATTGGATTTCAATAAAGGGTTACGATATGATTCTATACTGCTATATTGACATTTTATACATATTGAAAATTGCAACTTGAAACTTTTCAGCAGTTGGTAGTCAACCATAGGTAATTGCTTAAGTTCCAAACAATTGATTAATAAATAAAAACAATGGAGTTGTAACAGCATGGATCGAGTATCGTTTTTTTGGGTTTTTTTTTTAATCCAACCCTACTGCACAATCTAAAATAAGTGTGAGTTTTAAAAAGGAAAAGTAATCATAGTCAGATTTAGTCATGAAGAGCAAGATCCTTGATTCCCCATTGGAATTACCATTAAATAATATCAGAGATTTTTCAGAAATAAAACATTTTCTTAATTTCAGTGATTGTCAGGAGTCCATCCTGAGCATTTTGTACTTCTTTTTTTTTTTTTATTTGACAAGTTAAGCAATCCATGCCCCGGGATGAAGAAGCCGACGCCCATTCCATGTTTTGAGCGTGTTTTCTATTACCTGTCCTGGTATAAAGTAGGCGGGTCCTTGAGGAGAGCTGGGGAAGGACAGCTGCTGCTGGGGGATCATCATCATCTGGGAGCCGGGGCCCGGCTGGTACACGTGGGTGGGTGCCACCGGCCGAGGGACGCTGCTGGGGGGCACCCCGCGAGGCCCGCTGCTCTGTGGCAGGGTGGTCCTGTTGGCATAGTATGGCTGTGGAGGACAGGGAGGAATGGAAAAGGTACGGTGGAAGAGGGTGGACAGATGGATGGAAACAGAACAGAGTTGCCACCATTAGTGAACTTCCAGTGACCTTTCCACGACATCTGAACGACGCATTCCAAATTGAACCCCCCCCCTTAAACAGTGCCATCTCCATATAAGCACATGGGGGTGGACACCACACCCAGGTCATTCTCACAAAACCACCATAAAAATATCCAAAATTAATTGATACACATTTTCACAGAGAATGTGAAATAATAATTTTAAATATTAAAGGGAACTTATTATGCTTATATTATTGCTTATTATCCTTTCCAACAAGTTAATATAGGTGTCAGAGGTCCCCAAAACCCGTTTTTGAAATTTATTTTGCTGAAAATACCACTCAGATTATGCATTCTAGCCATTCTAACATGCCTCTAGCCCCATCCTGTTCCAGGGCTGTCTGTTTCAGTGGATAGTACCTCCCTCCTGAGGCCCCTAGTTCTGTGAGCCAATGGGGTTTGAGCACAAGGTCCGGGTTCGGTGAGTCAATGCGGTTCGGTTGTATTAAGTCTGTAAACTTTCACTTATTTCACATTATCAGTACACCAAAATATGTTGAACAAATTTGAGGCAAGAAATAAGCAATCCAGTTGCTGATTCTACACTCATATTAGATCTACAAGACCTCATTTCAAGGTTTGTTCTGACTTTTGCTTGTGGAGGACACTGCACAGAGATTTTTTGTTTCATTCAATTAGTAAACATCTTAAAATAAAATAACAATACATCGACAATGAAAACCCAGTATTTATTGGTTTTGTTTGGAGAAACTCCCAGCAGTGCAGCCACCAACCTACCGTGTACACACACAACAGAATTATTTTTTCATGGACAGTTGTTACTAATTCCTCTTTCTTTGAAAAGATTTGTTCTGGTCTGTAAGACTGAGTCTGTAAACCTGTCTTATTTCACAGTTTGTGTGTTATTAGGCTCATCAGCCGACACATGAATGTGTACAAGCACCGAAAAAGTGAGTTTTTCATAATAGGTCCCCTTTAAAGTACACAATGCCTGCTACAAGGCTCACTGAGCTGTTTTTAACTATGACATTATTTTAACGTTCATTTTCTGTGCTTTTTTTATTAAAACATTTGTAACATGTCCAAGCAATTAAAGATGGCTGTTATGGAAATTAATGCATTTTAGCTAAGCAAACAATGACAGTGCAAAAATGTGTACTCCATCACTACATTCCCTCACTATATGTTTAAAATTAATAAAAAAAATCACATTATTTCAAAAATATGAGGTACTATATTGTTACGGTACATTACTGTGTCTTCTTACCCGGACACGTTACACTAATTATTATTTTGATAAGAAAAGCACAGAAAAAAACATTGAAATAATATCATAGTTAAAAACTGTGCACTTCAATATTTTAATTATTTTTCTCACATTCTCTGGGAATATGTGTATCAATTGATTTTATGGTGGTTTAATGAGAATGACCCACACATGAATCGGTGGCTGGCATCCAACTGGAAGCATAGCCACAGCCAGCACGATGACACCAGCCTCACCAGAGCCTGACGCTGCCAAATTACCCCACACTCACACACGCGCAATTACTGAGCTACAAATGAATGTGGAGACGAGAGGTGGAGGAGAGAGTAAGGTGAGTTACCTGGAGTGACCTGAAGCCTCCCTTCAGCAGCACAAAAACACAGACCACACAAACACATCGGATGGAAGCAAGAGGAGAGGAGAGAGGAAAAGAAAAAAAAAGAGAAAGAGAGAGCACCACAATCAGTTACAGAGCAGAGCACCCATACACATCCAATGCTGAGCCAAGCAGTGTTTTCACATGCAGCATGCCAAAATTAACCAGCACCCCCCCCAAACAAACAAATAAATAAATGAAATAAAGCTTCACTGAAAACTAAAACATTGTTTCAACTGCCATAATTTGTTTCGACTACAGTAAGCATCAGATTTTTTTATAGATTATTTGGTTCTACAGCCAATTATCACAATGTCCTGAATTTCTTTATTATTGTCAGTGTATTCTATCGCTCACTACACATATTTAACTTCAGTTTCAGTTTCTAGATGCTACTGTGGCATCTGACAGAGATGACAGTTCAATTGTGAAGCAAAATCATAAAATTTGTCTCAATTCGTCATCCAAGACTTATTTTAAATGCATTTTTCATTATGTCTTTTCGGTGGATACGATTTAAAAAAAAAAATGGATGTACTGGATTGTCTACAAAAAATAGGGTTAAATCATTTATCATTTTCAAATAAATTTGGTAAATTAGTTCTTAGATCTAATAATAGATTTTACCACCTGAGGAAAATAAATCACTTATAGAAGAGCAATGGTTCCATAATTAATAAAATGCCGATGTTGCCTATTTAATGTGGAAACTAAGATATCTTTCAATTTTAGAAAAAAATAGAGCTGTATACAGGAAACCTTATGAACCCAAATAAATTATGAGGAGCTTATGTATGGCCTAAACAAGGCAATGGAATGAAAGAGAATGTCATTCTTCATAAGAGTTTTTTTTACACCCACATTGACAACAGAATATCAAAAAAATGGTAAACTCGGCTTATTAGACATTTCCTCAGAACTGGGAGTGGAAATGCTCTGATAGTAGGACAAAGCATTCTGGCCCAACAAACGCCTGAGGAGGCTCTCCAAGTATTCACTGGTTTGCTCATGCATTGAATAAACAAATAATTCAATGGATAAATAAATAACCCCACCCCCACCACGACGTGTTGTTAGTACCTGTTGGTGTATAGGCCGGGGCCCTGGGGCAAACTGGAGGAAGAGGAGAGGCAGACAGGACAGAGGTTAAAGAACACCACACAATAGCTAACCAGCCTCCTTCTGGACCGGCTGCGGCCTTTTGACTCGACTCAAAATGCAAAGGCTTGACTTTGAGAGAAGTTGAACAGTAGTAGGAGCTGGAATTCTGAAATTCTACACTTTCCCGAGCATCTGAAAGTTCTGATCTAACAACGCACACATCAAGGAATAGTCACCGTAGGTGTGAGTGGGCTCTATGCTACGCGCTCGGTACCAACTGGCATGTGTGCTGCCATTTACCAACAGTTAATATTTCAGGTTTACACAGCTTTTTAAGATTTTCAAGTTTATTTTCCATTATCCTGCCATGTTTTACATTTTATTGCACACACACACACACACACACACACACACACACACACACACACACACACACACACACACACACACACACACACACACACACACACACACACACACACACACACACACACACACACACACACACACACACACACGTGACAGCAGAGCTTTAGAAAACAACCGGCAACTGGCCGGCATTTCACAGCTTGCGTGTGACTGGAATCTGGTTGATATTTTACTCGGATGACAACGATGGGGATTTAGATTCAAAACATAGCTTAGTCACGGTTTCCCCTAGTGTATTCAAAGCCGGGCTGTCGGGCTTAAGTTGAACCCCTGCCGGGCCTAAGCATCAGTGGTTTTTTTTGTTTGTTTTTTTTGTTTTTTTATGTATTAAGGTTTTTTATTTTATTTGTTATCAAAATGTCAACATTGACCACCACATTCAGATTTTCAAATTATTTAAAATTGGTCAAATCTAATTTCATTGTAGCACTGAAACTCAGGAGTCAGGTTGTAAAAATTTTCACGACAGATAATGTCCAGTTCATACAACCTTTTAGTTATCAATTAACATGTGAAAAGTATATGAAAAGTACAGAAAGACAAATGTTTTGTTTTTGTGTTAACAAAAATAAGAATAAAACAAATTGCCCCGGATCTATTCATCTGTCATTCTGATCACGCATTAAAGCCCTCAAGATAATTTGATATCGTTGATCAAAAATGCAAGCATATTTTGAGTCCTCTGTGTCTTCCGAGGGAACGATTGGGCCGCAATTTGCGGCCGTGTCTCCCTCATTGGAGAGGAAGCAATCGCTTGTTCCATTCCTATAATTAAAGAAAATAAAAACATTGTGTTTTTATTTTAGCTGTGTTTTATTTGACTCAGTTGACTTATATAAAACAAAGCACCGTGCATAACGGTGCTTTATCCGTACTTGTCACCGAGCCCAACAACTTTTCTGGGGGAAACCTTGTTAGACATAGCTTTATTAATAGTGTTACAGACTTCCTATCAGACACATGATCTTTGTCATGTGTCTCAACAAAATGAGTTGAGTGTATCTTCTGGTTCACATTTAGCAGAGAACAGGAAGAATGTGCAAAAGAGTTACGTTTTTAATAATCTAATCATTTGCATTTCTCATAAACACAGTACAGGTGCAGCAGTGATGTGGGTGGTGTGTGCAGAGGATGGGCCTACCTGTCGGGGCTGTGGTGTGGGGTTCATTTGTGGAGGTGGGGTGGAGGTGGCAAAAAGTACAGATGGGGGTTGCCCGGGGGGGAAGGAGGGCTGAGAGAGAGAGAGAAAGAGAGAGAGGGGAAGGGCAATTAAAGGAGAGCAGGGAAAGAAGTGGGCTATAAATGCAACACAGGTCATAAGCAACACCAAAGTTCCCAGTAGTGACAGTTTAGTAAAAAGGGGGTATGATTTTGGTCCCTTACCTGTGAGAGGCCAGGGGAGGGGGCGGAGGGGGGTCCTGTTATAGGCTGTGGTGCTTTATTCATTTCATGGGGTTCTGCATGGGGGGGCGGCACGGACCTGTGCACAAATCTGAATGCGAAGAATACTAGAAATATAAACTGTTGAACGAAAGTGGATGAATTTGAAAAATGTCTTAAGTTGTCGTGCCATGCCCAGATACAACTCGCTGCATTTAGCACCTACATTTATTAACCGTCTTCAGGTCCCTCGTGTTGGGGAGACACTGTGGGGAAAGTGTTTTTCCTAGGGCAGACAGAAAGAGAGAGAGAGAGAGAGAGAGACAGACGAGAGAAATCATGAAAAACATTGGCAGGAAAAGATGTAGCAATATCAAGTTAAAGATAAGAGTAATTAACATTATGTGATTTAAATAATGGGAGAATGAACAGTCTGTGTAGCATAGGCCATAATTAGCTCTGACACACACACACACACACACACACACACACACACACACACACACACACACACACACACACACACACACACACACACACACACACACACACACACACACACACACACACACACACACACACACACACACACACAGAGTAGAAAGCCTGAGTCATGATGAAACTGGGATTTTTTTCCTTCTCCAAGTAAAGGAGAAAAAACACTGCAGAAATGGCAGAACATTTTACTATGAACAGACCCATTTAAAAAAGATAAGAAATGTCACACGGGTGACATCACAGGTTCAGAAACACATGGATTGTCACAGACTAGCTGTGGTGTTTTGGGGGAATGGCGATGCTGTGAGCTACACTTAGTTCAAGGCTGTAGAAGGGGGGGGGGGGGTCAGAGGAGAAGCTCAAAGTCTTGTCCCCAGACGGACTGAATGAGGTCATATAGTCCGACTGACCGACTGGGGGGGCGTGTTTAAGCTTGTTTTCGCTTTGTCATCGTGGGCCATTGTGTGTAGATTGATGAGGAAAACAATTAATTTAATCAATTTTCGAGTAAGGCTGTGATGTGACGACATGTGGAAAAAGTGAAGGGGTTCCAAATGCACTGTAAGTTATTAGGCAACATGACTTGCATAACAATGGCACAATTCAATATATTACAAGACCGTAAGATACTTTAAATGAATTCCTCAGGCATAAGTTCAGATGTCTTTGGAAACTGATCAATATACATATACATACAAGACAAGTTTCAGGTGTAATATTTTCTCACCAGGGGTGGCACGATTATGATCCGAAATCGAAAATCTATCGAAATGAGCATTCAATTACAAACTGCGAAATCACGAACAGGTTCGCGATTCTCCCCGTATTTTTGTGGGTAATATTGTGCGACATGGTCGCCTTATTTGGGCGGTCAAGAGCCGCCAAACAAATGCAGTGTGCGCTGGGGGGAGCTTACTGTGGCTCGCCTAGCTCCGAACCAACATTCATGAAGTTTGGTTTGGAGTTGGGCGAGCTGTTACAAATTACAAAAAAAACAAAAAAACAAGAGAGTTCAATATAAACTCATCCAGTTTGTTGTGCAGTGAACACACATCAGAAAGAAATAAGTCCACGTCGGCGCAGACGCACAAGCGCGTCTCCCTCTCTCCTGGCGTTTCACTGTGGGTACAAGGGAGAGTGCGCCTCTGTGCGTCTCAGATGTGGTGATGAAAGTGGGAAATAACCCGACCATCACAGACGGAATGTCCTCTAGTGCAGAGGTTCCTAACCACCGGCCCGGCACGGTCCGTGGGGCATTTGCAACCGGGCCGTGGGAACGCGGGCAGGATTTTTTCAGGAGCGATCTGTTCCACAGCAGGGCAGCAGCAGGAAACTGAGTAAATTAAATCTGGAGTTTTTATTTGCTTTATTTGAAGAAAATATCATACTGATTGGAGCTGCAGGTAGTAATTTTCCTTTTACTACCAGCTTTCCCCTCTGGCAAAAAAAGGGGAGCTCCCGGCTAGCTTATAGCATAGCATTTTTCTGAGCTTATTTTGGAGAGTAACTTAAAAGTAGTGTAATAAGTAACTTATTGTTTTTTATTCTAACGTCTGGTTTTGCGAAAGCTTTTAACTGTTTAGGTGTATTATTTAAATATTCTCATATTTGTGTTATTATTTATAATTTTTGATATTAAAATAAAAGTTACTTATTGAGAAACAAGTGTTTTTCATTCTAGAACAAGACTCGATAGTCTAACAATGGCATAGCCGTCAGTGCTGAAAAAATATGTTTCAATTGAAAATCAAATTGAATTGTGACCTTGAAATCAAAAGTCAAATCGGATCGTGGATTTGGAGAATGGTGACACCCCTACTGATCACCCAACGACAGTTCCCTTCATTCCTACAAAAGAGCCGTTCCAAAGAATTGCATCATTCACAAACAAAGTGGTGGGAGTGTTTGAAGAGAAGTTTGTGATAAAGAGGGACATGGCCATCCCAGGGGGTTATTTTCCGACTGGACACCTTGAATGATTGCACTCTTTACAAAAGCTTTATCTCGTGTTTCTATTGAAAAGGCTTGCATGCAGCCTGCATGGCTGATGTGGCCAATGGAATCAATCGGAAGCAGCACTTACTGCTCGCTGCACTGTACCTGTACACTGCGCCAACGTGTCCGGTCGACCTCGAAGGGGGGGGGCGGGGTGTACCAAACGGTTCCATAACATACCGTCTACAGTTGCATCCCTAGTATCTTAATTACTCAAAATATAAGGTGACTAAAAATGGCAACCATATTTTCAGTTTCGGTAACCAAAGACTGATGCCTGGTTGCCAGTCTTTTAAAAGTTAGTGTTGAGGCCAGCTCGGGCCTTGTCTCGAGGTCATGCTCTCCGCCTCTCTTGATCCCCCTCAGCATCCGTGCCAGGTGGATCAGAAGTAGATAGCCATGCACCAGGAGTGGCGGGACGTCCATGCAGCCCAATAGGGCTCCGAGGAGGGTGGGAGGGGGCAGTTGAGGAGGTGCAAGGTGCTGCTCACAAACCGTCCCAAGGGCCTTACCACCACGAGGTACTGCACCCTCCTGGAGCGAGTCGTAGCTCAGCTGGGGATCCTCTGGGCAGACCCCAAACCCTGGCCAAGGCGTATTTTGCGGAGGCTGGGGATCTGCCTCCCTGCCCGCGTCCCCTTCCTGTGCTGGAGGATTTAACCAACTTCTGCCTCATGATGGCCAAGGGTGTGGCACACGATGCAGGGTTTTCAGTGGTGACACAGCACCTCCTATGGCTGAACCTGTCTCACATATGTGAGGAGAAGAATAGGCTCCTGGACACTCGGGCCTATTCGGTCCCATTCATTTCAGCGGCAGCAGGAGTCGTCGGTGGCATTGAGGAATTTCATTCCCCGACATACCCAGTCCCCGCGTCGCGAGCCAGGCAAAAGAAACAAGAGCATGCCTCTCTGTTTGTGTGAGCATATGGAGATGCGCATGCGCATTCTCCCTGGGTAGAGAGGATGAAACGAAAGGGCTATGTGCTGCAGTTTGCCCTCCGTCCACTGGCGTTTGCTGGAGTCACATTGACAAAGTCTTGGACTCAATGTCCACTATCCTGGAACAGGAAATTCAATCCTTAATGAAGAAGGGTGCCATTCACCCGGTAGTGGACAGGGAGAGATTTGATTTGGTTTTTACAGCAGATATTTCTTCATTCACAAAAAAAAAAAAGACAGCTCTTCCAGGACCAATTCTGGATCTGAGAATTGTGTCACCTGTTAAAATCTATCCAAAGGGGTTGCCCCTTGGCATCCTCATTAAAGGGGTCCGGTGACACTGTGTGTGGTGATAAAAACCGATGCCTCCCTGTACGGCTGGGGCGCTGTATGCAACGGCCGGATGGTCAGTGGGCACTGGGGGGCTTATGACACCCGGCACATCAATGTGTTGGAGTTGGAGGTAGTCCGGTTCGCCCTGTTACACTTCACACTGCGGGTGAGGTGACACCACGTCCTGATATGTTCCAACAACACCACGACAATTGCTTATATCAATCACCAGGGTGGCATCCACTCCCCCCTCTGTTCCCTGTCAACATCTCACATTCAGTTCAAGCAAAATCTGGGAACGGATTTATTATCGAGGGGATGACCGCAAGAGTTGGATTGGCGCATTCAACCACTGGTCATGGTCATGAACCGGCAGCAATTCGGCTGAGCAGATGTAGATCTGACAAGGCTCGTGGTCCTCCATTCGGAACTACAAGCCCCCATTGGACCACGGTGCCCTGGCTGTATGCATTCTCTAACCTCCCACTGTTGCAGCAGGTGCTGGACAAGGTAAGGAAAGACAGGGTGGAACTGGTTCTGGTGGCCGACACAGACTTGGTTTGTTGACCTGGTCCCACACCACGAGTACGCCATGGGTGCTCCCCCTTTGGTCAGAACTCCTGACGCAGGCAGCGGGGGTAAATATTCCATTGTGCTCCTCACAAGTGGAAACTGGTTGCCTGGCCCCTGAGCAGAACCAACGATTAAACAAAGGTTTACCCATTGAGGTGGTGGAAATAATTCAGAGCGCTAGAGCCCTGTCAACGAGAGCGCTTTACAATTCCAAATGGCTAGCCTTTGAGCGCCGGTGTATGGTGCGTGGAGATTAGTGGTCAACCGATATTTGCCGATTTTGAGATAATCAGCATCAGCTAATGCCTGCGATCACAAGGCAGATTAAAAAAAATGTCTGCAGACTAGTGTCAAAAATAGAGATTTTTCTATACATATCGATTCTGAATATTTGAAACTGTTTCAATACTCATTTTCCACACTGTCAATATACTGGTAGCAGCTGCCTCCTCGCTCTCTCTTCTCTCTGACAGCGAGTCACACACACCAACTTTTTTTTCCTCCTCCAGACAGCGCAGCATTGTGCGTCCAGTGGCGATTTTACTGTCTTTTTCATTTAGATCTATTTATTTTTGTCTGTTTCATAACATGTATGAAATAAATCTTTGAAACACAACAGTTCTTTTTAGTTTTGGTTCAATAAGGGAACAGAGCACACAGCGGAGTGCAGATCATGGGCGCCCCGATGCTCAGTGGCACATAAAAATGCGGCACATAAAAAGGGCCCTGTGGACATCAAGGGCACCCTCAGCGCAGCCCGTGTCTGTATTTATTTTAAATCTATTTATTTTCATATATTTCGTCCATGTATAAGACAACATTTTTAAACATGACTGAGTTAAGGGACTGTCCCGTTCTAAAAAAAACCTGTGCTGACACGTCTCTCGGTTGCTTTCCATTGCTAGGGGACTAGTAAAAACTGGAGTAAATACTTTAATTGTAAATAATAAATGCTGCACTTCTGTAAAGAGGAGACTATTTCCTGAACAAATTCTAATATGACGCTGTTCATTAATATTCCTTTTATTATTTATAATTATTTGTTTTTCATTCATACGTTTTGTTTTTTTACAAAGTTTTGTTTTTTAATTATCTGTGGACATTTATTTAGTTGATACATTTCTTTCAAATAAGTGCACTGCAGACAATGCAGACAATATAATTGAGCTTAAATAAATGTTAATTTAAGTTCAGCAATTTTGTGTCTCAATTATTATTATTATTATAATTATTATTATTATTATTAATAAATTGTTGTATTTTATCATGTGAAAAAAAACAACCACACAATATCGGCATTTCATATCAGCAATCTGCCACACTGCTCTCTAAATATAGGCATCGACCATCTAAAGACCCATATCGGTCAACCACTAGTGGAGATGACCCATTAAAATGTCATATTGGCATCACACTCACGTTTCCTCCAAGGCCTGCATGAAAAAGGCATGGCACCCTTCACCCTCAAGGTGTACCTGGCTGCTATATCGGCCTGTCATAATAGAGTGGATGGCAAGCCACCAGGCTGTCACATTTTGGCATCCGGGTTTATGCAAGGCACCCATCGTGTGCAGTTGCTCACTCTGAAATGGGATCTGGTTTCCGTGTTAAATGCCTTGAGAAGACCACCATTTTAGCCTCTCAAGGAGGTGGGATTACATTTTCTGTCCTTGAAGTCAACACTGCTTCAGGCACTTGTCTCAGAAAAATGTGTGGAAAATTTGGCTGCATTGTCCGTCCACCAGTCCTGCTTGGTGTTGCGTACAATAGGAGGGTTACGTTGAAAGCCAATCTGGCTTTTCAGCCCAAGAACATAAAAGCGGGATTCAAATCAACCACAACTGATCTCTCTTTGTTTTCTCCTCTTCCCTTTGTATAGCGGAGGACGAGAGGCTGCATACTACTCTGTGCCCAGTCTGGGCGCTTTTGGTCTGTGTGAGGCGCACGCGTGCCGTACGCCAGTCCGACAAGCTTTTTGTCTGTTATGGATCTCAGACAATCAGGAAACCCCTGTCCAAAGATCATCTTTCTCACTAGACAGTGAAAGCGATCCGATTGACTTGCTCCTCCTTGGGGCAGGAATCCCCAGACCTTTAAGACCCCGAAGCGCATTCTACTAGGGGTGTGGCTACCTTGTGGGCATTATTACGATGGGTTTCGGTCAAGGTGTGTGGTGCTGCTTCCTGGGCTACTGCACAAACGTTAACCAGATTCTACAGTCTTGACATGACTGCGTCAGCACTGGTGCATGCTTTATTGACACCTGCCAGATGTTAGCCTGCCTACAGGGTTATGCTACGGGGTTGAGGGTGGTGACAGTCAGGTGAGACAAACTCAGCTGTATGCTGACTCCCCAACCACGAGCATCTCGGTAGGTCTGGTAGGGTGGTAATATAATTTACCTCCGGACCATATGGATGGCTTCTTATACCCTGGGATTGGGGTTTGAGGTCACGCCTGCCAGTTGATCCTTAGAATGGACTAACCAGACACTGGGTTCTATGTCTCTGCCTTTGGGGGCTTGCATAGGACAAATCAGCTCTGACCTAATGGTCAGTGAGGGATGGGGGTATACAGTATGGCATAGTAAGAATTCACGGTCGAAATGAAGTAAAATGTTTGGGTTGTGCTACAAGCCTGGTTTTACCAACAACAGTTCTTACCGGTGGCCTCACTGACCAGCACGCTCAAGAGCTGAATAATAGGTCAGAGCAAGTATGACAGGTTGATAAGTATGATAAGTATGACCCAGTATGTGTACTGGGGGGCGGGCCTTATGATGGGTGCCCTAGTGGCCCAATCACAACCTGTCAGAGCCAAGTTGAGACTTGGTTGGTTAAAAAGGGCTTTCAGCTTTATTCAATGGGGCTGTCTGGAGACAGCTCAAAGCATAGTAAAAACGGTCGTTCTTCATTCGTAAAATCAGGGTTGTAGCCAATCCAAGCGTTTAATCATGAGGATGGTCGGGTGTGTGTGCCCTTTACCTGGGGAAAAGATGGCACCAGGATGCACTATGGGAAGAAGGCAAGCCGATGGAGGCAGTGTGATGCTTTGGGCAATGTTCTGCTGGGAAACCTTGTGTCCTGATATTGATGTGGTGACACCTAACCTAAACATTGTTGCAGACAAGTACACACCTTCATGGCAACGGTATTCCCTGATGGCAGTGGCCTCTTTCACCAGGATAATGCACCCTGCTACACTGCAAAAATTGTTTAGGAATGGTTTGAGGAACATGACAGAGGCCAAGGTGCTGGCTTGGCCTCCAAGTTCTCAAGATCTCATACAGTTCGAGCATCTGGGATGTGCTGCAACAACAAGCCCGATCCATAGCGGCCCCAGCTCGCAACTCACAGGACTTAAACAATATGCTGCAAAGGCCTTGGGTCAGAGGTTTTGTGGAGTCCATGCCTCGACGGGTCAAAGCTGTTTTGGCTGCACGAGGGGGACCGACACAATATTAGCCAGAATTGAGCTCATTACCTTCATCACCGCAAATAATACATATTTTTTTGCTGTTGAAAGTTACAGGAGGATATGAAATAAACGCATTAATTGTTGCTAGGTTATAATCATTGACTGTCTTCCATGTTATGTTCAAGGACTTCTGCAATATAAAAATATATAAAAACCATCTGTCATCAGTGTCAATAGCGATCGATGGACGACTAAATCATAAATCTTTTTCAATTCCTAATTGAAATATTATCCCTGTGAATGTTTGTAAGCTTCTATCTGTTTTACCCTGTTGTTATAATGCACACTGACTGACAAAAAAAAAAAAAAGAAAGAAATGCCCCCTCCCCCTGTCGGCAAACCACTATACCCCGGTTATACGTTGCTTTTCTCCGGGGTAAAAAAATATATATATTAACCATACCGCCACAACCCTACTGCAAACGCAATAATTTGATAGGAATACGCAAGGAAACTTATATCTGTGAAATAAACAACATTTGGTAGATCCAGCTTGATACATTTTGTTCCGGTAAATTCAGTCAAATTTACCGAAATGGTCAATTCTTCTTCCTGAGGCGGGCCTTACTTTGCGTGAGGGCCACCATGACGTGTGAAAGCTGTCAATCTCCATGACAGCTGACAGATTCCCTCACCCTCCAGCCATCTTTTTTTATAATTTGGAACAAGTGCCAGGCTTAAGAAATCTACATCCCACTCAAACATATTATTTAGATAGGATTTCCTTAAAGAACGCATGTCATGTCATCGCACGCAAAAAAATATGCACGTGCGGGGTAAAACATGTCCGGGGAACATTGCATCTACACCTAAAGAATGAGGTTTGGTGTATCTATTACAAGGTTGTATTTCTGTAATACTGTCTAAGTATGCAACTTAGCCAACCAAAGACAAAACAGTAAAAAACAGGTTTTATATACCCTGGCACATGGTAATAAGTCCTGCTCTCTAGTGTCAGTGTTTTGTGAAAATTGGAAAAACAATAGAAACGAAACTGGTAAAATTTCTGGATGATTAGACTACAAACAATGGTTAGTCAACGGTGAACACAACGTCAACTGTTTGACCTGTTACATTGAACATGAAAGCTGGGAAATGTGCAGAGGAGACGCTATGCTGGTGGTTAAGTCCAAGTGACACTGCCTCTCAATGGCACAGCCTGTTCCCTCAGTGACACTCAAAATGTGTGCAAATCCCACACATGCCCAGTAGTCACTGGGAATGTGTGCGATTAGTCGACTAGTAGGTTAAATGTTAATACCCTCGCTAGTCAGCACCAGCCCTATTATTATTTTATTAATGTTGCATTTAAATTACATATTGACATAATTTGCATTGAAACGTGGCTTATGGAAGATCATTTTCTGGGTGTCGGCATCCCATCATTAGGGTTTCCCCGTCCGCCCGACTTCGCCACTTCCCGAGGCCATGGACTGCGCCTTCCCCTTCCTCATCCCCGGTCAGCCCCCTGGGGCTTGGGTGCACCGCCGGCCGATCTCCACCCGGTCTGTCGCAAGACGGAGCTTGTGCGCGTGCAATATACCCGAAAGATGTGACTATGCCTGGGCAGCAGCATCTAAAATACTTTGGTTTTGGTTATTGAAGAACGTGATTAACGGTTTCAAATGGCTCTTACAATGTATGCAATATTTTGATAATATACACAACATTTTTTTAATTATTATTATATGTCAAAAAAAATTACATCTATAATCTCTTTCAAACTTTTTTCCTCCAACAATAGGCAATGTCCTGGGTTAGAAAATGCCACTGTGTCTACTCAAAATAAGGAAATATAATACAATTCAGCATTGCCAGTCAGCAAAATAGGCTTTATAAAAAATGGAATAATATTAGGTTTTGCCAAAGCTCATGGCCTTCTGATACTTGAATTGTTGCAAAAACTTGAGCGGAGGGAAGGCGTAACATATTTTGGAAATGCAAGTTCACTGATTAAACATCGCCCACAGACTTCGAGTGACCATAGCCGAGCCAACACAGCGACCAAAGCAATGTACGGAGCTCTGCCTTCCTCCATCTATTGGTGCCATCTGAAGTACATAGTGTCCATTTTGGGGTCAGAAACTGACCCCAAAATGTCAGTGTGGTCCTGACATCAGTACCATCCCAGCGCCAGCCAACATGTTATGAAGATGGATATCAATAGACATGTTCTGGAATGACACATTTCGTACTCCAAAACCTGTGACCACATATGTTTGCGGCTATAATGAGATGTTTTAAATCATTTATTTGAGTGTGTCTGCCTGTCGTAAGCCTATTTCCAAGCACTGGAATTAAAACATGACACAGTTCCTGGTGAAATTAACTATACTGGCACTGTCTGTGTGTGTACACACACACACACACACACACACACACACACACACACACACACACACACACACACACACACACACACACACACACACACACACACACACACACACACACCGGCATTGATAGGACATTGGGATCATCAGCCACATCTTCTGCCACATAATCTGGTTTTTAAAGGGTTTTCTAAATGACCCTATGAAACAGCCTATACCTGTGACTGCGTTTTGCGGTTTGAAACCGAAGGCCCAGACCTGAGCAGAAACCACGTGGTTTATCCTGCTTTGGCACGAGCGGCGCACCTTGCAGCAGCAGCCAGCTTAACCCCGCCACAACTCGTCTCATGACGCCATGAGACAAATCACATACACAAAAACATTTTATCCAAACACATGCATGCACGCACCTCAGCTTTCATACACTGCATCTACGGATGAAGCAGCTGAACCTCTGGCTTGCCGTTAGCCATGTTACACTGACAGGAGAAGGAAAGAATCTACAGACACTGCGCTTTAGGTAACACAAGTACATGTGTTTCATGCAGTGAAATGATAAGGGGTTAAGTCCAAGGGCTGTACAAAACAAAGTCAGAGGAACAAAAATAGAACAAAGTCATAATAAAACGGTCAAACAATATAAGTAAAAAATATATATGAATATGTGTGTATGTACAGTAGTGAATGTCAGCTCACCTAGTCGTACAGATACAGTACAACGGATGCTACATGTCTAAAACAATGGACTGCAATAACTCAGAATATTATCTTAGCTGTGATATATACATCATAAAATAAGGACATTTGAAGCCCAACAGTGCCGTGACACTTATCAACACCCAGCAAGGGCCCAGATTTAGCTAAATGTTTCATCCTCTGTCTGACTTGACCTGGGTGAGTCGAGTCAGACAGGGGAATGTTAAAACACAATTTATAATATTGTTATAACAATTGTGTTTTCCACCCTAGTATGTATGAATGTACACACACACACACAAACCTGCACAATTTCCTATTTTTGACAGTGAGATTTTAGAGTTGACACAGGGGGCCATCGTTCATTGTTAATATTTTGGTTCCTTGTATATCGTCGACATTTTCTATTTCCTGGTTAATATTTATGTTTCTGTACATTACAATTCATTCTTTTTTGTTTTGCTCTATCTTGCCAAATCTTTTCCGTATTAGTGTGGCTTGGTTTATTGCATATTGCCAATTTTTCCCTTTCGATTTTTGATGTCTTGCGAGCTAATGTAACACAGCGACGAGTGAAGTCTCCATCCATCCACCTCCAAACCACGTGACAATGAGTTAACATTACACGTTTGTTGACGATGACATTCTGGTGAAATGAAAAACACAGGATCTCGAAGAGCCAACTCACTCAGTCACTTTCTGTCCACAGCCGCTGACTGATCCACAACCCATCACATGAGCTAACCTGACTAGCATGTGTAGCGATGCGACCTCAAATCGCTGCCGAATAACGCCGGCCGATAAAAGTTTCCTGCTAAGTATCTACTACCAGCGTACTATAAAGTCTAACACCGGTGAGAAAACACGAAAGCCGCTCGGGTAAAACGCACTCCGTGGCGCGTTAGCGTGTTAGCTGGGAGGGCTTAAGTAAAGAAAGAACACCCACGTCGCCTTACTGGCTAAATTAGCCGCTAAGCTAAGTTAGCCGCCAAGCTAATCCACGAAAACACAAGTCGGGGATAGCGGCGAGCGGACGCCGCCGAAAAGCACACGCGGGTTTGAACGCGCCGCGGGCACCGCTGGTGCGGCGCCCGCCCGGGGACAGCGCGGGGCGGTCGGGTGTCGGCGCACGTCCCGCAGAAAGGCTTGTTCCGCGTTGTAAACGTCTGTGAAAGCCGCGCTGTCTTACCTTTCTCTCCTTGAGTCCGCAGAGCCGGACGGACGGAAAATCTTCCCGGAAGCCGGTAACGACCTACTTCCGGTACGCCCCCCCCCCCCCCGTCACGTGACGACGGTGTCACCATTCTGACAGGTCCAGGTGCGGCGCTCTTCTGGATTTTCTCGGCTTCACGTGTAACATGCGATCATTTCACGTAAGACCTGGTCCCAAAGTTGCCATTTCTCCCTTTTAACTTTGGACGGCAAATGCAGCTTTCGAAAAACAATGATCCAGTGTTGCCGTATGGCCCGCTTTTAATCAAATCTATATTTTTATTTGAAATAAGTGTTTTAGCATGAGGGGGTTTGGCTGGTTACAACAGTGAGCCAGCACCTGCTTCAAAACCATTACATACTACAGTCCCAAGAGAAGAACGACAAACGCAGATCGATCACAATTCCATCAACTGGACCTGATTTTTTTATTTTTATTTTTGAATAAACTTCTTACAGTACTGTAACAAAAAACAATGAAAACAAAATGAAAACTGGATAAGATGACACTTTATTTTAACCCAAACCTCTATATATATATAAAAAAAAAAAAGAAGAAAAAAAAAAAAGAAAAAGTGACCGAGGGAGGGAAAGGAACTGCAGAATTGAAAATTAAGATTGACCAGTCGTACGCAGCGAATGTGTCGGATCTAAGGAGGGCGGTGAACAGTTTCCACATTGGAGCGGCTCCTCGATTAATATGACAGAACAGCAGTTTTTGGAACACGGGGCAAAACCTTTTCCAACCGAGGCAAATGAAATCCATCTCTGCAGGGTGGCCGAGGGCCCAGTTTAACCTTTGAGCTTCATACCAGTCTATGTAACCAGACCCTCGTTCAGCCGTTTCTGTTTACCAATGTGGAGCTGGACCACGGAGGAAAGAAAACAAGGGTAGGCCTGCCTGGCTTTTTTTCTTTTCTCAAGTCATGGAATAAACAAGTAAAATATTAGGACTTCAAAATAGACAAAAAAGCCAAGGAGGGTTACCCGTACTAACACAAGGCGTGGCCAGTGATGGGGACTGGGGACGGGATGGGTTCTAGGTTTCGTAGTTGGGGTTTTTGCGGAGAATGACAAAGCCCTCCAGGATGGGGGTAACGGGGAGGTACTCCTCTGTGGCGAGCTCGGCCCGCTCTCCATGAGCCAGCAGCACCGGCGTGGTGTGGGTCTGGAAACCTGTGATGGCCTTTGGTTTTCCCGCCTGGCCCACTACGTCCACAGCCTGTGGACAGATCACACACACGATCAACTGAGTAATAGGACCACCAGTAAATCTTACAGATATCCTTTTTTTTTTTTTTTTTGAAGATCAGGGAAATAGTAAACCCGACAAGCTCTGAACCTCGTCAGATTAAGCCAACAGCCTCACCTGTCCGACTCTGACGGATACGGGGAGGGGCCGGAGCTCCTCGTCAAAAGTGACAAGCATACGTGGCTGCATGGCCGCCACCAGGCCGTAGAGGACGTAGTGAGACTTTCCCAGGATTACTGCAATGCACAGAGAGAACACCAGGGGGCGATGTTAAGGTGCGAACGCTCCTTCTGCACCGCACCACATTACAATATGCCAGCGTGTACAGCTTTTATTTATTGATTTATTTATTTATCTATGTATTGATTTATTTATTTTTACTTTTGCATCCTCCATTCAGTTAATCAGAGAGATAGTGTTAAGAAGGAAAAGTGGGGGGGGGGGGTTGACACTTGGGAGGATGGAAAATGGACTGACTGTTCTTGACGTCAAGGAAGGAGACGAGGACGGTGAGTAGGCCGGCCACGGCCACCTGACTCATCAGCTGCCTGTCGCTGTGGTAAGGGCACAGCGTCAACGTGCCTTTGCCCAGGTGAGTCAGACCCTGCAGACGAAGAGGATACACAGAGACAACCATGAACGGCAACTTTCTGTGTCCGGTACAGAGCACCACTTTATGTCTCAGCCACCCACCTGCGCCAGTCTGACCATGAAGAGGTTGTTTGGGTCCTTGGCGTGGTACTGGGCCAGCTGTCGCAGCATGGCGGCCAGACGGGCGTTGTTTGTGCCTGAGGAGTGAGAAGTGCAGGCCCATTAGGCGTCGTTATGGCAACCGGCGTCAAAGACCCTCTCAGAAGTCATTTTCCATTATCTCTGGCTGGAGTTGCAGTCCACACACAAATATGTGAATCAAAGTCACTGGGAACACCATGAAGGGAATCAGCTATTGTTGCAAGAAACACATGCAGTGAATTGAGTTTAAAGCAAATCTCTAATACTGTATGTGTCGACATATGGATTAAACACCAACAGAATGGTCAAAAAAACTCACATTCACCTCTGATCCCTCTAGCAGATTGATGTCAAATTAATAACAAATAAGCAATACAATAAGATTAATAACAAATCGTTTAAGGAGATTACAGAATGAACAATTAATTTTTCTTCGTAGCATTATAGCATACCACTTTAAGCAATGGAATGGTATTTTGGCTTATGTATTAAAAATGTGAGCATTTTGAAGCAACTCTTTATATAGTAGCACAGAAGCTCATATTAAGGTGAATAAATAAGCCTTGGAGCATTGACATTATCGCATTAAATGCATTATTTGCTCAACATTTATAAATGATTTGGCATTTCCTATTTCAGCAATTTAGGCATGGAGGCTTTAGTGGTTGCTTCGCTCTCTTCTACGTTGTTCCAACCCATTGCTGTTGAAAAGAATAATAATCTGATGACTCAAAATGTATAATATTCACTTGCTTCTTGAGTCAGTTACTTTTTCGTGATTGTTTCTACAGCCCCAAGAAAGCTTATGTGAAGATCGGAAAGTTATCTGAGAATTAACAAATTCCTAGACATTGTTCTTTTAACCAGAGAATGCATATGGGCCAACATATGCATTGTAGGGTTAAGCTAAAGACTGTTTTTTGGAGGCCTCAACTCGTCTTTTCTTGAGCCATTTATACCCTACTTACAGCACTCATGCTGCTCTCTTCTTGAGATATAGGTTCATTTTTTTTGCCCACTTGGACCAGTCGATTTGCCATTCAAACCACGCCTCCATTGGTCGGCACATCTCAGCTAAAATCCGACCTTCCCTCAGACTGAGATGTGGCGCTACGTACCGCTGCCCACCATGCCCATGGCGAAGATGGAGTTGTGGGACACCTCGGGGTCAGCGTCGTGGGAGAACTTGCTGAGCGTGTCCAGGATGTTGAGGCGCGGGTTGGACACCGAGATAAGCGCCAGCGCCAGGGGCACTGCGCGCCTCAGGGTGGGCTCACCGTAGCGCAGCTGAAGGACACGGAGCACAAAACGAAATGCCATGGAATCCAAGACACGAGACTGCAGGTGTAAAGCATCAGGAGTGCAAATCAGTCAGCGAGTAACGGGACCTACCAGGTGCCCAAAGGTCCGTAGGGCCATTTCAGAGCCAATCTCCTCCCCCATGGCAATGAGTGCTATACCCAGCACAGCTACACCCTGTGGGGGGGGGGGGGGGCACATCAGTCAGATTTATTATTCGTTTTCTATACACATACATATAACACATAGAATATGCCATTGTAGGGTTTCTTTATTCTACACCCTGACAGGAAGTGGGTGCGGCTGGAAGTGGGCCCTCACCTGGTGTGAGCCCATGTCGGCGGGGGTGTCCTTCTTCTCCTTGTCCTTCTTGTCCTTTTTGTCCTTGTCCTCCTCTTTCTCCTTGGCCTCGTAGTGCTCACTGCAGATATGGAGCAACTGCTGCACCTTCAGCACGTTACCGGAGCCTGGAAGAGGTGGAAAGAGAGGCCTTAGAGTGGAAAGTTACTTGTAAGGCTGGCGACACCTTAACAAAGTGTTATTGTATCTGAAATACGAGGGCTTTCTTTAAGTGCGTTAAAACTGACCTGCGTAGGCACAGATGTCCACGAGTGTGTTGGCAAAGCTTCGGAAGGGTTCGGGGACGACCTGCAGAGCAGCCAGGGTGGTCTCAATGGCCTCGCCTTTACCTGAGGACCAGGAAATTGAATATATAAGCACCGTCTGCTGTGAAATCTAAAACCCAGGGTTACAGAACCTCCATCATAAATTTAGCAGATCTAGAACTGTATACTAAGAGTCATCATGTGTCTTTTTTTTCATGACAATACAACACCAAAGATGACGACAAACATGAAAAAGCGTTCTGTTCTAATGTCCGCTGCGTACCGAGGTGGTTGAGTCCCAGGCCTAGTGGCAGCCAGCGGGCATACGTGTCCTTCAGCTCCTGCTCGCTCTTCTCCATGATGGTCTGGACGATGGTGGAGGTCACGTCGCCGTTGCAGGACCCGACCGCGATCATGCCGCACGCCAGGGCCGTCACGCCGGCCACCTAACGGGTACAGACGAAGCGCCAAAGGAGCGCGCTAGACATGGTTCGGTTCGTAACGAGAGAAAGAGAGAGAGAGTAAGGGTTCCCCCACGGTGCTTACCTCCATGCTGGATTTGGAGTCTCCCATGACGGGGAGAAGCAGGGACAGAACGTCCTCTCTGTTGGAGCCGGCGTAGGCCAGGCCGAGTCTGCACGCAAGGGGACAAGATGTCAGCACTCACCCAAAATTTAGGAGTGTTGGAAAAATCATCTTAGGTTCAGCGGTAGGCTTAGGATTTCATAGACTGTGATGCTGAAGAACTTAATCACACAAAACATTGTCTCTCCGTGTTGAAACTGAATGATCCTAAATTCAAATTAAATCGAATTTAGGACATTTTAAAAAGGACCTGCAGACCCCCTGATTTTTTTGTCAGAAAGGCTCCTTCTTACCCAAAAATGGCTCCTATCCTCATAACGTTGCTGTTGTGGAGAACGTAGTCGGACAGCAGGGCCAGGGCGGGGTCGCACTCGTTACGAACTCCGGAGTTGACGATGCCGCAGGCCAGGAGGGCACCCGACTGCACGGGAAGACAACACGCAGCCGCCGTTAAGAAGGGCACAGGGGAAAGAAGCTCTCCGAGAGGAAACTCAAGAGGCTGACAACAAAGAGGAAGGGACCGGACGCTCTTGCTGACAAATAGCGTTGGAAGAGGGAGGTGGGGAACTCAAGGCCGACTACAGCGCTGGGATTTTAGATTTTATTTTCATGAAAGGCGCTTGTAAATAAACATTACTAAAAAGTAAGAAACAATTGGGATTCTTCAAATGGGGTGAATAATAACCTACCCCAGAGTTGATTATTAAGATACAAAATTAATAAATGTATAGCAATTGAATAATACAAATAGAGGCGTTTATCAAATAATTAGTCAGTGGTTTCTGGAATATACTGGAAGGTTGGTTTAGAATTGTATACTTTATGTATGTATACGTTTGCATTCATTTGAAAGTGTGCAGGTGAAAACTATATCTGGTAGTTTATCAAATCCAATAAAAAAATAAAAATAACTTTTTTTTTTTTTTTTTTTTTTTTTTAAATTGAGGTCAACAGGTGTTTCCAAACTTGTGTTTTACCTTAATGTAGTCCTCGGACGAGTAGAGATACTTGTCAATTTGGGTCAGGCCGCCGTCGACGTCCCACAGCAGAATCACACCCAGGGACGCTGCCGCACTCAGCATGCCTGAGTCACACACAAACACAAATCTATCAATCTAACAAATCTTAAAAATCCCATTTTTTCCTCACCTTTACATTACAAGGTAAAATGGTGGGGGTAACACAGAGGACAACTAGAAGAATGCCGGCTCTACAGAAGCCCTAACGAACATTAAAAAACACCAGCTGAACTAGTGGTGATAATAAATAACCTGTCATAAGCCCCTTTCTCACATATATCTGTAACATTGCTGGACAAAGAATATCCGGCAAAGGCAGTAGGTAGTCATTCACACATTGGCCTCCTCTACAGAAAAGTTCCGTATTCTGAGTTCCTAGTCTGTTGGTGTATCCACATAAGATGACTGTTACTGATACAGTATGTAATGGGTTAGGTCCAGTGTAGATACGATCGTTTGGATAATCTGCCGGCAACAGACGTACAATTTGAATCCCCCCCCCCCGGCTCTCAGAGACCAGCGCTTCGGTTTCCACTTCCCCGTCTCCCCATCAGACTCTGTTCCGGTGACGGAGCGGGGACAGGGCCCCCGTACCCGGACGCAATAATGGAAAGCACATTCTCCACCCGTTCTACCTCTCCCTGTCCCCTCGTTCCCTCTATGACTGTGTAGCCGGCGGGCGAGGGAAGCACTTGGACCTGATGTTCCAGCACCTCAGCCCTAATTCTAAAAGACACCTCTAGGGTCTGAGAGATGTTTTTAAGAAGAAAAATAATACATTTTAAGAATAAAAAGACCTGTCTCTGTCGAGACTGGACGTGTTTGTTTCCTGTCTTTGCAGCCGAGCACCACGGTTGGACAAATCATTTTTTAAATATTTGTACGAAATAAATATTAGGAAAAAACCCCAGTTTGTGCTTTGCTGGTATTCTGATTTTCGCTCCACCCCTACTTCTCATGCTTACTGTTACTGTTTCCATTCCCACACGCTTCTATTCACAGCCGTACCGGCATTTACCCGGAAATGGTACAGGTCGACACATTATGCCAATACGGAACACTGCCAGTAGATTTACGGCTTTCAGTGTAAGTGGGAAAGGGGCTATAGAGCCGGACTTACCGTGGTCCTTGTTCTTGTACAGCCACTTGTTGCCGTCGTCTGTGAGCAGTTTGTCCTGTCCAAAGGCAGCGTTGACGAAGCCGTTGACGAAGGAGGAGGCCAGGTTCATTCTGGCCGAGTCCACCTGCGAGCCGCTACCTCCGAACCCTCACACACACACACACACACACACACACACACACACACACACACACACACACACACACACACACACACACACACACACACACACACACACACACACACACACACACACACACACACAATAAGCTGAAAAAAATTACCTATACATGTCTTAGTTTTTAGCAATGTGCCATGTGGTTGTGTTGTAAAGTCCAGAAATTAAAAAGGAAATAAACCTTTTAAATTTGACATAATTTCAAACCCAGGAAATATTTCAGCTTTGCACTGGCTCGTACAGAAGCGACGCAAACATACACAGGACAGCTTGCGCGGGACACGGTTCAGCAATGGCGACTTACTGTTGTTCTCGAGGTGGGTTTTGTAAATGTCGTCAGGAACTTTGGGCTCCATGATGTCCAACTGTGGGGAGGAGGGGAGGGCATGTTATTAATGACTGTGAAATATGTCAAGTCACAGGCAGAAATCGAAAAACAATTTAATGGCGATAAACCAGTTATCCTCCATCTCTCCTGCGCTGACTCATACGCCGTTGAATCGGTCAGCATCACCTGCCGTTCTCTGAAGGCCATTATTATAATTATTACTATTATTATGCCTGTCTCTGCTTGACACAGGCTTTTCATTAATTTTCCAGTCACTGACTCACCATGCATCCCAGTCATGCTGTCCTCCTTTAAGACTATGGATGGATGGATGCAAAACTCAAGTTCCGCTCATACCATGGTTCTGAGTCAAGGATCTGATCATTTTTTGGATCAGCAAAAAAAACAAAAAAAAAACAAGACAAATATAACTTTGCTTTCCACTTATTCTGTAAAACACTAAAAGCAAGGAACTTTTGCCCATGGTATTAAATGAAAACAACATTCAAGATGTCCAATATTTCAAGAATTCAAAGTCTCATTGAGTATCTGTGCTGTACGTCAATGACAAATACATTGCGCCGCTGTATCCACAGCTCATTCACAACATGTCATAAAGTAGCAGTAACATAGCACAACGTACTGTAAAGAGAAGTCACATGTAACCAGTAGCAGTGCATTTCCGTCAATTTTCAGATGGAGTGCAAAAGCAACACAGCAGAATGCAACATATGGAACGTGAGCATTTCGAGGGGTGGCGGAGTCGTTGGAACTTGCATGATGACACCATTCCTGGATTATTACAACATTTGCTGTCTGCTACCATGCCGTGACGGCGTGATAACATAAGGTGAGGTACTGCCTTTTTAGGCAACTTCCTGTTTTTCCAATTCGGACAATCCAATCACAACTAAGGATGTAGTGGTAACAAATTTCAAAGTAGGGTATCTACCAAAATATTGCGGCACACGGAATTTCACATTATTATTCCCCCCCGCCCTTCGTTTTCTGTATATTCAATTAATAAATAAATAGTTTATATTAAAAAAGAAAAACACAATGTAAAGCCTATGACGTGGCGGAACAACAGGAAGGCACTTTGTTTACACTTGTTCCCATGCACACGCAAGTAACATAAAGCACTGTGTTGTAAAATATTGGAATGAAACAGTTCTGCCGCTGATTTGCGAATGCAACGCTTGCAAGAGTACCTAGATGCAGACAAAATGGGGGAATTATGGATTCATTGGACTAATTGGATGGATTATTACAACATTTGGCCCTCTGCTACCGCACAGCGGTAACGTGAGAGTGAATTAAAGTTTACATCTTTAATCTTGCAACATAAATGTATACCGTGCAGGGTATTACAGGGAAAGGATTACGGTTCAAAACCGTGGTTGCTTGATACCGCAGTATACCTTAAAATGGTATACTGTCACATCCCTAATCAGAGCTATTGGGCCCACCCCTAATTATCAACCAATCATTGCACTTCAGAGTAAAACACAGCACGCATCTGTCTTGTCTATCTTTTCACTGCAACTGTGCGTGGAGATTCAGGGAATCATTGCTTTAAAAAGTAACAACAAAACTTTTTCACGCTGATGGTCAAATTTTGCAATTAATCCACAGCTCACATGCGCGCCGAACCAGCCCCCCACAGTTCGGCATGTGGTTTGGCACGTTCCATTACACAGGTATTTAAGACTAGGATTTAATTAGGGCCAATTGATTCATTGAATTATATCCATTTCCTGTATTTACACCTACTTGTTAACAACCTTTGGGACGGTATCACCCCCCCATTATGGTTTTAATTTAACTTAATAAATGGGAGAAAAAGTTTCATCCGTGTCCTCTCTTACCTCTCTGGCCAGGGCCAGGAAGTTGCTGTTGAGCTGCACGTTCGACATGATCTCGGTCAGATCCTCGTAGTCCTCCACATCTTCATTGAGTTCCAGGAACATGCCGTGGCGCCCCAGCATGAAGGCCATCTCCTTCTGGATCACGCTGAGATGCACAGAGAGCAGGGGCACAATTACCACCATGTTGAAAAACCTCACACGATTATTACCCAACTGCCTGATTGGAATAATTTGATCACAAATTATTATATGATTCCATTATGATATGTTTCCATCCAAATTCTAGAGAATTCTAAACAAATGCTAGAAATACCGTAGTAAATAAAACATGAATTAGGTGAGTTTACATTCACTGGGATGAGGCAAACATTAACTATGTTCCAATGATCAATATCAATAGATATCTCTTCTGCAATAGGTAGGCATCTATTACTTCTTACTACACTATTATGAGGTTATACTGGGATGGTGACATAAAAAGGACAAAAGTTTCAGGATCATGATAGCTTAAGTATGTATGTTTTGAAAAAACCATGAACCCAAACAAGGCTATATTCGCAAAAGCAGAAAATTGGTTCTTCCATGAGGCCAGGCTGACTGGGGGTATCTGCAAGATAGGAAATATTATCGGAATGACCCCGAGGTTAAACCGCATCCTCTCGGCCAGTGTTTTTGCCATGCTTACATGTCCTTGCAGGAGGTGAAGATGTTCTCCACCAGCTCAACATCGTTGAGCATCAGTGCCAGGCGCAGGGCCTCGGGGTAGCGGTTGAACTTCCTGAAGATGTTCAGGGCACATTTCAGCAGCGCGGAGTTCTCTGGCTCAGGCACGTAGCTCACACAGCTGGAGGCAGGGTGAAAATGGCAAAAACAAAACAAAATAAGAAACTCAGCGCTTAGGTAGATAGCAGGTTGGAATGAACAGTGGGCGAGCCTAACGGTGGAGCTGCATGGGCGTACCTGGTGAGGTAGAGGCAGACCTTGGCGTAGGCGTTTTCGTCTATGTAGTCCTCCAGCATGTCCAGTCTCTCAATCTCCATCAGGAGGTCGCAGGCCTCGTGCTCGGCGTTGTGCGCCATGTTGTAGGGCACGATCTCCTTCACCAGCTTCAGCAGCGTCTCCTGCTGGGTCTTGTCGTTCTCCTCCACCTCCTGCCACTCCTTGGCCACCTCCCCCGCCAAGTGTCTGGAAGGAGCCAGACACCAGGAGTCCATTGGTGCCGCCAAAAATAAACCCTTACAAGTAGTGCTGGACTATGATAATGACCGCTAGAATCTTTTTCTTGATCATTTTGATGGTGTCTGATGCAGATTTGTTCATTTATTTAGCCATGTGGCAACAAAACACCAGTCATATCATATCACTCAGCACTACTTACAAGTTCTACATATAAGACTTTGTATTATGGTCTGACTCCACTAAGACCCTACCTGACATATTCGTGACCCCAGGATGCCAGCTCCTCCTGGGAGCCCAGCAGGCGGTACTTGAGACACTCCCTTTCCCCACTCATGGTCATGGCCAGCACAGACACCACATCGGCACAGAAACGCTAAAAAGGAAAAAAAAAAAAACAAAAAAAAAAAACCACACACACACACACACACACACACACACACACACACACACACACACACACACACACACACACACACACACACACACACACACACACACACACACACACACACACACACACACACACACACACGAGCAGCCGGGTCAGGTTGGTATGCAAGACAATTTATCGAGAGATGCAATCAGGGTCCACATTTATCAAGCATCTGGGATTAAGAAATCAGTCCTAGCTACCCAGAAATTATTACACTTCACTGCATATATGTATTAAAGTATGTAAATGTATGTGACGAATAAACCTCTTGAAATTCAAAAGAGCGACGCAAATAAGGGAGTGATGCTGAGAGTATACCTGTTACACACATATGTTTCGTTCAATAAGGAAATGAAGTAAAATAAAATACATCTAAAAAAAGACAAAAACACAACCGGTACCAGTGCCTAAACGGTGCCTGAATAGTTAAAAAAGAAATAATAATAATAAATAAAAGACAAAACAACAGTTGACAAAATTAAAGATGGCAATGACGATGTGAGTGACTTATTGAAGTGTGCATATTAGCGATACACTTCTTATAAATTTCTTCTTTAATAGCTACACTGCTAACAAAGACCCCAAACATTGAATAGCCCATGCCCACTGAATAAATTTAATAAATTATTTCAAACATGCTTTTATTGAACAAATTGCACAAGAATATTAAACAGAACATTAATTACAATAGGACATTTAACCAAAATGACTTAACGTTTAATTTCCCCTGCTCCCTTTAAAATATTTTCTTCTAAAATCAACAAAAACAAATACCTGTGGAAAACAACTTAATTACAGGTATTCCTCACTTAATGACCAACCTGTTTAACGACCATTCGGACTTACGACCAGCTCTCTGACCAGTCTGTATTGTATGTTGCGTACAATACGTCTCAGCGTCAAGCATCTCATCGCCCATCACCGTTCTCAGTCTCGTTCCCGCAGTCTGTCAGTATTCACTACACTAGCGTTCGCAATCGCCACGCCCCCTTACCATGAAATAACATGGTTCCTTGCTTATCGACCAATTCACTTAACGACTAGGTCGTAGGAATGGAAGTTAAGTGAGAAGTACCTGTAAATATAAATAAAACATTTATATTTGCATTGTGGGAAATGTAGGAGTCCTGTCTGCGCATGGCGGATTCACATGATAAGAGAGATTGACCTTTCGCACTCGCACTGCAAGCCGTAAATCTACTGGCAGTGTTGCATATTGGCGTCATGTGTGAAAAGTGGGAACAGGAGCCGGTTTTGATGTTCTGAGAAGTCGTTCTGTAAATTTCCCCACTCTCGACCTAGTATTATTTCCGGGAAAATGCCGGTATGGCTGCGAATGGAAGTGTGGGGCAATGGAAGCAGCAACATTGCCATTAAGTATTGGGCGCGCCAAATCCAAATAAAGCACAAGTAGTGGGTTTTTACAAATATTTATTTCCTACAAATATTTTAAAAGTTATTTGTTTTCGGGAAGAAAAAAAAATATTATAAAATTCAGAAAAATGGCGAGTCGAACCGTGGAGCACGGCTGCAAAGACGAGAAAATGTAAACACACTCAGTCTAATAGACTGGTCTTTTTATTCTTATACTTATTCGTAAACAAAAACCATCACTCAGACCCTAGACGAGTTATGGGTGCCGTGCGGGGACATCGGGCACAACCGCTTTGCTTGCCTGCCGGCTGCACCTGAGCGCAGAGCCGGAGAACGAATGAGCGGACAGGGAGATGTAGAATGGGTGTAGAACGCTCCTTCTACGGAGACAGAGAGTGTAGGTCAGGTTGAAAATGATCACACTGATTGCATAACACGAGGTAACAGTTAGTGCGCCCGGGGATGGGGGCTCTGTCCGGGAGGGACGGGGAGACGGAAGCGAAACACTGGTCTCTAAGAGACAGGAAAAAAACAAAACCGATTCAGATTGTACTGTATGTCCGTTGCAGACAGATTGTCCAAACAATCGCACCTACACTGGACATATTGTACTAACCCTAACCCATTATGAACTGTATCCGTGACAGTCATCTTATGCGGGAACGCCATACGGAACTAAAATAAAACGGACACGATTCAAAAATGTTACTCGCTACAAGTGCTACAATGCCATGTGTGAGGATACAAACACGGAATATGTTTTGGATTGACTTGGGGGTGAGCAAGGAATCTCAACATTTAAATTTCGCCAGCTTACTATGCATGTCGCCTGTAAATAAAATTATTTTTCTTATTCCAAACGTTTCAGGCAGTCTTTTGCGCATGTGTTTATTGCGCATGTTCATATCGCGATGACGATTAAAATACGATTTCTGATACTCCAGAGGGCAAATATTTAAGTCAACAGCTCAGGCATTTACATGGCATCAAAATGAGGCACTGACATCTGCGTTGCGATTCGGTCCGGTAGATACCCATCATATAGGAACCGGTACGAAATTGGCAACGGGTTTCGGTACCCAACCCTAGTCTTTATCAGACAAACTACCAAGCAACTCGGAAAAAGCCTGAAAAGATTACGACATCAGTTGCAGGCGTCATCTGCAAGGGCCTACGTCCCTATAACACGTTGAGAACGAAGGATTCCGTAACATGGTTAAAACTATGGAACTACACTATTCGATTCCTTCACATCGCTTCTTCACAGACACGGCTAAACATGTATAAAGAGGTGAGCGAGTTAAATTGTTTTAGTTAGGTTTATATTAGTTATTTGAGCTACCTTTTTAGTTCCTTTTCTGTTGAATTTTATGTCACAGTCTATGCATTTTTCCATCCACAAGGACAATATCAAGTACCAATCTGATACCAGTGCATTAAACAAATAAATAAATAGATTTAAAAAATAAATAAATAAAAATGTTTACACATGTATACTACTAATCCTGTATGGATGCAATTTCATTGCTATCATTAATGTACCTTTGTAAAACATGAACAAATACATAGAGAATGAATGCCATAGATTATGCCAAATGAAAGAGGTGCCTTTCTCCATATCACAAGTCAGTGTACCGTCAAAATGGTTCTGAGGCTTTTCTTTTTAGGGTTTATGGTATTTTAGGGTTTTTATCTTTATTAAGGTAAAAAAAAGTTAAAGTGTGCTTTAAGGTGCACCCAGAAATATAGTAAAATAAAAGACATTAAAAAAATTGAATAATTACAGCAGCAGTATAAAACAGCACCTTCAAAACTACATAAATCTAGAAATATGCCTAGGACTGTTGCAACAACACAGTGTTCCACTTTACGTTAATGTTTGCGACAGTGTAGTGTCTGCTTTATGCGACTGTTTTTTTGTTGTGAACTGTGTTGATTAAATGAAGTAAGCTCCGACTGCGGCTCCGGCTACAGTCTCTGTTATTCAACATAATCATCACGTGATATCCGATCGGTGCATAAACTTGCGTAGTTGCTGATACCCGATCCAGCATTTTAAGCTGTAGCGGAGGCATTCCCGATACTGGTATCAGAAAAACTCTAGTTCAGTCTCTGCTGAAAGCCTGGTATGTTAGGGTTTTTTAGTATGTTGATTTTTGACTTTGATAGATGGTCAGTCTGTATGTTCAGCAATGCAATGTGTAAGTGTAGGAGTGCTGATCTAGGAGCAGTTTTTCCGTCATCACCAGGAGGCTGTGACAGAGTGGATGAAACTCATCAGCACTTGTACACTTAGAAGCTTGATACATTGCCACAATCTAAATTCAGTACAACTGGATCAAATAAAAAATAGTTTTGAGTTATTGAATTCAATTTATTCAATTTTTGCCTTCAATTCTAATTGTCATTTTAGATTTGATTTTCCTTTTTTATTATACTCATTTGTGATACATCGCAGCAAATTTAATCACAATACTTAATGTACCGCAAAACTCCCCATATCATGATACTATCGTATCAAAATAATATCATATTGTGAGGTCTCAGGTGATTCCCACCCCTACCTTTTATAGAACTTCTTGTGGACCAGCCTCTTACCTTGTTCTCCCCGGCGGTCATGCCTTCGTAGATTTCTTTGAGCTTGGCATAATGCGGGCGAAGGAATTTGAGGGGCTTGGGCACCGAGGTCATGGAGGTGGTGGAGGAGCGGATCTGTCTACGTAGCTCCTCCAAGGCCGGGCGGTAGAGAGATGTGTCTTTGTCCTGTGAAAAAATTGGGAAACGGAGGGACAAGGCGGGAGATGTCAGAATTATCACATAATCGTAATTATTTGAGCAAATCGCCATCTTTTTTAGAAAATCACTACATTCCACAATTGCATTGCTCAATCCCATTTAAAGGGAATTAAAACATTTTTAAACCATTAGGTGAGTTGAAGAAAAATAAAATACAAAACTCTCCACAAATGATTATGCAGGGCCAATTTGTGATGATTTTTAAATGTAGGGAAATCAATAGATACATTGCTAGACAGATTTCCAAAGAGATGGCAAGGTTTACCCTACCAAGGACAGCTAGGCAACAAGACCACAAATGCTGGTTGATAGTGGCCCAATAATGGTTATTGTCAGTCCCAATATGTTCCAATCTTCAATGCAATAAATGGGGCCTCCGCAACAGGTGTAGTATTACAAGTTTTATTTTGAACCGCTATTATAGGGGCATACAATTGACAAAAAAACAACAACATACAATTAAGTTATTAATCACAATTATATGTATGACAGTGAGTCGTCAACCAAAACGTCATAATTGTGATTGCCCAAGACAAGGGTGTTTGACACCAGTTTTGGAATAGCAGCGACATCCATCAAGACTCCA
>NC_137197.1:27787121-27822121 GCF_960531495.2 Zeus faber | reverse complement strand
TTTGGGGAGCTGAAGACAATCTACCACTAGATGGCAGACCTTCATTTAGAGGACACTTCTGCCCTCAAACTTTAACCAGCTGCCTATAGTGATCCATCAATTTTGACACACTTTATACAATTAAATAATCCCACGGCGTACCGCTATCCTCTTAACCACCAAAAACATCAAACATGTAGAACTGTGCTAATTATGGTGGCCTGATAATAGTGATCTAAGACTGGCAAAAGATTTGTTAGGTGCAAACTTTTTTTTTTTTTTTTTAATGACTCAGGAGTCTGGAGCCACTCAGACAAAAGAGTGGGCGAGGGAGTGAATCTTTAATTCACAAAATGAAAATAATAATAATGAACTCTCATTAATCGCTCACAGGAAGTCCTCCCTCGCTCGCCGTGCATTAAACCAACTGAGTCAAACGGACAAAGAGTCGGAAAATCGAGCGATTCGTCTTTGCTGAGTGACTCAAGATTGAATCTCAAAAAAGAGCCGCATCTTTTATCACAATGAATAGTCCGAGAGAAACTCGTTCTGTTGAAAACAGAGCTGCTATTCTGATTGGAGCTGATGAATTAGTACAGCCTTGCAATTTTGATCTTGCAACACAAGAGGTTATTTGCATTCTTCAACATTAGTTGGAAAAACAATTCTTTAGAGGACACTTCTGCCCTGAATATGCTGCCCAGCTGCCCGTGATGGTCCACCGATTGTGTTAAGGTTCTATCACATGTGTGAATTTAGGCCCTCTGAAGGATTTCCCACCGCAGGTCGTGTGTATATATGTGTGTGTATGTATGTATGTATGTATGTATGTATGTATGTATTCTAAACACACTTCTCTGTCCAGAGACCTGAGCACGGAGAACCTGCGTTTCCTCAGTAGTCGTCAGGCGCTGGCTGACCTGGCGCACTTCCGCACCGCCATGGCCGAGGCCCGGGGGCTGAGCAAGGCCAAGTGGGTGGCATTTGGCGGCTCGTACCCGGGCTCGCTCGCCGCCTGGTTTCGGCTCAAGTACCCCCACCTGGTCCACGCCTCCGTGGCCACCAGCGCACCTGTCCACGCGTCCGTCAACTTCCCAGGTACGATGAATAGGCCTGCTTAGAAATATCTGGTGCCGGATGAATATTTAACTGCTTCGGGCATGGTGGTTTCTTCTCACCAGGTTCTAAAAAAGCCTTGAGTAATCTGCCAAGATAAGGTTTATCAAAATGTTGCCCTTTGTTTTACCTTGCATTGTGTCATACGTCCATTTTCCTCCAAGGATATGGGAAGTTTTGGGCCGACTGAGGTACGGCTTCCAGACGAATCGAAGATTAGCCATTGCTTCATGCTTTATCAGCGTCCGTGTCTGTGTTGTGTTTAGCTCGGGCCATTGTTTTCTCCAGGAAGTGCAGCGGGATGGAATCCTGACCAGATGGGCTTTAATCATGGCGCTCTTCTTGCTCTTGCCCACACACCCTCAGGGCCTTCTATCTTCACACAGGCCAGATACAACCAACACACAAACTCATAAAGACGCAGAGTTTGGCCACATTCCCATCAGCCCTT
The DNA here is from genome assembly GCF_960531495.2 of Zeus faber. Classification (NCBI taxonomy): domain Eukaryota; kingdom Metazoa; phylum Chordata; class Actinopteri; order Zeiformes; family Zeidae; genus Zeus; species Zeus faber. The sequence continues at coordinate 27,820,575 of NC_137197.1, read as the reverse complement.
TGGGAAAAGATCAGACAAACCCAAACATGAACACAGTGTACTAAGGTTTTTTTTTCTCCTTTATCTCCTCCCCCTCTCCAGCCTAACATAAGTCACAAAGTTATTGCTTCCCAAGAACAGCTTTGTGGTCACTTGTTATTTTTTACCAGTAATCTGTTGGCCCTCGTTCGCCTAGAACTATTTCAGTTGTTACCGTAACGCTCAGCCTCTCCTCTGTGGGCCCACATCCGCAGCTGTTTTACCGGGGTACCTCTTGTGTATTCTACAATTCATTTTTTTTTTTTTTTTTTTTTCAGAGAGGCCATGTAAAGTATACGTGACCCCTGTTCCCACCCTCCTTGCCCCGCAGAGTATCTGGAGGTCGTGTGGCGTTCGCTGGCCTTGGAAGACCCGTTGTGCCCCCAACTGGTGAAGAAGGCCTCCGACACGCTTCTGGAGCTTCTCAAAGATCCCCAGACCTTCGACGCCATCGCCAAAGACTTCAAGTACGGTGACCCTCGCCTTTCTGTCGGCTCGATACCATCTTTGATGGTCCTCCAAAAGATGGTTTTTTTTTGAAGAAGAAGGGAACAGTATCTCAAAACTCTCTTGCGCAAATGGAGAAAAAGTTGGGGAACCTTTTAAGAGAAATGGATGTTTTGAAGCAAATTGGACTCCAGATGTCCTCACCTAGATGTTATCCCATTAGCTGCCACCCACTCTTACCAGGAGTGTGTGGTCGTTATGTGTAGAACGAAGGTTATTTTTCTACTCTCTTACTACCTTCTGTTGCTTTTGCAAACACAATATCAAAAGACCATTTCTGAATTAAGAGGGGAGCCGGTTGAAATGTCCTGTAAAGTTATGTCCAAAAATGACAACGAGTAGTACGATATAGAGCTGCAATTCTCGATAAAGAGACTCGGCCATTTTGCTTTGTGTACAGTCTTAACAACATGCTTGGAAAAAATATTCCCCTTTATCGATAATTGACAGCTACATTGTACTAAGGAGTCTTTTTTGGGATTAATTGTATCGGATATTTTGATCTCAAAGTAACTCAATGGGGAGCAGACAATAAGACAATCTTTCAGTTCAAACTTCGGCTTAATTGCTTTGACTGTAAAAACAACTGTCATGTCATATGAATGATGGTCATGAGCTGCTTATGCCCAGTTATTGTTGACACGTGGCTCCTTAAAATCGGCAGAAATCGTCTCTCCGGCCCAGGTCGTCCTTACGGTGGAAGTCCACCTGGTGCGTTGGCACATCGTATGGGCACGGCACGCTGCGTGGTTTTCCACCGGCTACGTGGTGAAGCGTCCTAGACGTGTCGATGTTGTTGGAGAGAAGAAATATTGGTAACAACAGCGATTGAAATATTTTTTTAACACACGGTTTGATAAAGCTGTGACGCGTGGCGGGGTCGACCAGACACACACAATGAAGGAGACGCGAACAGAATCTCCGTGGAAAGTCGAAGTTGGTTTTATTGCCTTACAACTACTTTGGGGTTGAGGTGTCCAGTCAGAAAAATTACAACCTGGGAGAGCCGTGTCCCTCTTAATTACGGACTTCTCTTCAGACACTCTTTCTCCCCTTCAACTGGCACCCAGCACTCTCCTCACTTCCCTCTCTCCTCTCCTTCCACACCATCCTGGACACCTCTAGCTCCAATCAGGGTCTGGATCAATTAGCAAATCCAACAGCAGCTCTAGGTCTCTGGTACAATGTAGACTCAAAATACATGCAATTTATTGCACTCTTTACAAAAACATTTCTCTGTAGTTTCATCTTGTGTTTCAATGGAAAAGCAGACCTGCCAACCTCCGCACGTTTTGTGAACCAACTACACAATTTTTAGTCAAATTATGCAGGTACGATAAATCAGCTGAAACTACGCAAATCTCTCTCTCTCTCTCTCTCTCTCTCTCTCTCTCTCTCTCTCTCTCTCTTGTTGTGATCATTGTACTGTGAAGAGATTTGTGGCTGATTCAGAGCACAGACGGGTTGGTGCAGATAAAGGCATAATGAGGAAGGTTTCTGCCAGAAAACTTCATGGGATTAAGAGAGCAGCTGCTAAAATGCCGTTACAAAGCAGCAAACAAGTATTTGAAGCTGCTGGTGCCTCTGGAGTCCCAGGAACCTCACGGTGTAGGATCCTCCAGAGGCTTGCAGTTGTGCATAAACCTACTATTGGGCCCCCCTAAGCAATGCTCACAAGCAGAAACAGTTGCAGTGGGCCCAGAAATACATGAAGACTCATTTTCAAACAGTCTTGTTTATTGATGAGTGCCATGCAACCCTGGATGGTCCAGATGGATGGAGCAGTGGATGGTTGGTGGATGGCCACTATGTCCCAACAAGGCTGCGACGTCAGCAAGGATGTGGCGGAGTCATGTTTTTGGCCGGAATCATGGGGAGAAAGCTGGTAGGCCCCATTAGGGTTCATGAAGGTGTGAAAATGACCTCGGCAAAGTAGAGACAATGCTGCAAAGAATACCTCTGTGTCATTGGCATTGCTATGGGCATAAAAGGAGAGAAACTCATGGTGTGGCCCCCATCCTCCCCTGACATCAACCCTATTGAGAACCTTTGGAGCATCCTCAAGCAAAAGATCTATGAGGGTGGGAGTAAATTGGCATCAAAACAGCAGCTCTGGGAGGCTGTTCTGACATCCTGCAAAGAAACTCAAGCAGAAACTCACAAGTTCAATGGATGCAAGAATTGTGAAGGTGATATCAAAGAAGGGGTCTGATGTTAACATGTAACTTGGCCTGTTAAGATGTTTTTTATTGAAACAGCGTTTGATTTCATAAATCTTAAATATGACCTCCAAATGCTGCAAATTTAACAAATGACCATTTTCAGTTCTTTACAACCTATAAAATGTTTTGAAACTCTGTTGTGGATAATCATTTTGAACAGCGCATTTTGAGTTTTTTATTTTTGGGAAAAAAATACTGTTATCATTGGGAGGTTTGTTCAATAACATTTGAATTATAGTCTAGCGGTTGATGACTTGAAAATTATACTGACTGTCATTTGCATGGACTATTTAGGAAAATCAGAGAAAAATATAATTTGCATAATAATTTGGAACGGTGTGTGTGTGTGATATAATTGTAATTTCATGACGGAAATTAATCAATACAAAACAATACTGTACATTAATTGGGTATTTAAACTACCTCCCTGTGATTCGACCAGATGCAACATCCTCTGATCCGCAGCGGTACTTAATTATCCAGGTGTAACGAGGTGTAACGCTGCACTGCACTATATTTTCAGATTCTGTGCTGGTCAAATATACACGCCCGATACAGTTCTCATGTACTCGTACTTGTAAAAATGATCCGATACTCAAATCTGATACCAACGGGCTCCGCTTGGACCCTGTGTGGCTTACTTGGGCGATGGAGCCACAGCAGTGGATTAACACAGGTTTAATAGGAAGCGTGCACTTAGGGCACGCTGCACCTGTACGCTGCGCCAATGCGTCCGGTGGATTTCTACCTGTTGGAGCGCTATTTAATGTCCCGGTTTTCCTCACGTAACAAGCTCCATTCGTGTCAGTGCTTCTCAAACCACAGGACCAGGTTCTGCAGGATCGGCCTAGGACATGGTGGAGGGCAGCACTTCACCAGAGATGACCTAGAGAGTTGATAACGTTGGCTATAGCTTTGTTTTTGGGGTTCTGCTTCTCAAAGGGTTTTATGCTGTCAGATGAAGGATATTAATGAATTAAAAGCATCTCTCTGCTTTTGACCTTTATTGCCATCTTCTCCTTTCGGAAATCCCGCAATCTATCGAACATCTATTCTTTAATTGAACACTGGTATTCTAACTGTGGGGCATACCCCCCTAGTAGGACATGGAGAAATTGCAATGACGAAAAAGAGTAGGCATATTGATATACTGTATATTCTCAGGAGTAATTTGATATGAATTTAACAAAAAATACAATTTTTTTTTTTAATATTTTAATTTATTTATTATTTTTTGTTATTTATATTTATTATTAATAATACAAAATTTAATTGGTTCTGCACCTTTTTGCCCCCTTTTAATAGCCAGTGTGGCAGTTCTGCCTGCCACACACCACCCAGTGGCGTTTTCAGGGCCTTGCGGCACAGAGACACAGAAGACGATGGCTTGTGAACACCAGTTTATTGTAGAAAGGAGGCTGGATGGAATTAGCCAGGAGCAGGTAGAACATGTCATGACAGGGCGCCTGAATGTGTGTTGCTCATTAGACCAACCAACGGGCAAAAGGCATGCAGCCACCCTGACCCAATCACCTAGATCCAGGTCAGGTGTGGCTGCTCAAACCATCCCATCTCCACGCCACGGCCAGAAATTAATGCGACTCTTCCACCTGGTTTACAATAAACCACATTAGTTTACAATACACATTTTTTTTGTACTCTTCGGCAAGAAAATGTTTGAATACCACTGAATTAGATAAAAATACAATAATTGTTTATTCTAATTGATAGTTTTGGTAACTGTTAATTTAGATTACATGCTAAGGGAGGGTTAATTATGTGGTTTTTTTTATTTTATTTGTCTGGCTTTCCCAGCAAGGGAGACTTGGAGCTAATGATGTCATCACTCGATACTTCAGACCCGTTTCTGTACGTCTGCGCTGCCCAGGCCACATTTGGAGTCTTCATCTGACGCAGACATGCCCTCATGCAGACATTGCACACCCACACGCACGCACACACACACTGGGCTCAGTCCTGTGCAGTTTCCAAACCAAAATGCCGCAGGACACAATATTTGCGTCACAATTTCACCCTGCACACACACACACACACACACCCACACACGGAGACACTCACAGACAGGACAGCTTTTTTTTCTTATACCAACATGTGACATCACTTTTCCAGTAACCACATTACTGGATGACGAGTCTCAGACACACATGCATGCACACGTGTGTGTGTGTGGCTTCCTCCACCTATTTCCTTTTATCCTCCTTGTCTTTCCCCTGTTCATTCAAACTCTTTATTGACCATCTTCATCTCCCTCTGTGTGCCCCCACCCCCCCAAACAGCCTGTGCACAAAGCTGCAGCTCCAGACTGAAATGGACTCGGCCTACTTCCTGGAGACACTGGCCGGAAACTTCATGGACGTGGTCCAGTACAACCAAGACAACCGAGAGTTTGAGGTGAGGGAGGTCACGAAGCAGACAGACCTCCCCGTTCTGCTCCATGGTAGTTTTCCTTTTGGCAGGGGAAAATTCTGCCATGCTCCCGAAGTGTTATTTTAGAATTAGCATGGCTGCCAGGCCTAAAATATGATCCAATATACGTATGAAATCACCAACCCTCAACAACACCGCCTTCTCAAAGGGTAACGTCCAGCATCTAAGGTAAAGATATTTATTGAAATACACAATTTTCTTTCTACTGAATTGATTTTGTTCTATTTTTGATTTTAAAATATTATATTAATATGTTATTTCATTATATTATTCTCAAATCAATCTTTATTTATAGTGCTTTACAGATCGTAGGGATACAACAAAAGACAAATATTATATTTATACGTATTATTAGTATTATTGTTATTTGTGAACGATCGTTCTGGCTCAGGGTCAGGGAATGAGGAGGAGGAGGCAGGCGGAGGCTAAACAGCACCAGTTGGCGTGTTTATTAACAAGTTTCTCGAACAAAAGGTGGCTCGTTGGCCGAAAAAGAAACTGCGGGCTTGCAGGCCCATGTATACATACAGTAAATAGTTCTGGGATATCCGGGTATCTCCAGCTGTCCGTGCTGGTTCGTGTCCCTCTGGCTGGTTTGCCTACACGCCCATCCTACTGCGGGGACACACACACAGTTATAACTTCCTGTTTTTGGGGATCAGGCGAATCAGTGGACTCCCTCCGCTGATTAGGCTGATCCCCAGCAGCTGAGCTGCCCCGGGAGACTGCACCGCCTGTCTGCAGAGGCGGTTTGGCCACGCCCACTTGGTCAACAACATACCCCCACCGTTGCACTTGGGCCGGGCACTGTCCAGCCGACAGCCGACTCCCCCCCGGCTCCCCGGAGCGGGAGAGGAAGTCCTCTACGACCATTTGGGCACCCGGCCTGTGGATCACCCGGAAGTTGAAGGGTTGTCAGATACCACCGGGTGGTCCGTGCGTTGGTGTCTTTCATGCGGTGGAGCCATTGTAGTGGGGCGTGGTCCGAACAGAGGGTGAAGGCCTTACCCAGGAGGTAATAGCGCAGGCTGGTGACTGCCCACTTTATTGCTAAACACTCTTTTTCTACAGTGCTGTACCTCGTCTCCCGCACGACCATCTTGCGGCTGAGTTACAACACCAGCCGGTCCACACCCTCGACCTCCTGGGACAGAACGGCTCCAAGCCCCCTGTCTGACGCGTCCGTCTGCAGACAGAAAGGAAGAGCAAAGTTAGGGGTAAGCGGTACAGGCTCCCCACAGAGAGCTGCCTTTAATTTAACAAATTCCTGCTGGCACGGCTCTGACCACTTGACCGGATCTGGAGCACACCTTTTCAAGTCAAGTCAGTCAAGGGGCTGGACAGTACCGCAAATTCCGGCACAAACCTCCTATAGTATCCGGCCAGCCCCAAAAAATGCTTTACCTCCTACTGCTTCTGGGTATCGGATCGCGTAATCCACTAGGACCAACACAAATCGATAGCCCCGAGCACTACAGTCTGATGGCCCGATGAGATCCATGGCATTTCTCTCGAATGGAGTCTCGACTAAGGGGAGGGGGCTCAACGGCGCTCTGGGAATAGCTGGTGGATTCACCCGCTGACACTCGGGACAGCCAGGATAGCGCCGCCGCACGTCTGAGATAGTTTATGCAGAGAGACAAACATGAGAGACTTTATCTATCTTTATCTATTACATTCCTGGACTAAGCTGGAGACTCACTGCCACTTTCAAACACCAGAATTTCCTTTGGGTTGTTTTTCCTTGTGTTTGGCGGTCTGCTTCAAATAGTTGTCCCCGCTGAAAGGTGGAACACTTATTTAGAGCTCCGCTTTTTCTGGCAGCGGGTGTCAGACTGTCTCCCTCTCTCAAGGGGAAGTGCACGCTGCGGTGCGACACTCAACACTGGGCCGCCGTGCACTTTCTGCACGACAGGCCAAAGGTCGCTGTCCGGCATCCAATATCGATTGGCCAAAGAAGGTGTTGTTGTTCTTTGAGCCAAGGGGACACTTTCCGACGTGGTTTTGGGGTGTGTCAGGCTTGTTTCCCAGAGTAGCCAGACGGAAGATGCAGATGTCCGTAGGTAGCTACTAGGTTCACCGTCTCTCGGGACCTTGATTCTGCGAGGCAGTTTTCCACCTTGGTAATCATCTGGAATGTGTCAACGGTGGGTTTTGAGAAATGTTCCTTCGCTCGTCTTAATCTCAATCAGAATGTGTTGATTCAACCAGGTACATTTACACATATTAGGACTTTGTTATGGTGAGGTTCACAGATGATTAGCATTAAACAAAACTTAAAAAAAAAAAGTCTGAAGAAAAATGGAGAATAAAGATAATAATAAAATAAAATTGAATTAAAGTGGAAAAAATGTCTCACACATGCAAATAGCCCACAAAAATGGTGAAACAGAAATAGTCAGATATATAAAAAAACAAGCAGAATATACAAAATGCGACACTATGCGCAGGATAAATTATTGTTATATATATATAGGTATAAATTATGATTTTTTTTACTATGTACTAACAAGCTTATTACAGAATGTACAGTGCAATACCTGTCTTATTGCACATAACAGGAAAATACTAAAACTGAAAATAATTGCTTAGGTATAAATTTGAAGGCAACAAAGGCCAAGGTGTTGGGCGCATATAATCGCGACTGAATTAAATGAACTCCTCCCTCGCTCACCATGCGTTATGCCAACTGAGTCAAACGAATGAAGAGTCAGAAAAATACTCTTTTCACCGAGTGACTCGTCGAGAACCGAATTTCCAAGCGAACCTTTCATCACTACGTTTAAGTCGTCACTTTCAGAGTGAAACCTAACCCCTACTTATGTGTCACTGTTCTCTCTTGGTGCCCTGATTCACAGTTAAACTAGTTAAACTACCACTCCCCTCCAAACGGGGGTGGGGGGGGGGGGCACAGAGAGACGTGAGTCCGGTTACCAATAAGCCGATGTTAAGAAACCAACAAAAGCCTCTTTGGTCTCTCTGGGTTCCTGTCATCCCCGGGGGCTAAAGAGTCAAGAGCCAAGAGCAGCAGCGACGGGCCACGGTGCCCACGCTGCGTAAAGAGGGAGACAGGCACCAAAAGACTAGAGCACAGGGGGCTAACCGGTAGTTTTATGAACCGCAAAAGGAATGTGTACAGGAAACAGTAACCCAACCGGAGGAGTCAAATATCTTCATGAAGTGGAGAGTGGAGATGATTGAATGAGATGCTTGTTTTGTTTTTGAGTGTGGGAGATATGATAGAGGAGACATCCAGGGACCAGTAGTAATTGTTGGGGCAGCTAACCATTAATGGGGCTTTTTTGCGATGCATAAAAAAACCTGCAAGTTCCAACTATCACTAACTGCTATTCACCCCCAAACCCCGAATCCAAGAACACATTCTTCTCTATTACAAGTTACAGCGCCAAACGAATTAGTTCCTTAATTTTTTTTTTTAATTATTATTATTCCTTGGAACGCTCCAATGCGACTATATCGTAGCACAGGAGGGCTGTGGCGGGGGTACATTTAAGGGTCTTTTTTTTAAGGGTGAAGTGGGTCACCTCCCCTCTCCCCTAATTCCCTTTAAACTCTTCTCACCTCTTGGACCTACTTCCCTAGATTTGGTGCTATGTCAACTTAAGCCACGAGTCTTTGTAAACGTGTGTGATCATATTCCTTGTGATCAAACTTTCAGCGCTTTCTATTCCTGAAACCTAAAAGCCCATCAGAAATGCATGTGTTAAATTGCATCGCAGGCAGCGAGACGGCCGTTCATATTCTTTTACGATTTTGTCACCGCAGGGCGTGGTGGGCACCAACATCACCATCGGCGTGCTGTGCGGCGTCATGGCCGACGCCTCGCTGGGGGAGCCGTACGACCGCTACGCCGCCGTGGCACGCCTGATGATGGACACCTTCTCCGTGAAGTGCTTGGAGGCCGTCTACTCAGACTACCAGCGAGACATGAGCAACACGTCCTGGGACGGGCCCGCGGCCGGAGGAGGTTGGTGTACAATTACGCTGTCATTTCAACCAGACTCTGCTATTTGAAGTTCCACGTGGTCGTCATCTCAGTCTATGTGAAAACCTAGTTCCCCTTATTCTGCTGATGTTCTCAACGTCGAGCCCCTTTATTCCTAGGTTGAGAATTTTTCGGTTTAAAAGGTTCTGTTTTTATGTTATGTTGTGTTTTCTTTGAGCATGTTTTACCACAAAATGGCGCCTCGTGTTAAATTCTTTCCTCGGACAAGGGACGGAGTTCCCAGCTTCAGTTTCTTAAGAAGGCGGCGGGGGGAGGAGGGTGTCACCGAGGCAAGAAGTGGTTTGTTTAAAATAATTACTGGGGCACAAATGTGTGAACGTGTCCACATCCCTGTCCTCCATTTTGTTCTTTTTCTCGCGTAAGGAGAGAAATGGCCATTAAAACTGTACATTTTGGACACTTTGCTGTCGAGGTCTGACTTAAAATGGTGATCATGTGAGTTCGGGAGAATACTTTTAAAGGAGTGAAATGGTGTTCGTGTGTCTGGTGGGTTGTCCTGCGTGTGTTTTTCAGGGAGACAGTGGGTCTACCAGACTTGCACCGAGTTCGGATTCTACCAGAGCACCGACTCCCCCAATCAGCCATTCGGCGGCTTTCCCCTCCCGTGAGTGCATTCCAAGAGTAAAGCCTCTGTTTTTGTTTTTTGTGTTTTATTTTTACGGTATTTCCCTAGAATCATCGTCGCTGCACTTCTACCTCTAGTCCACCATGAGACACTTTTTACAATAAAAATAATCCTGTTAACATATTAAAAACATCAGACACATGTGTAACTATGCTTATTATTATGGCCTGCTCATTGTTAGTGATGCAAGATTTGCGCATGATTCGTTCATAGCGGACAAATCTCGAGTCAGGAGCCAACCCGACGAAAGAGTTGGCGCAGGGGGGGGGACTCTTCTATTCACAAACTGAAAAAAAAATTAACTCTAGTTGGTCGTTCAGGAAGTCCTTCCTCACTGACCCTGCATGAAACTAACTGAATCAAATGGGAAAAAAGAGTCAGAATTTCGGACAACTCGTTGTACTTGTCAAGAACCGAAGCTCAAAAGCGAGTCGAGCCTTTGATCACTACGAATAGTCCCCGCTGCAGGGAGGGAGTTGTTGTGATGAGCACAGAGCTGCTATTCTGTCAGAAACTGAAGAATTGGTACAGCTTTGCAATTTTGATCTTGCAACACGAAAGCTTTGTATCCGTCGCGAGTGTGACTCATCCTCCCCAGGTACCACGTCAGACAGTGCGCCGACTTCTACAACGTCAGCGCCGAGACTCTTGCCGCAGCGGTGGCCCAGACCAACGAGTACTACGGCGGTTACGACATCCGCACCACCAGGATAGTCTTCCCCAACGGGTCCATCGACCCCTGGCACGCCCTGGGGATCACCCGTGACATCGACGCCAACCTCCCTGCCATCTTCATTCCAGGTTGGTGCGGGGAGGGGAAAAAAATGGCGGAAGTGCCTGGATACATTTCTGCATCCTCTGCCTTCTATGCATCAGATGAGATCATTAATTGTTTCATTTTTTAGAAGCTTCTCCTTTCGGACAGTCTGTCATGTCTAAAACATGTTTGCTGCTTGCTTTGCTGCTGCTTTTTTTTTTATTGGCCATTAAGCGCTACTGTAACTAAATTGTTTGCCACTTTTCCTCCCCTCACTTTCCACTTCTCTACTCCAACAATCCCACTGTGATACCAGGGACGGCCCACTGTGCCAACATGTACCCCGCCAGGGGCCAGGACCCCCCCCAGCTGACTCTGGCCCGGGACCACATCCTGGTTCTCCTCCAGCAGTGGCTCCAGCAGTGACGGAAGCTCAGATTCGGCCAATCAAGGGCACCTCAAAACAAGGACATTGTTCAGCCTCCCGTCCAATCAATAACACATTTATTTGGTTATTGAAAAAGGCACTTTAATAGCTTTTTTTAATGGTATTGATGAGTCAAGCCTTCTGGTACTTTTTCTTGATTTTATGAGAAGCAATATTGCGCTGATGAAGAGATGCTGAATAAAAATGATTGTGAATGTTATTATTTTAACGATTTCTGGATTCGCTTTTTTATTTGCGTTAAAAATATTTAATGCGAATCAAAAGCATTTGCGTTTGCATTCCTAGTTTATGTTTTCTAAGTTGGAGGACAATTTGAATTGAACTCTTGCCACCTCTTGTCAGCGGGGAAGCAATTATTATTCCAAATATCTTGTAATAAAATGAAAACGATCTAGACTCTTGTATAAAAATGAAGACAATGCAAAAGGGGTGGAGGTTCGGCGCAGGTGTGAGAGTTTATTCCTCGCCACTCAAAGGTGTTTTCCATTAGATGGATAAAATAAAGGAATAGTAGGTTTGGCATGAAATATATCATATGGGAAGGTATACTGGTATGGATAGATTCTAGAATATACTATGTATACTATATTTTAGCGTTAAAAGGGTTAGAGTTAATTACCAGTACTTGGGGTTAGGGTTATTAGGGTAAGTTACTTCTGGGTCACTAACCCTAAGCAGACGTTGTATAATTATATAAAAGTTGTTGAAGTTAGAAAAATAACGATCCTTGACAAATAACCTCTTGAACTTGAAATTAAACCTTACAAAATGTATGAACATGCATTGTGCAACGGGGAAGTTTGATAAGTCCAACAACATTAAAATGTTTCTCAGGTGTTCCTTTTTTAATGGAGGCAGATCAATCCGTATGATTGTGTGGTGGATGCTGTTAGGCTGCAAAAACGTGACATTGCACACGTTCAGTCTTATCGGCGAACAGATGTTGAAAGGATGATTCCACTTCTACATAAGGGAAACATGATGGTATCTCCAGAGGCCAAATGTGGGTTATATCAGATGAACAGAACATCCTGTAAATGAACTGACTTGCAGGACATCTTGCAATGTTACTTTGTCTTGATTTCACAGATAAATGGTATGACGTGTTTCACAAGATGGCAGGGAAGGTTTGGTCCCCACACTGACTTGGGATGACCTCCAGTCCTCCGATATTTTCACAGGAACAGGCTCTTCCCGCACTCCTCTCCCTTTCACTACTGAGGAGCTCATTATTTTGTACTGTACTATTCCCTAAAGTGCGATTCCATGAGATTGTTGGTGTTGTGTTGATTATACACTAGATCCCAGAACTCCATTGGAAACTGGAACTTTTTTTTTTTTTTTTTTTTTTTTCAACATCTGGGTTTACCCTCTTCCTCCTCAAACTATTTTCTCTAAAGTATCAACTGATTTATGTTTTTTATTGTGTGTGTTGGTCCCTTGAGGTGGTGTAGTTTTGTTTTACATCTGAAGGTGCTGTCCTTATTTTAGTGAACGTTAATGCGTATTGACGGTTCACCGCGGCTGCGTTTTACTTCCCCACATTGTATGGTGGGAAAGGTGGACCCCGCCGCAAATTATGGAAACAGCATGAACAGGAGCACATGCATAATGCAAATACATTGAATGGCCGTCTCTTCGAGCGTGCCAGCTAAAAGGAGGTTTTTTTTTTTACTAAATTATCTCAGTGATTACCACTTCAAATACAAATCCTCATAGAAATTCTCTAAATCCTTTCCGAAGATACTACAGGCAAGTCCCTGGTGTGTAGTGTATGTGTGAGAGAGGGGGGTGGATACAGGGGATCAGGTGCAAACAGCTCAAAGAAAGCTGAAAACATTTTTTAATATTATACAATTATTAAATGTGATATTCATGATTCAATGTCATCCTCAAATCAAAATGATAAATTCGATTATTTATATGTATAATACATTATATTTATATTTGTAATTATAAATATATATATACTTATCAAACGTTTAAATGTAAATGATCACGCCATACTTAAAATAGTTTAACGCAAACGTGTCCCTTTGTGACGTCAGCACTTCCTGTTCTCTTTGTCAACAACGCGCGTGTTGTCACATGGCGGCGTGAGTCCGAGCCCCACGCAGGGCGGGGTCGAGTCCCGAGAAGTACCCAAAAAGAAACCACGTCCAGCGCCGACGCACTCCTCACCCCGACGTCCAGCGCCGACGCACTCCTCACCCCGAGCAGCGCGACGTCCAGCGCCGACGCACTCCTCACCCCGAGCAGCGCGACGTCCAGCGCCGACGCACTCCTCACCCCGAGCAGCGCGACGTGTGCTTTCGTGCCGGAGACGCTTCCATCGGGGGAAAAAAAACAAAAACCAAACCTGTTCGTCCGGAGACTTTGTTGGGGGGGGGGCGACGCCTGAAAACGCGCTTGGTCCACACGGTAAATATCCACTCGGCGTGCGGGGGACGAACGCTCGTACCGGGCGCTACATCGACACGACGTCGAACTGTCGGCGAGCCGAGGGGACGTATCACCTGCGATTTTGATCGTCGCCATCGCGGCTTAAATGTCGTCTTACCGAGGTCGCATTACAGTGAAGCGATGTCATTTTCGGAACTTGTTGCTGTTTCAATCGCGGGTCGTGCCTCAAATACTTCCTCGTGGAAGCACCGAAACCCCGTCTTCAAATGGTCGATATCGAGCGTCTCGGGGTGTCAATTTGATTCCGGTCATCTTTGACTGATCGATTGGATGCGCAGCGTCCAGCCCAGGTTCGTCCACCCCCGGGGACTTTCGTTTTTAGCGTGGAAAGCGTCACTTAAGTCGAAACTTAAGTGACGCGTGCGGTGAGCGTCGTCGCACTTGGAATGAAATGAAAACCAATAAAGGTTTGTCCGATCGGTTCCTATGGGGCCAGGTGCTATGGGGCACAAGACTGACGTCCACGTTACAATTAATCAAATCTGCTGTATTTGTTATTGATATTTTGTCTTATTACTCCATCACCTTCGGGTGCTTTGCTCCTGTTTTGCTTTGCATGCTTTAACATGAGGGTAATACTCTGGTATTTGTCGACTACGGAACATTTTTTTATATTATCTGCAATATTTTAGTGTGTGTGTGTGTGTGTGTGTGTGTGTGTGTGTGTGTGTGCGTGTGCGCGCGCGCGGGCGCACGTGTGTATGTATTGCAATTATTATGTATGAATTTCATATTCAGACTCTTACTTAGCAGTTTGGAAATGAATTGATCAATAGTTACAACTGTCACTTTAATAATAAAAAGCCAATTAGTCCAATCTAGTTTGTTGTTTTTTTGTCTAGATTCAATCGTTTTGTATGAGTTGGAGTGGTTATTTATATGTAATGGTTATTTTTCTGAATCTATTTTTGACTTTTTAAATCAGATGGTACAGTTGATATCAGAAAGTACACTGGCAGTGGCCTTGTAATCCTGTTCAACATATTTGACTCATCACAACCTACTTAGTCACAAACTGATAGGTCTAATGCATAGTTTTACTTTGCCAATTTTTAAGGGTATTTGCAGTAACAGTGAATAAACACACCAGGAAACATGTCTGTCATCTTGCGTTTTTGAATTTGAAGTGTAGCTAAAGGAAAATATATTTTTGGATCGTGTTGTGTACGTTTTCAAGGTATTTTGGGGGGTAAAATGGACAAAATCTAACCCTAACCTGCCCCTGTTCAGGGCGGAGTACAGCTGCGCTCTTGTTGTAATCACTGTTCAACGAATCAAATAGTTGTGAGACTGGGAAAGCATGGTTGTTTTTGGTAGTCACTCTCTCTCAATCTTCATAATTTATCCAGAAGTCCTCTAATGATCTACTCTGTATTTCTTAATAGGAGCTGCGGTGATCAACATGTGGCACCTCAGCACATTTTGCGTATTCCTGTTGGTGAACCTGTATGTCCATCATGGAGCGCTCACCAAGGTTCCCACCTATGGCGAACGGGGCTCTGACCTGGGCCTTCAGGTCTTTCAGCAAGTGGCAGCCTCTTGGCCTCAAGAAAATTTGGTGCTCTCTCCCCATGGAGTGGCTTCCATCCTGGGCATGCTGCTTCCAGGAGCCCATGGCCAAACACGCCAACAGCTCTTAACGGCTCTGCGCTACAAGAAGAACGGTGAGGACACCGCTTGGGTTGACTCCCAATACGGTTTAAGTTGGAAAATGCTGGATTTTTCCTTTAAGCCAAGCCTTCTAATACAAGCTTGCATCCTGTGTTATCTTATTGCTTCCACCTTCGCCACTCAGGACCTTACAAGATGTTGAAGAAGCTCCACAGGATGTTGACGGCCAACCAAATAGTAACCATCGCCAATGCCATCTTCAGCCAGACGGGCTTCCCCATGGAGGAGGCCTTCAGCACCGCTAACAAAGCTAACTTCCAGTGTGAGAGCCAGAGCATGGACTTCAGTGACCCAGAACGAGCGGCAGGCTCTATCAACAGCTGGGTGAAAGGGAAGACCAATGGTAGGAAAGGTTGTCGGTGAAAGACCTTCGTTCATTCATGTTGCTTGTACCGTTGAGCCTTCTTCTGTCGCTGTGCGGCTTAAGAACCCAACACTGCCGAATCTATGGGACGTAGTGGTCTGGAGAGGTCATCCAAAACCTAATTCTTCCTCTGGTTTAGCGCCCTGTTTGGACCTGTCAGTGTCTCTTACGGCCGCATAATTAAGTTAAATTGTTCTTGGGTTCTCGTTTTCCCCAGGTCACATCCCCAGTCTGATAAAGGCAGACATGCTGGATCCAGCCCTGACCCGCTTGGTAGCCGTCAACTCCATCTACTTCAAAGGCCTGTGGCAGTCCCGCTTCCAGCCCGAGGACACCAAGTTGCGGACCTTCACCGGCAGCAACGGAAGGGCCTACAAAGTCCCCATGATGTCCCAGCTTTCCGTCTACAAGATGGGTCGGTGGCTGATCCGATGCAAATTAGGGGAAAACGTTTCACACGACGCCGTACGGTCCATGGCTTGAAAGTCTGGTCTGACCGAGCCGCTCGGTTGCGGAGGCGTAGATGTACCACCTCATTTGGATAGCATTCAGTTCCGTGCCAAAAGAGATGATACACCAGTCGCGTCTGTATTTAGTCTGGATGAGCTTCTCGGAGCAGCGAGACATTACTAGCTCTCATGCGGAACTAGACTGGGGCCATGCTCGACTGCAATAAAGAATAGGCCGAAGTTGTTTGTGCTGTGCTGGAGCACAGTGTATGACTTCAGTTTGCACCATCAGCGATATTAAACTTGGAATAATGCCCCTCGAGAAAGGAAGTACTTGAGGGCAAAATGCCTCTCCGCGGAGCACACTTTGTAAAAGCGGCCTGGGTCATACTTTGTTTCTGCAATGTACACTTTAATTGCAGGATGAATGTAAGTCTCTTAATATTCAAAACAACTGCAAATCATTTAGAAAGGGGCTCTTCTAAGAATTTAATGGGAGACACATTGTTTGTCTGTTTTATGTGGTTCTGTGGTTTGATTTAGGGCTTTATAGCCTTTTTAAAAGGTGTGTGTGTGTGTGTGTGTGTGTGTGTGTGTGTGTGTGTGTGTGTGTGTGTGTGTGTGTGTGTGTGTGTGTGTGTGTGTCCTTCCCTCATCAAAGGAGGAAAAGCCAGATAAACAAGTTAGAGTATTGGAGAGCTGAATTGGTATTTCAGTAAAAACAAGCAGTTTTATTGAATGTAGTGAGTATTGATTGCCCTTTTACCTTTTTTAGAACACGCTTCAGAGAGTACCAGCATTCAAAACAAAGGACATTTTGGGTCAAATTTGAGTCAAAACTCAAATTTTGATAAGCAGAAATGGCAATCGGTGACATTCCCATGAAACAAAGTCGACTCCTTATTCAAGCTTCAATGCCTTCTACCACTATAGCAGTGCAGTGACGACGTCATAAAATGACAGATTCATGGAAAGTTCCAAACATCGAGTCGCTGGCGGTAATCGGTGACTTCCATCCTCCTCATCCCAGGTATGGCCAGCACCCCACAGGGGCTGAAATACAGGGTGATTGAGCTGCCGTACCACGGTAACCAGGTCAGCATGCTGGTGGTGCTGCCCTTGGAGGAGGACGCGCTGCTCGCCGACGTGATCCCACACATCAGCACGGCCGTGGTGCACAGGTGGACCAGGCTGATGCGGAAGAACAAAGTCCGTCTGCTCATCCCCAAGTAAGACATGCCCACGCATAGTGAACAGGGAATGTTTCCCGCCATCCGGCTCAACACTTCAGGAATGCCTGATAAAATACTGACTCATTCCTTTATATTGCGTGGTTATTCTGGCCTTGCCCAATGTGTTTTGAAGAGTCATCCTATTGAAGAATTTCCATTGGGCAAAAGGTGATTGTGTGTGTGTGTGTGTGTGTGTGTGTGTGTGTGTGTGTGTGTGTGTGTGTGTGTGTGTGTGTGTGTGTGTGTGTGTGTGTGTGTGTGTGTGTGTGTGTGTGTGTGTGTGTGTGTGCAGGTTCACAGCCGAGGCAGAGGTCGATTTGATGGCCCCCCTCTCGGCGCTCGGGATTACTGACATGTTTGGGAACAAAGCGGACTTCAGACACCTGTGTGAGTGGGCGGGAAAAGATGGTCAACACTCCAGAGCCTCCCAAGTACATGCGGTGCCTCCATTTGGAAACACCACCACCACATGAGAACATGAACGGATTGTTAGTTGTTTACCATGGATGACCGTCTCGCTGCCCGGTGTGGAAAGCCTGACGGCCGCTGTTCTCATTCTCCCAAGTCGCTTCCACCGCTGACGGACTGGCAGGAAGGGAGCGGCTGATGTGTGATGGAGTCTAGTGCCCCCTGGTGGTGCAACTTGTTCATGAGGCAATGTTCACCGATTGGAATGAATGAACGAATAACGTTTTCTTGTCTTTTAGCAAAGGAGCCTGTGTTTGTCTCCAAGGCTCTCCAGAAGGCTAAGATTGAGGTGAATGAGGACGGGACGAAAGCTTCAGCCGCCACCGGTGAGTTATTTGTTGATTTAGTTATTATTTTTTTGCTTTTGTGAGCCATTTCTAAGACTGCCTGTCTTGTTCTCTAGACCTGTTGTTGTCAGTGTGGGGGTCCAAAGCCCCCCCCCCCCCCCGGGTTATCCGGGGAGTCCCCATCAAAGTGATTGATAGTTAAAATTCACCATTATTTCAATTCACGAGACATTAGCAGCGTTAAAGAATGTAGAACGATGATAGATTAACGGCAAGGAGAGAGATCTCAGATTGGGCTTCCAGCGTTCGTGGCCTAGTGCAGATGGGTGGGTGCGTGGGCGGGACGGGGGCTTTGTTGGCCAACTACGCTTGCATATACAACATGGTTATGTTGTATATGCAAGCGTAGTTGGCCATGTCATGACAGAGAGAGAGAGAAAATCAACTTTATTGTCAGAGATCCATATTGAAGCCGGATGTATTTATTTTCTATAGTGTAACCCTTCCTCCAATATTTATAGCTGCCGTTCTGTTGGCGAGGTCCTCTCCACCCTGGGTCATCGTGGACAGACCTTTCCTCTTCCTCATCCGACATAACCCGACAGGTACCTTCCTGGTGTTCAGGCATATTGAATCTCTTAAATTAAGTTGACCCGCTCAGCTTTAAGCTTGGGTGTGCTTATCATTTTTGCCGGGATTTTAATTATTTTTAATCTTCTTGGGTGTTTTTCTGGCTAAAAGTATCTGAAACATGGCAACCACAGTATGCACAGACAGGCTTGAGGCCTCGTTGGAACCGGGACGTTTCAGACGTCTTTTTGTTTGGGTTTAATCAAAATCGATGTTCATTTGGAGCAGAAATTTGTGGGGAAAAATCAATGCTGTGATATGATGAGCAAAATTAGGGGGGGTGGTCAAGATTCGAGAAGAACTGACGTGGAGGGCGGAGGAGAAGGGACACACTTGTTGTTGAAAAGTTTGCATCTTTTCAGTGAACCGGATGAGCCGGCTCTTACAGCTCCCGAGCATTTCTTTTATCTATGAAATTGTATTAAAAATATTGTTTATATTTATTCCACTACAAAAATAACATTATTTATCATTTTAATGTGACTGGACTCCAAGTTACTTACTGAGAAACAAGTGTTTTTCTTCACAAATCAAGACTCGATGGTCTAACAGTGGCAGAGGAAAACAATACATATCTTTAAATCGAATCGTAACCTTAAAATGGTAAGTCGAATCGTGGATTTGGAGAATCGTGACGCCTCTAATAAATATTGTTTTATTTGACAACTTTTTTCAGTTGAAAACGGTTCCTTTGAATTTCTGAAGATTGCCTTTTTTTGTGCTACTAAGATATTACCTACCGTGTGAGCTTTATAAATACTGTGATATTTTTTTTGTTCTTTTGTCCAATATCTTTGGTCAACTTTTCAATAAAACAATTCTCTGACATGTGTCATGATTCCTCGAAAAATACCACTCAGTTCTATTTTTGTAAAAAAAACAAAAACACGTCTGATTGAAATATGTTCAACATGTTCATTGATGAATTGGGAAATTTGGAATTGGTGTCGATATAAAACGTGTTTTTTGGAACCTCGAAAAAAATACACAACTAAACTGGACCCTGTGTATTGCTGCCTGCAGCTATATTTCTTTTTGTATTTGTGTTTCGGGAGTTATCCGTCGCTGAGGATCTTGTTCTTTGTCCTCCAGGTACTATTCTATTTATCGGACAGATCAACCAGCCCTGAGTCCAGGCGGCCACAGAAACCACAAGGACTACATTGTAGGCCTCGATAGGAAATGTTTGCATACCCATAAACACACACACACACACACACACACACACACACACACACACACACACACACACACACTTGATTCCTATAGATTTCTGAATGAGGGCTGAACTTTTTTTAATTGTATTTCTTTTTTAAAAGTGCTTTTTTTTTTTTTTTTTTTTTTTTTTTTTCTCCTGTAATGCTTAATATTTTGAGGAATATGTTTGCAATTCCGTTTTAATTGTTTCAATCATTTTTTTATTATTATTATTTTTTTTTAATACCTTGAATGTCAAATGTGTATCGTGTGAACTATTAAGTAAGAGTCCGACTTATTTATCGTTTTACTTTTGGAAGGGCTCCATCTCGGCAAATTTTGTTTGCGCTCCTCCTGAGCTGTGTCAATATAGGTTGTACGCTCAGTGTTGAACCTGGAGCCGTTTTTCTGCTTCTTTGTTTTTTGTTTTTTTTTGTGTCATCAAACCTTGCTTAATATTTAATAAAGTAAGTACACATGTTTATAAGATGAACTCGTCCTCATTCTTTTTCCCGCTGTCGTCACACGACTGAAGACATATGTGGGTTGTAGTGAATTTCCTATTTTTCGAAGGGGGTGAATTGATGATAGAGGTTGATTTGTTATTTTGTTTGTTTTAGGTTTAGTGCAGTTGGCAATTTGTTTTCTGTTTTCATCCATATTGCTTTACTATTATTGTAATATAATGCAGTTAGTGAATAGACTAATAGAAATAAAATAAGACCCAAAAAAGAGAATACAAACTAGAAGGGAATAGAGTTATGTGCATGGGATAGGCTGTTTGTATGTACAGATGTGTGCAGTGAAGTGCATGTGAATAAAGTGTGTCGGGACACGCACAGTACAGTGCAACACAGTAACAGCGAACAGCAATACAGCGCAGCATGCCGTAACCCAGAGCAGTGATGCAGTGTGCAGCACAGTGTGCTACGTACAGTACAGTAAGGCAGTGGAAATAAACCGCTCGAATCTTGTGGAAGAAACAAGAAAGAAGCAGTCTTTATTCATCACGCAACACACCACACTACAACACATGCTTGCGCACACACACACACACACACACACACACACACACACATGCACATGCTTTTGATGGTGGCTGGTGAAATGGATCCTCTGCTTTTGACCCATCCTGGCTTGTCCTTCCTCCGGGGCCACAGCCAGGAGCAGTGGGCAGCGTACGTGGACGCGCCCGGGGACCAGGTGCTAAAATGTCCGTCCGTCGCTGGTCAGACGATGATGGGTGCATGTTTTTTTTTGGGTGGGGGTCCTTACTGACGTGAGGTGGAGGAAACCCCATGTGAGCACGGGGGAGGGAACATGCAAACTCCACACAGAAAGGCTCCTGTTTGGGAGATAACCCGCCCGGAGCACGGTATGTATGTTACCATCTTAGCATTGTCATCCACCCCATCCAGTAGTTTGATGTGTTTTATTTTTTATATATATATATATATATATATATATATATATATATATATATATATATATATATATATATATATATATATATATATAATAGATGAGCGCGGTTGTTTTTTCTTTCTTTCTTTCTTTGGCGTGCGTCTTTACTCCATTGAGTGTGGTAATCCTGACAGATCCTGTGCTGTCAGCTGATGCTCTCACCGCCACTAGGAGGGAGGAGGGAGGAGGGGAGAGAAAAAACACACACAACAGCTGAAAGGAAAACATTGCTAGTTTCAACCATGGCAGCCGAGATCCATTCGAGGCCCCAGACCTCCAGGCCGGTGCTTCTGAACAAGATCGAGGGGCATTCGGACGCGGTCAACGCCGCCGTGTTGATACCGAAAGAGGACGGAGTCATCACGGTCAGTGAGGACCGGTGAGTTTTACGGCGCGGGCGCTCCGTCTGCGGCGGGCCCCGTCTACTTGCTGGTACACATCGGTCAGTCGAGCGGGTCGTGAAGAAATAGTTTTCCGCAAAGATGACGAATAGAGACCCGCGGTGCCTGGGTGATTATCTGGCAATCATACAGCCACCAACCGACGGGAATGAAACCAATGGGAGAGCCGGTTAGTTGGCTGAGAATGTCCCCGTACCATGGGATAGCCTGATCCAAATCCAGAATTAAGACTTCAGCGTTCGAGCTGCTTGGTATCCATAGTGTTTCTTCTGCGGACACACTTTGGGACAACGGGCCTTGTTTCCCCCCCCCCCGACTGGTCGCCCTCTCACTGGAACTTATTGGAGACTACTCACGGTTAACGTTCGGGTGGTTAAACATAGTTCTGGTGAGGTGACCGCTACTCCCACGGTGTTAGATGGTCAGCGCGACGGTATGGATGTCAATAGTTTTGATGATTTGGGACTTGAATAATGAGACGACTCTCAATGAGCTTTCCAGCTAATTTCACATTAATATGCAGTGAATGGCTTCAACTCCAAGTTGGAGGGCACGGCCTGCTTCCAGTGACCAACGAATCCTTTTTTTGTTTTGTTTTGTTTTTGATTTGGGAATCGAGTCATTTCTGCAGAAAAGGGAATCTGACTCACAAACCGAAAATACTCACTGGGGGACTAAATCAACGTGGAAAGAAGGCAAAGGCATTTGGTGTAATTCATATAGAATGTGATTGATTTACACTTTGCATTTCATCAATATATTGAATTCTGAGAGATGTGAATTACTCTTGCGAATCACACTTTGCATTTCTCTGCCGAAATGGATACTTTTTGAGAGAAATGAGGCAGAACAAATGAAAAATTCCGGGCTCCAGTTTCCCTGCAGTTCCATTTGATTGTGACAGACTTAAGCGGTTGCTGTGAGAATTGAATTCCCAGCTCGGTGCCGAACAACTCTTCTGACTCTGGTTCCAGTGCTCCCTCGCTCGCCGTGCAGTACGCCAACTGAATCACACCAACGAAGAGTCTGCAAATCGAACGGCTCTTTTTATTTCTTTTCTTTCTTTTTTTTTACCCTGTGATTCGTCAACGACCGGAGCTCAGAAGCGAGCCCAACCTTTCATGGCTCTTCTGTTATTCATTGGAAGTTAATGTCTGCATCTTCGCCAGGGCCTTCACCAGAAGGGACAGCTGCAAAATCCAAACACAGCCGTGATAGTGATGGTGGGCGCACGAACCCTGGCACCACCACCTGCCTTGGCTTAAAACAAACCAGTTGTGGTGAGGCTAGAGGGCCCGTGTGATTAGGTACAATCTAAGGTGAAATATAATATAATGGTAAGATACCATTGTGTCTACCTCAATGGGCATCTGCTTCGATGTGGAAATAGAAAAACAACTTTGAGAGTTTTGAACATTTCAAATGTGACAGTTTGGCACTTTTTCTTTTTACCTGTAGAACTATCCGGGTTTGGCTGAAGAGAGACAGCGGCCAGTATTGGCCGAGCATCTACCACACGGTCTCCTGTAAGTAGCATTTGATTATGACCTATTAATGTCATAACTGGGGAATAGAGCAAGAAAGTATTTTTTTCCGCTTCAAATTCTGTTAGCTCAGCAATAGTCACAAAAAGCCTTTTCCCCCCATTGTTCTAGACAAAGGAGGCTTTGTTTTGTGCGGATCTAGAAATCTGTTGGAGAAGCATCTTGGTTTGATGTGGTTTGAAGACTGTGTGTGTGTGTGTGTGTGTGTGTGTGTGTGTGTGTGTGTGTGTGTGTGTGTGTGTGTGTGTGTGTGTGTGTGTGTGTGTGTGTGTGTGTGTGTGTGTGTGTGTGTGTGTGTGTGTGTCCCCCAGCCCCATGTTCTTGCATGTCGTACCACCATGACAGCCGACGCATCTTCATCGGCCAGGACAACGGCGCTGTTGTGGTGAGTGCAGCAGAGTTTCCGTTAGGGAAAAAAAAAGTTGGTGCCGGTCCACGTTTCCTGGAAGATTTCAATGACCCAGACAAATGGGAGAAATTCCAGTCAAATATTATCTGTGTTTATTGAGCTTAATTGGCCTAACAATTTATAGGCAGGCTTTATAGAGACTGAAATCATGAGGGCATGTTGATTTAGAATATTTTTTTTTTTATTGAATATTCAAAATAAAATATGTAGTGGATCAAAAATAAATATAATAAAGTAGGTCTAAATAAATAATAAGTTTGTCGTTGTCCGTCGTTGAAATATTTTAGACAATGAATATTTATCGTCTGCTTTGGAGTCAACTTAAATATCGCAAAAAAGGCCAAACTACGGATGGATGTGTATGTTTCTGCTTCTCCTCTGAGTTTCGGTAGCTGTGCTCTGTCTCCGCTCTGTGTGTGTGTGTGTCTACTGTGTTTACAAGTGAAACCTGTGGGTTAGGGTTAGGTGATTGGTTAGAGGTGAAAGCTCAGCTTTAGATCGTCCAAACTGATTGGCTTTCTGTTGCAACTTGCAGATTGGGAAATAAACAGATCTAGGGAATTTTTGATGGAAATGATTGGGTCTATTTTATTTTGACGCTGGGGAAAAAATACCGATAATTATGGTTATTTTATCGCCCTGCACTAATTGAAATTGTGCTTGGAGGGAATTATTTTCACCAGACATTGTGACCGGAGAGATTTAAATATGTCGACAGATTTTCCCGGTCAAAAACCGGCAGTTACCGGCTAAAGGAAACGCTGGAGTGCAGCCCGTTTGTACAGACTGCAGAGTGTTTAAAGACGCGCGTGATGACTTTTGTTGTGGTCAAATATTACCGTTTAGCTTACTTATTTCTAGTATGGGATCCGAGCGACCCTTTCTATACCACAAGATAGTGACCCCATATTTCTGAACAGTGCTCTGGTGGGAAGTAACACAGACCCAGTGGAGTGGTAGCGCTCTGTGTTGGAAAGAGAACAATAACCGCTACAGCCACCACCAATAAAATTGAAAGGGTCTGATGAACGGCTGTAAGTCATAAAGCTCCTACCAGTTCCTTGACGCGCTGGAATTCTGTCCTTAAAAAGTCACGTACTGGGTTACGTTGAAAATAGACCCTTTTGTGCTGAAGTGCTTGAAAAGTCGATGAGAAAAATTGGTCTTGAAAAGAGATAACTGAAAACCTGTCATCCCCCCCCTGGTTTTCATATGCCGTATGGAAGTGTGTGGGAATGGAAGCAGTTACATTGCCCTAAAGCAGATGTGGAGCCAAAATTCAAATAAAGCACAAATAGTGGGTTTTTCCGAATTTTAATTTACGTACAAATATCTTTTTGATTTAGGGAAGAAGGAAAAAAAAAAAACATTCTGAAAAATGCAGAGTCCGAACCGTGGCGCTTGGCTACAAGGACAGTAAACTGAAAGACATCTAGTCTTTACGGAGCAGGTCTTTTATATTCTTACATTTTATTATTTTTATTTTTATATATTTTTTGTTGTGAAGATTAAAAAAAAATGGTGCTCAAAAAATGAATTTGAAGTCGTTTCATTTCATTTTGTCATGCCAGAATGAACCCTGATTTAATAACCTTTCCTTTAAAAATGAACACACAAAAAAGGGAATTCTGTGAATTAAATGGGCTTGGCTCTCACCTTCTGACTAAAATCTGGATATTTTTGAAGGCAATGGAACTGAACTTGTCCTTTTGCTTTTGCTGATAGGAGTTTCTCATCTCCGAGGATTTCAACAAGATGAACCACGTCAAGACGTATCCAGGTGAGAAACGCTCGAAATACCCAAACACCGCGTTGTTGGGTTCTTGTTCTCCCCAACACAACTTTGTTGCGTGAAAAGTTCTCTTTTCTCGCACATGAGTATACGGAGCCTTGAGGGGAAAGACCATTTTCGGCCACTCCCAGTCCCATGAGAAATCATCTGGTCCCATTTCCCAGAATGCCTCAGGCTGCTCGTCAGTCTCTCTCTCTCTCTCTCACTCAGTGCGGCCGCTGTTTTTTTGGGTTCTTATCTCAACGGTCCTTGAGGTGCTTGAATTTCGTCCTCAGAAATTTCAGTCCCGGAATACCTTGAAAATAGGCCCTTTTGTGAAGTGCTTGAAAAGTCTTCAATGAAAAACGTGACCTGTGATATTCCCTCTGGTTCTGTTATTCAAATCATAACATAATAAAACATTTCCAGAATGTACATGTAGTACATGTAATCCAGCTTGGTTGGGAATAGGCGCTTATAATATATGACAATGAGATCAATATTAGATAATATACTAATACAAATAATAGACAATGAGACTCTGACTCTGGAAATTGATGATGTTTGTTTTGTGTGATGTCCCTGAAAATGGGGAAAAAGAAGTGCTTAAAAAAAAAGGTACTTGAAAGTCCTTGTATTTAATTTTGTAATGCCAGAATGAACCCTGGTTTTTGTCCCTGTGTCATTTTACCACGTGCGCACGCCCGGATAATTTGGTTGGAGGCGGGTGGATCATTGTCGTCAAACGACTCCTTGATTACATCTCCTGTCATATTGACCGTGTAATTGGCTCATTATAATATCCACTTTTTTTCTTACCTCCGGGCCGGAGAACACAATCTTAGGATATATCAACATCCGATTGGCCTCGCCTCCACCCTCATCAGCACACGTTGGTGAAAGACAGAATCAAAATGGACAGCCCCCTTGCGCACAAACGCCCCTGTTTGAAGGACATTTTCCAAGAAAGATTGGATGCGATGATGTGACTCTGCATCCTGTCCGTGTGCTCTGTGACAAAAACTATAACTAAAGTACTGTACTGTACATGCCGGTTGTAGCACAAAGACCTAGTCGGCACCAGCTGTCCTTATGAGTTCTTTAAAACCGCTGTGCACTGCAGCCATGGAGAGACTGGCCTAACTGCGTTACCCTGAGACCCAATGACTCAGATGGTCTCAGATCTCAAACATGTCTGCCTTGAATATTGTTTTTTTTTTAACGTTTTGGAAGCCCTGTCCATTATATGTGCAATATACTGGATAAACCGTTACAACTCAGGAGATATGTAGAGTAATTTATCATTTATAACCATGCAAATAACCTATCTTGTCCATAGAATCATTAGTGTATTTTGTTATTTATTTTTATATTTTATTATATTATTGCTATTTTGTATTTTTCGGCTATTTCTATTTTAACTTTAATTTTAGTGTGTGTGTGTGTGTGTGTGTGTGTGTGTGTGTGTGTGTGTGTGTGTGTGTGTGTGTGTGTGTGTGTGTGTGTGTGTGTGTGTGTGTGTGTGTGTGTGTGTGTGTGTGTGTGGTTTGTTTGTTTGTTTTTTTTAATGCTAATTGTCTTTTATTACATTTTTACTTCTGGTTGTGATTCTGATCGTCTTGATGTATGCCTCCTCGATGAACACCTGTTTTCATCAATGTGCCTTTTTGTGTGTTTATGTTTTTGTTTTTTGTTTTTCTATTCCAGCCCACCAGAACCGCGTGTCGGACATGATGTTCTCCCTGGAGAGCGAGTGGGTGGTGAGCACAGGCCACGACAAGAGCGTGAGCTGGATGTGCACCCAGAGCGGCAGCATGCTGGGCAGACACTACTTCACCTCCTGGGCCTCCTGCCTGCAGTATCCTTGTGTGTGTGTGTGTGTGTGTGTGTGTGTGTGTGTGTGTGTGTGTGTGTGTGTGTGTGTGTGTGTGTGTGTGTGTGTGTGTGTGTGTGTGTGTGTGTGTGTGTGTGTGTGTGTGTGTTCCAGAGTCCCTGTGTCCTATTAGTATCGGTCTCTTATTTGTGAGAGTACATAGAAAATAATATAATGTTAGAAAGGTGTCTGCTATTTCTATCTCAGGTGTTTTGGTTACCTGTGTGCACCAGGTGTGCCATTCATATTTTTCAAATTCCATTAAGAAAATAATAATGGAAGTTTGCTTTTGTGTTACAAACTCAAAATTGCTAGGCTCCACTAATTCATCTAATTCGTCAGTTTCAGCCATAACAGCATCTCTTTGTTCATCAAAACAAGTTTCAAAAGTGATGACTACTCGTAGGGATGAAAGATTCAACTCTTTTTTTGAGATTCGGTTCTTGACGAGTCACTCAGAAAAAAAGAGTCGCTCGAGTTTCTGACTTTTGGTTCATTTAGTTCAGTCGGTGTAAAGCACGGTGAGCGAGAAGGACGTTCGGTGAACAGAAGTCACAAGAGACTGTTTGGCTCTGTGTTGTGAATGGAATTCTCACAAGTATATTTTAATTCTGTCAAAACTATTTATTATTTTGATGGAATTTAAAGAGTAAATCAGTCTTGGACTGAGCCATTAAAGATTTGTGCACTACAAATGAATCGTAGCGAGTCTCTTATCGATATAAGTCGGCCATAACACTAAACACAGTTCCACATATTTATGACGTTTTTAGAAGAAACAGGACAGTGGTGTGCTGCAGGATGATGTCGTTGTAAAAAGTGGGCCTTGATTGACAAAAGGCTGGGAAATTCTTTACCGCTTTTGACCACGCAAAGTGAAATGAAGACAAAAACACATTCCCTGACCACACTGCCAGATACGACCGCGAGACGCAGCACGCCTTCGTGGGCGACTACTCCGGACAGATCACCCTGCTGAAACTGGAGAGACAAACCTACTCCACCATCACAACGCTCAAGGGCCACGAAGGTGGTTACACACAAAAATACACTTCACCCTACTATATATATTTTTTTTTTTATTCCGCTGTTCCAAAGACATTAATAAGTTTTGAGGTATAGTGTCATAAATGCAGCACAAAGGGCCGACCCGAGTCCAGTTCTCTCTCATGGATCAGAGGAGCTATTCTGATATGCCTTAATCTAAGTGTGATAAGCATTTTGTCTCTAAATATATTACAGATGTATTAGTCTAGATACAGGTTCTAGTTTATTTGTTGGTGTAGGTTCAAAATAGGCAAAATCACCCCTTTCAGAACTGAGTTAGCTGTAATTTCATTCATTTTATTGAGCATGCAGCTATCTGCCTTATAAATAAAAATGATAAAAGATAAAAAAGATTAGTCTGTTGGTACCAACCTAAAGATAAATGAATCAGAGTTAGTATGGATCAGTGGCCGCACACATGCTAATTGAAGGGCCAGACCTTATCCCTCTCTATGGTCGAGTACAGCTCATTTGCCATCAATGGAAAGAAAGAAAAGCCTCAACATGTTGAGGAAATGCTCTTGGCCATGTCCCAAAACACATTTTTCTAATGCTACTGAACCCCTTTGCTCAGACCATTGAGGAGACAGGCATTGGGGAAGGAGCAGTGTTGAAAGCGAACAGCCGATCCGCTTTGGCTTCATTAAGTGGGACGTCGGCTGTCGACAAATCGAAACCAATCGGGAGCTGCCCTTCAAGCCGACACCCACAAACGGCCAGCACAGTCTCAGTAATTCCATCATTGACATCAATGTACTCCTCACTCGCACATGAAAGTCCTCTCTGCGCGTATAAGTCCAGTGGAAAAATCTCTACAACGTTTCCTGATGGATAGGCTGATGGAGCTTCTGGTTTTAACCACCGCTCTTGTCGCCTTCAGAATTGGAAAGCAGTTTGTCGGACAACACCTGGAGGGGTAGCCTCAGCCTAAGCTTTGAGGCCAAATTACACTTTCTGCGTCCGCAAGGGTCCACGTCCGTGACGTAAATGTCGTCACTCTTTCTGTCCATTCCACATGTCAAACGTTGAGAGGCAGTGCCCCCGGCCAGCACTGGAGGGCGTCAAAGAGCCCCTGACACTCGCCGCCCGCAAACCCCTACACGCGCAGTCAAGTCATCTCACTGCTTCCCATCCCCCCCCCCACTCCACTCCACTCCACTCCACTCCAGGCAGCATAGCGGCCCTGTGGTGGGACCCGGTCCAGAGGCTGCTGTTCTCGGGGGCCTCGGACCACAGCGTCATCATGTGGGACATCGGCGGCCGCAAGGGCCGCACCCTTCTGCTCCAGGGACACCAGTGAGTCATTGTGTGTTTTCATTTTCTTTTAATTCTTACCATCCATTTTGTTGTTTTTTTGTTGTTTTTTTGTTGTGGGTAGTAGGGCGGGTGGAGTTACTGTAAAAAATGAACCAGAGCTTTTAAGAAGAAGAGCCGGCTTACGTCCTTAGATCAACAAAAAGGGTTTTTCAGATCGAGTATGTCGAGTATGCCTATGTATATATGCCTATATACATAGGCATATTCCTTCAACCTATTCCAGTTTATTTCAATTTATTTTTTATTGTATTTTATTCTATATATTTTTTATCTTATTCTATAAGTATTCCACTTACTGTATTACGTTTTAGGAGTCAGTTAGTCGGTCTATTAGAAAGGAATTTTCTACTTTTTATTTTTATTTTATTTTTGTACTTTTTCCTAGGACTTTGTGTGCTATCACCGGGTGCGTTGCATTACATTTCACTGCATATATGTATGGAAGTATGTATATGTATGTGACAAATAAAAAATCTTGAATCTTGAATCTTGAATCTCTTGAGGAAACCCTAGAGTATCCCTCTCCCTAGATCAGAGTGTTCCTGTCCCCCCCCCTCATCTCCCACCTTCTGTCGGCAACAGGTCTCAGTAGCATCAGTACCAGCTGTCCCTGGGGAGAGCGTCTGTCTCTCTCTGACCTCGTCCATTTCCCTTTGTTTCTCCTCAGCGAGCGGGTGCAGGCGGTGCGTTACCTGCAGATCACCAGGCAGCTGCTGTCCTGCTCGGCGGACGGCGGCATCACCATGTGGAACATGGACATGAACAGGGAAGAGGTTCGCCACCTTGTCACGCTATGTAGGGAATTCCCGCCACGTTGTCACATTAGTGCCTGAGTTGGATAAAGGTTTGAGCACCAGAAACCTGAAAATTACTTACCCAAACGAAATGGTTAATGTGGTTGAACCCCTGGGACTCCAGGTCTAATCTTGGTCTCTTCTGAAAGGTAACCCTTGGGAGTATTTTCTACTAGAGTCAAAATGACGACTGAATTCGAGTAATGGAAGACCAAACATAGTGGAAATGGTCAAGATTTTTTCCTTGACGGAAATTATTCATTCATTTGAATGGAAACACAGGTCAGCCTAGAAACACAATGGAGTCACAAGACTCATTAAATCAGGGTTCAAATGTTGTGAAAATACCACGTAAGATAAGTCCTCTTTAAAATCTACCCAAATTCTCTGCAATTGTCAGACATGCATTCTTCTTTTTTTATTATTATTATTTTTTTTTTGGTACTGAACTGAATGGGACGACAAATAAGATGATGGTCGCAATTATTTGCATGTCAATCGTCAACTAAAATGTCATGATCGTGACAGGCCTAGTCAGACTCACAGATCTACACATATTGTTCCTTGGTGAGTTAGTTGACCTCTACAATCTCATCTGCGTTCATCTTCCGTTACAATAAGAGTTCCGTAGATTTGATTCCGGGGCTAAAATGCTCAGCATTTCCTGAGGTTATGAAATTGAGGGTCCTTGAGTTGTGTGTCCGTGCGTCTCCGTAGGCCCCCCAGTGGCTGGACAGCGACTCCTGTCAGAAATGCGAGCAGCCGTTCTTCTGGAACATCAAGCAGATGTGGGACAACAAGACGCTGGGGCTCAGACAGGTAGGACGACGGGCTCTGAGGACGTTCAAGGTCTGAAGTCTAAAGTTCAGAGTTTTTTGTCCTTTTTGTGAATAGAATGCCACTAAATAAATATAAATAAAACACTTGATTTGTAGAATATAATCACTGAAACTGAAATTATGTTGCTTGAGTGTTTATTTTTAGGTTTACTGTATATTGTGAAATGTTCTATTTTTAGTGATTTTTTTTTTTAGGTTTATTGTATACTACCAATTGTTCAATTTTTTATTTTGTTATTTTTTAAGTTTATTGTAAATCGCCAATTTTTGCATTGATTTTGTCAGATTTTAGGTTTATTGTTCATTGCCAATTTTTCTGTTTTTAGTACATTTTTTGGTGTATTGCTTAATAAAAAAAAATAAAAAAAGTTAGGTAGGTTTATTGCATATTCATTTTATGGTTTTTTTCAGCACCACTGCAGGAAGTGCGGCAAGGCCGTGTGCGGGAAATGCAGTTCCAAGCGCTCCGCCTACCCCATCATGGGCTTTGAGTTCCTGGTGCGGGTGTGTGACACCTGCTTCGACACCATCAAAGAAGAAGAGTGAGTTCCTAGATTTTGTGTCAGTTTACAGTTTAACTGTACAATAAATGATGCGGGGCGGATGTGATGCGTATGTTTTGTCGTGCAGCCGGACCCCCCTGGCCACGTTTCACGAGGGGAAGCACAACATTGCCCACATGGACATCGACCCCTCAAGAGGCCTGATGGTCACCTGCGGCAACGATCGCATCGTCAAGGTGACTGATTCCACCATATCATATATACCTCATTCATTTAACTGTCCGCTGTCAAAACATAGCTATTAAGGTGTGTGTGTGTGTGTGTGTGTGTGTGTGTGTGTGTGTGTGTGTGTGTGTGTGTGTGTGTGTGTGTGTGTGTGTGTGGTAATGAGAAAATATTTTAATATTACATGAGTAAATATGAGAAATTTCATAAAGACAGAAATTAGTCTTTCAGCCTTTCTCAAGTTTCTTTGCTGTCCCAAGGGTCTTTTCAGGGTACCCAAACATCCTGGAAAACCTTCCTGGGATTTTGTAATGTCGGTTTCCAGTACTAAAAAAGTCAAAAGTAATATGACAAAATTGCTCCAATTATCCTGGAAAACAAGAGTTGAGTCTTGGAAAGAAATCTATTCAATATTCAAAATAAATACAGCATAAAAATATTTTTGGTTGGACCAAAAATATTTTTATGCTGTATTTATTTTAGAATAAACATTTCAAGAACACTACAAATATTATTGAAATTGAAACTTGCTCCCCTCAGTCTGGAGCTTCCTAGGTCGGAAATTTGGAAGGGTCATAATATGCACGTCCAAACGTCCTGGAAACGTCATGGAAAATGTTTTATTTGAGGGAGTGGGAACCCCTGTACACACTGAGCCCCCCAGGCCAGTGGGAGAAACCCCCCCTTAAAGACCCAGAAGGATGAGGGACAAACCCCCAGCAGAAAGTTGGCGGATGTAGAGTGTGTGTGTGTGTGTGTGTGTGTGTGTGTGTGTGTGTGTGTGTGTGTGTGTGTGTGTGTGTGTGTGTGTGTGTGTGTGTGTGTGTGTGTGTGTGTGTGTGGATATAGAACAAGAAATGACACAGCGGCCGCAAACAGAAAAAAGGCCCAATCATCCAGAGGAATGCAGCGGCTAAAGTGCCGACGCCACCTTAATCTTTATCTCCGTCTTTCCGCAGATCTGGGACATGACGCAGGTGGTCGGCTGTAGCTTAGCAACGGGCCTCTCCGCACGCTGAAGATGAAAGAAAAATGAATAAATAAAACGGAGGCCGGCCTTTCTACGCCGTCCCGACTCCACCCAACCAACCTACGACACGTGGCGGGCTGGCGGACTACAGTTGTCATGGAAATGTTTTGATGTAAACCCCCCCCGCCCCCCCCATGCCTAATCTCTCTCTTAACCACCAAGAGGCTTACTGTTACGTGTGTGTGTGTGTGTGTGTGTGTGTGTGTGTGTGTGTGTGTGTGTGTGTGTGTGTGTGTGTGTGTGTGTGTGTGTGTGTGTGTGTGTGTGTGTGTGTGTGTGTGCGTGTCAACATGTGGTACCGATCGCTCGGATCAGCTTCTTGTATGACATTCTCTTGCTTCTTATAAGAGTGATTTGTGACTCGTAAGCAGAACAGAATCATAAGCACAATGTTTTGCGCGCCCGTGTGTGTGTCCATGAGTTG
>NC_137197.1:27769621-27782121 GCF_960531495.2 Zeus faber | reverse complement strand
ATTCACCCTCGACTCCAAGTTACTTACCACTCTGGGCTCTGGGCTTTTCTCCATCAAGGGAATGAGACTCTTGGTCAGAATGTAAATCCCTAAAAAAGGACAGGACAGTGAGAAGCCCGAAATAACGCTCTTATCATTGATTCCAATTGACACACCCACCGTCGAACATGCAAACACATGCACACATGCCCCTACTCACCGAGGACGTTGCTGGCGAAGCTCTTCTCCAGTCCTTCTGCGTTCACTTCCCGTTGGCTCATGATGCAGCCCGCGTTATTGATCTGTACAGAAGCACAAGACCTTCAGCAGTGTTTGGTAGCCGATTCTTGGGATGCAGATATTCTCCGTACTCGTGCCACTCACCAGCACATTCAGGGACTTGTACTTTCTTTTGAAGGCCTCGGCAAACTCCCAGACCTTTCTGGTCTCAGACAGATCCAGGATGTGGACGTAGATCTCCTGCGGTCAGAGGTTTGTTCAGTTTGCATCAATCAGTAACAGAGCGTATATAGTATATACTCTCACTGAGAACTTTATTAGGAACACTATACTAATACTGGGTAGGGCCTCCTCCTTTGGTCTCAAAACAACCTCAATTTTTCTTGGCATGGATTCCGCAAGTTTCCTATAGATTCAGGTTCATGTGTACATGATTGCATGACGCAATTCCAGCCGATTTGTCAGCTGCACATTAATGCTGCAAATCTCCTGTTCTATCACATCCCACGTGTTCGATTCGATTCAGATCTGGTGACTGGAAAGGCCATTGAAAAACATTGAACGCATTGTCATGTTCATGAAACCAGTTTTTGCTTCGTGTCTTGGTGCATTATCATGCTGGAAGTAGCCATTAGAAGATGTGTTAATTGTGGCCATGAGGGGATGCACATGGTCAGCAACAATATTCAAGTAGGCTGTGGCAATTCAAGCGATGATTGATTGGTATCAACCGGCCCAAAGTATGACAAGAAAAAGTTCCCCGCACCATTACAGTTGGCACAAGGCTGGTTGGGTCCATGGATTCATGCCGTTGGTGCCAACTTCTGACCTTACCATCTGTGTGCCTCAGCAGGAATCCAGATCCATCAGACCAGGCTACGTTTTTCCATTCTTCAACTGTTCAGCTTCGGTGAGCCTGTGCTCACTGTAGCCTCAGCTTTCTGTTCCTGGCTGACAAAAGTGGAACCCGACGTGGTCTTCTGCTGTTGTAGCCCATTCACCTCAAGTGTTGTGCATTCTGAGACGTTTTTTGGCTCACCACAATTGTACAGAGTGGTTACCTGAGTTACCGTACAAGAGTTCAATATAAATGTCTACAGTATGAATAAAGTGCTAATTGTATGAATCTATTTTGTTTTAAATGTTTGCTTTTCTCTGAAATTCAAAGACAAAACTACAGTGTAATGAAAACAACATATAATTAATCAGTCCTTTGGGTATATTAAGTGTGTTCTTAAAGTATACTGTATATCCGGTTCCAATTAGCAGTAAAACCTGCCCTGAAATCCCTAAAAGAAACGCATGAAGCACAGACTACAGCGCTCAT
Organism: Zeus faber; assembly: GCF_960531495.2. Classification (NCBI taxonomy): domain Eukaryota; kingdom Metazoa; phylum Chordata; class Actinopteri; order Zeiformes; family Zeidae; genus Zeus; species Zeus faber. Next base: position 27,780,575 of record NC_137197.1, on the reverse strand, counting down.
GTAGGTGATCGATTTTGCTTGATCGATCAGTGCACGATATACGCAGCATACATAAGAAAGTTGCGCGTCGCGTATAGCATAGTACCACGCTTTGCTTTAAAATACCAGATATTGCTTACAAAATGTTATGCAAATGACTGAGTCATAAGCATATTTGCATATAGGCCTATGTGTCGCGTATAGCATAGTACCACGCTTTGCTTTAATATACCAGATATTGCTTATAAAAAGTTATGCAAATGACTAAGTCATAAGCATATTTGCATATTGGCCTATTTGTAAATCATACTTTACCTTGTTCCCCGACTCCTTGACGATGTCGGCCCTGGCCTCCTCGGCCTTGTCCTTGTTCCTGCACACCATGTGGACAGTTCCACCTGTGGGAGAAACACAGCTAAACTTCAAATTCAACAAATAGGGGATTCAACTTTTTTTTGTTGCCATGGTTATTGGAAATGGCCTCACAAATCCCAGATGAAACCATTGACACAAGATTGTGAAACCTTTTTAGTTTGCCCATTCTGCAAAAATGTGTTTTTTGTCTTGTCTTCAGCTAGCTTGCATATGGTGTGTAAACGGGGCAAGCTTAGTTTATAAATGATTAATGGAGATCGCTGACGGTGAGGTCTTTCTGAATTTTTCACTCGGGCCTGCTCCTGTTGGTCACGGATCAGAACCACAAAAATACCCTAGCTCCATTCTACTGTTAACTATGGCATGAGTTCTAAACTTGAATGGAGGTTTTTTTTCATGGTCTAGGAGACTGATTTACAATCATTCTACAACCCAATGTATAACCCAGTGGGTGATCGTCCCAGTCTCCTACCTTTCTTGGCGATGGCCATGGCGGTGGCCCTTCCTATGCCGCTGTTGGCCCCTGTGATCATGAAGGCGCGGCCCGCCATGGAGACCTCCAGGTCCTTCTCCACAAACTGCTTGGAAGCCGATAGGAAGGCATTCCTGGAAGGGAGGACACACCCGAGCATACACTGAATCCAGCAGCAAGCTGCAGGTTTATATTTATGCACAGCTTGTACGTTAGAGCCAGGCTTACTCGAAAGAATCTGGACATCCACTTCTGAATTCAAAATCCCATGTGGAAGAATCCAAATCACATCACATTGAATCATATGGTACAAAGGGAAATTTGTCTTTTTTCAACTAAGACTAATTACTCTATTTTCAGGCCTAATATCATGAGAAAATTTTAGGATATATTTTGTCATCGGCAGTGACTTATACTGTGAAATTTTGTAGAATAGTACGAAAATGTCAAAATTTCAATATATAATGCCATATGTAAGCAATATTACTTAAACGTAAGTAATGATATTGATTATCACCCGGTCCTGATGTATTTGTCCGTGTATTTCTATGGCTATGTGCGTGTGAGTTTGTGTGTACTAACAGTGAGGTCAGAAGAGGCCTTGTCTTTGTCCCTACTGTATGCCACTTCACAGTTTTACAGTCGTGATATCATGAAGGAGAGAGCTTGTGCCTGGCATCGTCTCAAATGGGATCATCCCCAATGGGACAAAGGGTGGGTGGGTTAGGGGTGGGGATGGTGGGGATGGCGGTCAAGAGAGCAGAGACCACTGACGGTGACAACGGGCTCGGCAATCGTTTGTGTGGAGCGTCAAGAAAGAACCTCAATCGGTCCCATTGTCCTTGGTCGAGCCATTGTTGAAGGCGGGTGATCGGGGGAATGAAGGGCGCTAGGCTCCGCCGTGCTCAGCGGGTGATGGGGAAGCTAAATGGCCGCTCTGTTCCCCGGTGTCAAGCGGAGAGCAATTAGGGTCAGAGCTGGTTAGCGGGACTGCTTCTGAGGGTAAGCGATAACACAGAACAAAGGGAGAAAGAGAGGACCCACAAAAGCCCCCCTTTTCTGTAGGAACTGGCGGGCTCTGGAGAAGAAGATGTTAGATATGATATGAAACGTCAGGATTTTGGATCATCTATGGCTGCATTGTGATTGAAGGTAATCAACGTGTGGTCCTACGTGACATTTATTGAGTCATTGTGGCTACTTTTAGCCTTTTAGACTGGCCCCTGGCCCCTACCACCTCCCTACAACTACAGTCAGAACGGCAACAACATACTTGTCAATCAAACTTCAAATGTGTATTATTTCTATACAAGGCTCCAATAGAGACCCGTGAGGTGAATTTATCCACAGCACGGTGCAATTTAATGGCAAACATTTTACGTTTTATATAAAGGCGTATGTTAAGAGCTGGACACGATTGTAAAGATTGCCTGGAGTGGATCCAGTACAACCGACAACAACCACTTACAATATTATATACCATACAACAACAATATTCATGTCTAATCTTTAAATAACATAAAAAGCCCAGACACTTTTGGTTGAGAGCATTTGTTCCAATCGTACTTAACAGAAAGTTAAGTTAAGAGGACATTTAAGGACAGTTGAGGACAGTTAAGAGCATCAACAGACCCAACAGATGGAAGGATGCACCCAGGACAACCTAATGCATTACCACCTCCATCATCATCACCTCCATCCACTCAGAAAAGAAAGAAGAGCATAGTTTTACTCACCGGGTGAACTCGGTCACTCCCTTCACGAACCAGGCGGAGTTGCGGTAAAGAGACATGGTGCTCTCCCTCTCGGTGGCCGGTGCCGTTCTCTCTCCTCCGGTTTTTAACGTGGGGACCGACACCACGTGCAGCCTTATGAATTAACATCAGCGGGCGGCACCTTGGGCGTACACCAAGTGGCAGAAAGGGTGGCATTAAAATGAATGGTCAATTAGTCTATTATTATCAGTCAATAATAACAATAATAATAATAATAATAAAAATAATAGTTGATTATATCACATTATATTATATTATATTATATTACAATATTTTTCATCATTATTAGGGTTATTATTTTATTACATTTAATAGTCCTTATTATTATTACATTTACATGTTTTTTCAATGTAGTGGTATAATCACGTGATTTATTTATCACTCACAACTCGCCATCATTAGTGCAGTTGAGTAAATATAGAGATATACATTTTTTGTATTTAGTTTTTTCGATTCAGATTCCACATTTAAATATATTGTGGAAAAAAATATTAAAACAGGCAAAACAAACGTATAATAATAATAATAATAATAATAATAATAATAATAATATTTATTTATTGTTACACTAATGTTTCTGTTGCTATGTCAGTTGAATGTTTTCTCCCTTGTATGTCGCTTTGGATAAAAGCGTCTGCTAAATGACTAAATGTAATGTCATCTAAATGTAATAATAATAATAATAATAATTATAATAATAATAATAATAATACTTATTTATTGTTACACTAATGTTTCTGTTGCTATGTCGCTTGAATGTTTTCTCCCTTGTATGTCGCTTTGGATAAAAGCGTCTGCTAAATGACTAAATGTAATGTCATCTAAATGTAATAATAATAATAATAATTATTATTATAATAATAATAATAATAATAATACTTATTTATTGTTACACTAATGTTTCTGTTGCTATGTCGCTTGAATGTTTTCTCCCTTGTATGTCGCTTTGGATAAAAGCGTCTGCTAAATGACTAAATGTAATGTCATCTAAATGTAATAATAATAATAATAATAATAATAATAATAATAATAATAATATTGTTGTGGACCTCAGTTTGGGAACCTCTGCGATGGAATACAATCGACGTCCGCAAATCACGTCCGGAGCCGCGAAGGTCCACCTGCGCTTACCTTGGTGACGTAATGCGACCCGCAGCCAATCAGAGGCCGGATCTGGAGGCACGCGGCAGGGTGCGGCACGGCCCAGGAGGTGTCGCGTGTCGCGCCTGCGCACAGGGGTTTCTGGGCGTGGGGCCATGTCGCCGCTTCGCAGAATAAAAAACAAGTTGAAATTAGACGTTTAGAAGTTTCCAGAGCTTCCTCTGTACGCGGACATTATTGGGTTTTTTTGGGTTGTTTTTTTTTGGGGGGGGGGGGGGGGTGAGGGGGGGGCGCGTCTTTATCTACATTTATTTTTTATTGTTTTTTTTTAACTGTTTGTGACAAAATGGTGAGTAACCGAATGTCAGATCCGTTCACCGGCATCATTTAACTCAGCGTACAGTGTACTGCCACCGTTATCATGGTACGTGTAGAAATTATATTAAGATTTCCAGAATTAAAAAAACAAACAAAACAACGATTAGGACAACACATGTTACTAATATTTGAAATAATATATATATATATATATATATATATATATATATATATATATAACATGTGTTGCCCTATATCGTTGTTTTATATATATATATATATATATATATATATATATATATATATTATATGAGTTGTTCTAATTAAAAGCAATCATAGCATTTTAGTTCGAGCCGTTTGTTTCCAGAACTGTGTTCATTTATCATCCTTCACGTCATACTTCACGTCCTGTTTCATCTCCAGTTCTGTTGGTCGCTCGGAGCTGCTCCTCGGGGGCAAAGAGCTCTTTTATGAATTGCTCTCGGGTAACAAAAAAGATTGTTGTGTGCTTTCCTTTTCACAGGCGCACCCTCCCTTCAAGCCTGTGACTAAAACGCCGTCGTCTTTTCGTCCTTATAAGCCTGCACCCGGCCACAGCATTGAAATGCAAAAGATTTCTTTAGTTTCAACGTGGAAGGAGCGACTGAGCCTTCACACCTTTTGGCTCGTTTCGTGTCCGTCACACATTGTCAGTTTGGGACTTTGTTAATGTCAATATTGGTTTTAAAATTGGCTTTTTTTGCATAGTGTGTTCATGCACATAGTTGATGGGACATAGGCATGATTATAATAATTTGTGCGTGCGTGCGTGTGTTCATGTCTATTTGATCCCGGTGTACTTGCTGTAGTATGTTCCTGCGCACATGGGGACCCTAGTACACATTAACCAGGCGTTAATAAGCAGGTTCGGCCCCTCGGGTGACCCTGCGAGGCTCCTATCTTGTTGAACAATGGGTCGTCTCATTCTACGCCACACAGAGAATGTGTTGAACTAGCCTTCCTGCAAGGTTCACGAGGTTCATGAGGCTGATGGTGCGAGACGGTTTTGGGGCCTTTCTGTGTGGAGTTTGCATGTTCTCCCCCATGTTCGGGTGGGTTTCCTCCCGCCCTAAAGACACGCACGCTAGTGTTGGATGCTCCTGCCGAAGCCCCTGGCCAAGACATTGGCTCTAGGTCTGGAGGCGGTGACCAGGTGGCCACTGCTCCCAGATAGCTAGGATGGGTGAAATAAAGAGGACCCATCTTCCTCAAAATGGGTCCTCTGAATTCCTGCTTCTGAACTTAGAAAGAGCTCTGACCTCCGACCTCCCCCACACACACACACACACATCCCCCAGATGCGCTTCCTGCTGCTGTTCAACCGGCAGTCCAAGCTGCGGCTGCAGAAGTGGTTCACGCCGCTGAGCGAGCGGGACAAGAGGAAAGTCATCCGCGATATGACCATGATGGTGCTGGGCCGCCCCCCGCGCTCCTGCAACTTCCTCCAGTGGCGGGACATGAAGATCGTCTACAAGAGGTATCCTAAATAGGGATGGAAAAGGGGGGTAGTGGGTGTGGGTCAGGGAGTGTGTCTGTCAAGATGAATTGGTTTGGTTCTCGTTGTCATAGCTTTCTGTTTTTCTTTGTTTCCTCATTGGAACAGAGGCTCCACTCTTTGTAGCAGGGATTGTAGCTCAGGCTGTCATGGAAGCATACCAAGAAAACACCAGTCACTCCCTCCAATAAACATGGATGGTTAAATACCTTGCTCTTGCTTGCTTTGATAATGCACGAAAAGACACACACACACACGCACACACACACACACACACCTCAAGGTCTTTTTCTGAGGGGAGGTCGGGTAGTTGACACAGAACACACAGACAATGGAGGAAAAACTTTTCGAAAACCACACTTGAGTAAACGTAGTGATATCTTGCTAAAGAACTACTCTGGTAAAAGGCAAAGTCACTCATCAGAATACTACATGAGTAAAAGCCTTAAAGTAGGTGATATTAAAGGTATTCAAGTATCAAAAGTAATTACATGGTATTAAATGTACTTAAGTATCAAAAGTTAAAATAAATCTGTGGTGTATTTCTATGTAAAAATGTATTTCGGTGTAAAAGTTCACTTTTTTGCAGCTTAATGTAACAAATTAAAAGTAAAAGTCGACAGAAATATAATAACTCACGTAAAGTACGGATACTCCCAAAGAATACTCACGTACAGTGACAAAATAGTTTCACTCTTTACTACTTTACACCACTGCACACAGAGTGGCACAGACTCACAGATCCAGCTGCCATTAAAGACTCAAGCTTCTGCATATCTATCCAATGATAAATAAATGCTCATGTAAAGCATTTATAGGAAAGTGCCATTTTATTCTCGTCGATATGAGGGAACGCTTGCTCCTTCGTCCTAATGGAGGAGCGCTGTAAAGATTTATGGCACAGATGCTCTATTTTGAGAGAGGAAGCACTTAAATGATTCAGCATATTTCCTTTGCCAAATGAAAAAAAGTTGTTGTTTTTTCAGTCGGGTGTTTGTATCCGTTATCATTAAACCTTTGACTGGGTTTTTTTCTGCCCTAATAACAGGTACGCCAGTTTGTACTTCTGCGTCGGCCTGGAGGACAAGGATAACGAGCTGCTGACCCTTGAAGTACTGCACCGATATGTGGAGCTGCTAGACAAATACTTTGGCAATGTAAGGACTATTACATAAAAAAACAGTTTTTTTTGGACTTACATTCTAATCGTGAATATAATCTTAGGTTATCAAAGAAATACGCTCAGATGTTTTTTAGGATGCTATGAGGGGATATTAACGTAGAATTATAGATGCATGAAATGACAAAGAAGTAAATAACAACTACCTACCTGCAGGCAAACCACCTGTTGTTGTATTTATTTATTTTTTTGTTTCCTGGTTTGCATCTCCAAACGCCGGAATGTGTGCGTCACGTCCTGCACCGTCAGGTCTGTGAACTGGACATCATCTTCAACTTTGAAAAGGCCTACTTCATCCTGGATGAGTTTCTGTTGGGAGGGGAGATTCAGGAAACCTCCAAAGCAGATGTGGGCTTGTCCATGGAGGAAGCCGATGTGCTTCAGGAGGTAACGTCAGAGTTACTTCAGTGGATACGTTGACGCCAGTTACTTCAAGTATTCCAGTTGTTCTTTATTCTGCTCCCCCCCCCCCCACACAGACGATGGAGGAATACATGAGCAAGCCAACCTACTGAGCCACGTTTCAAGATCGAAGACTCAGAAATGAGGCTTTCAGCTGTACCTGTCAAGAAATGTAAAAGGTGTGCACTAAAAGGGCAATTAGCTTGTAATATATGCAAGTTTTTGATTGTTGTTAAAACATATGTAAAATGACAATTTTAAGGAAAATAAATTAACCCTAACTTAAATATACTTTAGATTTCTAGTATTTCGGCATAAATGGAATATAAAGTAAGAATGTATGCTTTCATTTGTGTATCTCAGGGGATGTTTGGGCCTAAATTCATGGTGATTCATGTAATTACATTGCTGCTTTCTTTTTTCAAATTCAAATATATTTTCTCATATGAAAGTACAATTTCATTGTCTTGCATTTTGATTTTAGTTCTATACACATGTAGGTCAAGTACTGTAATCATAGTGAGAATGAGAAGGGAGATTGGGGATGTCTGACACCCCTTATTAAGACTTAAGGTAAAAGTGGAGTAGTAAGTAGTAGAGGTACTTAGAGTAGAGGTAAAAACAACAGGCCGGGGGGTAAAAACATTTATATATCCTTCTTACCTGTAATCATAAATATTACAATAGATTTCCCATATTCATGCCTGTAAGAATCTGAATACGATTTATACGTAATACGATTTCAGACACCCATAAAGTGGACCATACTATTATGCTGAGCAACCCCCCCATTGTCTTTGTATAATTGTTCTCTCAAAATTGTAATGTGCATGGAATCAAGATAAAACATAGTATACTTTATTTTTTTTAACCATTACTTATGATAAAAAAAGAGTTATTTGCCCCTTAGGAGCTTCATTGGTTTCTCCAAATAAGGAAACACGACACAGTAAGGAAAAAAATAAAGTCAATGCTTTATTAACCCCATTTACATCACATATGACCACACTTTGGAATTAATTACGAAAAACACAACTGGATCCGGGGGATTGAACACTGATTGGATTGTGTGTGTGTTGAAATGCAGGTCTGGTGAGCCACTTTTAGTGTTAGTGGTCTATTGAAAGAGTAGTTTAACAGTGAATCAAACGGATATTAAACATACCACGAAACCTACTCACCACTACGAATATGAGATACAACCATTCACCTATCTGTGCTCCTGCTAGCCATAAAATGACCCAATAAGTTGAATTTAAAGTCTTAAAAACTTGTAAACATAAGGAATTAACCAAAGTCGAATGCATTGTTTGATTTTCTTTTTATTCTCCCCAAAATATTTGATTTTAATCCCCTACACAAAAAACCCCAATATATAATATGTGTACAGTATCAACAACGCCACCATCTACTTTCCCTCGGTGGCATGGCCAACATTTTCCTCGCTGGTTTCGTCTTCTGGGTCGAGGAAGCTCATGATTTTCATCAAAGCGTCGTCGTCCAAGCTCTGCGTGTGAATGGCGCCGCCGGCGTCCTTCGCCTCCGACTGTCTCTTTTGCGGCGGCCTTCTCTCCGAGTCCATCTGATCAAAGTAGTCCTGTATTGCCTGGTCGAAGGAACCGAGCGCAGCCGGCTCGGCTTCGGCCCGGCCGCCCTCGGGCGGGGCTCGCTTTTGGCCCGCCTTGTTGTACCGCGAGTCGGGATACCGCGCCAGAAGCCGAGCCGCTAGATACGCCGCCAGCTCGTCCTCGCCGACCGTGTCATCGTAGTTGTCCTTAAGCTTGTTGGGGACGCGTGTTTGCTGTGACTTATACCCTGCCTGCCTTCCCGGCTGCACGTGAAGTTGCGACTTCCGGTTTTTACGCGGCTTTTGCCACTCGAGGGGCGGCGAACCCTGACTTCCCAAGCTCCCCAACCCCAGCACGTTTAGGATCTCCTCCGTCGTCGTGTCCTCCGGCATGTACGTCATCGGTCTGTCGGGTCGGCGTCCGTTGTAGAATTTCGAATCGGGGTTCTTGTGTTTTTTGTTTGAGGATGTCTGAGGGAATCTGTCTCCTGCCCTGGCCAATCCACTGCTCTTATGTGTCTGTGTCCTGCCCTTAAACGCAGTTCTGTCTCGGTTTGTGACTTCTCCTGTCTTGAGCATGTCAATCAGATCTTCTGGTGGTATCTGGTACTTTTGAGAAATCTGTATGAGCTGGTAGATGGCGGACGGGTCTCTGTTGTCCCTGAACTGGGACTGAGATAACCTCCTCTCAGCTCGCTGTTTCTCTTCCTCCTCATCTTCCTCCTCCTCCGCTTCTTTCAGCTCTCTTTTCTGCTCTTCTTCCGTTTTCTCCAGCACCTTCAGAAGATAATAGTCCACCAGGTTGGCCATATCATCCCCATCATCCGGTGGGCCAGGATTGGTGGACCTCTTCATGGGATAATCTTCTTCTTCTTCATCATTGTATCTGTCATCGTCTTCCTCCCCTCCATCATCACCCTCCTCCTCCTCCCGTCCCTCGTGTTGGGGCCAGTCTGCCAGTCCGCCAGCCTCATCCTCGTACGCCAAGTTCCTCTCATTGAACAAGTCCTCATCATCCTCTTCATCATCACCACCCTCCTCCTCGTCCTCATCCTCGCCTTCCTGAGCGCGCCGTTTGTGCGCGTCCTTGGCCTCAACAAGCTTCCCAAGCTCCTCAAACACCGACTGCAGCGTGGCCAGGTTCTGAGGCGTGTACTTCTCCCCCACGTCCTCACTGGTGCGCTTGACAAAGGGGCTTGCGCGGTCGGGCACCAAGTCATCTTCATCTTCGTCATCCTCCTCGTCCATGTCATCCCCCTCGTCCCCATCACCCTCCACATCAGCCTCCTCCTCCTCATCAAACATCAGCGGGTTAGTCACTCGAGGCACAGTGGCCCTTTCCTCTGGCCTGAGCCCGCCACGTTCATGTCTGGACGCCTGCTCTGTCTGCTGGACGGTGCGCAGCACCGCCTGGAGCAATTCTTGAGTCTTGTCCTCCTCGTTTGCCTCCCTCTCCCTCTCCCCAACCTCCATCTCCTCCCCCTCCGGCTGCCGCTGCTCTTCCTCTTCCCCCAGCTGGGCCTGGCTTCGCTTCGGGGAAGCCAGGGCCATCATGGCACGGAGTTTCCTGGCGTCATCCGTTTGACCGTCGTCGCCGTACTCTGTTGGGAAGAGGGGCGTCTGTAGTTGAGATTTGGCGCCGGTTCTCTGGTGGAGGCTCTCGATGTGGCGCAGGGCCTTGAGCATGTCTTCATCGGGGGTCCGATCCAGCTCGGTTCCCCTCAGTCTGTGCTCTCTTAGCGAGGCCCCCCCGACGGAGCAGGAGCTGAGGAGGAGGGGGAGTAACAGAGGCGCAAACCAGAGGAGAGCTTTCCCCGAGGTGGAGGTCTCCGAGAGCGACGGCATGGTGTCTCCTGGGGAGGAGTCAAACAGGCATGTTAGCACTGACCTTGTTCACGGTGGTTGCTCTGACACTGCCTAGAGGTGCCCCATTTATTTGGTTTACTTCAAATTTCTCTTGGACAAAATCACATCATACTATCAACATAGCGTTGTACTGCAATGCAAGACAGGAATGGATGTATATTATATATATATATATGTGTATGTATATATATATATATTTATAGTTTATATATGTATATATAAATACACACATATATATATGTATATATATATATATATATGTGTGTGTGTGTATATATATATATATATATATATATATATATATATATATATATATATATATATATAAAATATATAAATTGAGAAAAACTTCATAATTGCTTTTGGAGGTCTTTCATAAAAACAG
>NC_137197.1:27724621-27764621 GCF_960531495.2 Zeus faber | reverse complement strand
GGATTCAATTTGTTTCATGCCTTGCCACATTTTTCATGTAAATGAGATCAAATTTTGTTTTCATGTTTTTTGTTGTGGTTCTGAAAAGGAGAGCTCCCATCTCCAAAAAAAAGAGAGGAAAAAAAACTGTCTCAGCAGCAGGATGAGTCATTCCACTGTCTAACCACACAGCCAATATTAAGCAGTGAGAATGCAGAATGGGACATAAATGCCGTTTAGCACGATTGACGCTAACTTTCATTTCCCGTCGTGAAAATGGAAACAGAAGGTGAAGGACGCGATGGCGATGCAGTGGATTTGCAGCATCTCTTAAGGAGCCAGGACAGAAATGTGTCACGCTATTCAGATGATGGCCTCAAGGGTCGGGTGCCTCCGGCGGGCAGTTTCCAGAAAAAACATTTAACCCCACCCAACCCCCCGCCGACGCAAGCAAACGGAGGATGGGCCTAACGAAAAATGTGCGTGTGGGCACGTGGCCGTACATTCAGGGATGCCATGAAAGCTCTGCCCCACCTCCTGTGAGGATGGCTGCCGTGGGCTGCGACCAAGCTGCCATGTTTTTGGCTACAAAACACCTCTATGTAAGTGAATGGGGTGGCACCATCCATTTTATATAGGCTTGATGGTCCACCAAACGTAATGCTGAATTATGCCAACAAGACGGCAATCGGGCTGCCCACCCCAATAGGGCACCTCCCACTTGCTCCATCTCACTTCTCCATCAAGTTACAGTGAGGAGCCGGTAGATGGGAGGGGCCAGGATCAGGGGCTTTGGGTAAGAGAAGGCAAGGTGAGGACTTTCGACAATGTTTTCGAAAGACAGGATTATCAACAAGGGCAGTGTTCTTCAACAAATGTCTTGCAAGATCACAAAGTATTTATGTTTTAATTCTAATTCATGAAATGAATCAGCTCCGGCCAGGATAGCAGCTCTGTGCTCATCAGAACAAGCCAGTTTCTATTTGAAGGTGAGAACTATTAGTCGGGATGAAAGTTGTGACACTTTTAAAGTTTGTTTGAGTCAGTCGGTTAAGAGTAAAGAGTTGTTCAATTTTCCATCTTTTGGTTTGTTTGATTCAGTTGGTGTAACTCACGGTGGGCGAGGGAGGTCTTCCTGAACAATGACAGGAGTCAGGAGTGTCGATTTGGCTGTGAATTGGGAATTGAATTCTCCCATGAATCAGTTAACTCTGTAAAAATAATGCATTTTTAGTGGAATGCAAGTGTAAATCAATAACATTCAATGGGAATTATGCCTTAACGCCTGGACCTTTTTTTATGCCTCTGTCTTTAAATAAGTCCTAAGTTATTATTTTAAGTTTGTGAGTCGAATTGTCTCAGAGTGACTCCAGACACCTCAGTCATTTAAAAGTGTTGTTTGCTAACTGTTTGCAAGTCTTGTGACACTATTAGTCAGCCATAATAACAAGCACAGTTGAATATACATTGATCAGCCACAACATTAAAACTAGTGACAGGTGAAGTGAATAACATTGCTCATCTCGTTTCAATGGCACCTGTCGAGGTTAGGGTTAGGGTTAGGGTTGAAGGCTTGAAGTTGATGTGTTGGAAACAGCAAAAATGTTCAAGCGTAAGGATCTGAGCAACTTTGACAAGGGACAAATAGTGATGGCTAGACGACTGGGTCAGAGCATCTCCAAAACGACAGGTCTTGTGGGGTATTCCCAGAATGCAGTGGTTTGTACCTACCAAAAGTGCTCCAAGGAAGGACAACCGGTGAACCGGCGTCAGGTTCATCGGCGCCCAAAGCTCATTGATGCACGCGGGGAGTGAAGTCCAGCCTGTCTGGTCCGATCCCACAGAAGAACTACTGTAGCACAGATTGCTGGAAATGTTAATGCTGCTTTGGTAGAAAGGTGTCAGAACACACAGTGCAGCACAGCTTGCTGTGTATGGGGCTGTGTAGCCACAGACCGGTCAGAGTGTCCATGTTGACCCCTGTCCACCACTGAAAGCTCCTACAATGGACACGTGAGCATCAGAACTGGACCATGGAGCAATGGAAGAAGGTGGCCTGGTCTGATGAATCACATTTTCTTCTGCATCATGTGGATGGCCGGAGTTAGGGTCTGAAGCAAGCATCTGTGGGATGTGCTGGAACAACAAGCCTGATCCATGGGGGCCCCACCTCACGACTTCCAGGACTTAAAGGATCTGCTGCTAACGTCTTGGTGCCAGATACCACAGGACACCACGCCGTCCATGCCTCCACGGGTCAGAGCTGTTTTGGCGGCACGAGGGTGAGCTGCACAATATTAAGCAGGTGGTTTTAATGTTGTGGCTGATGGGTGTATATGTTTGATGCTTTTTGTGATAGTTGGTGGTTAACAGGATAGTCATGTTCTGTGGGAATATTTCATTTAAAAAAAATGTGGGAAACAATTGTTTTTTTCAATGCCTCATACAACTTATTATTTGTCATTAGCTTTCATAGTCCTGCTTACGGAGAGCCCTGGGCTCTGAACTGGCTCTTTTATGAAAAAAATAAAAAATGTAACTTTCAATAAAAATAAAAACCTTTCATTCCTTCCATCCTGGATCAAAGTCGCAAGAGCGCATGTTTCCTAGGGAGGAGAGAGTTGTGTATGTGGTTTGTTTACCTCCTTTGGCGAGTTAAAAATAAATCCCCCCCTGCCCCCGCCCACTGCCTCCACGGGCGTTTCTGAGAAAACTCCCCTTCCTGCTGCGGCACTTTTGGGCAAACAGCGGTAATGCAAGAAAAGGTTGGAGAGGTGGGAGGGGGGTGTGGGTGTGGGCAGACCGGAATTTGGAGAAATATTAAACATCGCATTATGATTTCATACTGTTGCTCCACGGAGAGAGAGAAAGAGAGAGAGAAGGGCAGGTTGGATGACAGATAAAGGAAGTGGGCAAACGTTTGCACCTGAGATAACTTCCCATAACAGTCTCACCCTACCCCACCCCACTCCCCACACACACACACGCACACACACACACACACACACACACACACACTCTCTACCCCAGCAACCGCAACAGGCTCATCAGCTCATTGACCCCACAACCCGTCATCATAGACATCCATTTACAGGAAATCTACCTCCACTCTAGAACCGCAGTGGAGAAGCCAACAAACACAGAGTCAAGAGTTTAGAAAAATGTATGGATGGACTGATGGATGGATGGATGGACAGACAGACGGACAGATGGATGGATGGACGGACGGGGGGACGGATGGACAGTCGGACAGATGGATGAACGGATGGATGAACGGATGGATGGATGGATGGATGGTACAGCCACAGCGCTGGAGGGTCTCATCTCTTATACTTGTAACACCATGCAATGTGCTCCAGCCCCACGCCCCTCACCCTCCTGTTTCCAGTTGATGTGGGGATTTGCCTGAGCTCTGGTGTCTGTATCTGTTTGGTCACGGTTATCGATCCTCCCCTGAACCTCAGAACTCACAACACGCTCAGTGCTCTCTTGAATCATTTATTAGCAGCTGTATTTCCCCGTCGTGTAGTGAGTTCACTCACCCTCTGTCACTTGGACCTTAATCCATCTCCATTAGAGGAGGATGCCTTCATTCTTAAAAAAAAAAAACCTAAACTTAGTTTGGTGAAGCGTCGATGAAGCTGGATTAATGAGGAGTTTTGATAACAGCATAGCATACAAACATACGGTGCAATGCCAAGGATGGGACAATATCTCCCCAAAAATATGTCAGCCCTTCCTGGCCCTCTGTGGCTCCTGCCACGACCTGCTCTGTGCTGGAGCTGTGATATGTGATGGACAAGGGGAGTCTGAAAGGAAAATATCAACATTTAAAGAACCATAGAAATCGCCGGTATACACCTAAGCCTTTCTAATCCACGGCCGTCCAGGATCTTTATCTCCATTCACTGTAAACATTTTTTACGAGTTCAGAACAAATGATGAAGCGGTGTGTCTGACGCAGATCTACCGACGACCCGATCACTAATCAGCGCCAGCCAACAAGCGACGCGCTTCAAAGAATGGAAATCCTCCTCCGATGACTCCGCCCGTGGAAACCACTGTTATGTTGCCTTTCTATCTCGTCTCATCCTGCCCATCTGTTGTTGTCGCTTCTTTTGGATTGACTGCTGTTTTTTTTTTTTTTGGACATTTAAGGAGCAATGGATAAGAAACAGAAGTAAAGTAAAAATAAACAAATAAAGGAAACATTCAGCAATTATTAAATAAGTTAGTTAAGGAATAGATACATAGAACGACAGACAGACAGACCGATAGACAGATAGATAGATAGATAGATAGATAGATAGATAGATAGATAGATAGATAGATAGATAGATAGACAGATAGATAGATAGATAGATAGATAGATAGATAGATAGATAGATAGATAGATAGATAGATAGATAGATAGATAGATAGATAGACAGACAGATAGATAGATAGATAGATAGATAGATAGATAGATAGATAGATAGATAGATAGATAGATAGATAGATAGATAGATAGATAGATAGATAAATGAAGGAATAAATTACTAAATTAATAAGTCAATACTTCAACAAACAAACAAAAAGGTTATGATAGATTCATAAATTAATAGATTATTAAATAAACATGTCTGTAAAAGGAGCAGAAGGAAACACAACAATAATTGCTCATTAAATTTAGCTATTAACTTAAATAAGCAGCATTGTTTTACTATTTAATTGTTATTTACTCACAAATTACTACATTGTTACATTGTTGTTTGAGTTCCACATCGAAACTAACTCAACCAAGTAACATGTTTGTGGCGCATAATCGATCTTTCCACCAACTTTAAGCCACAAAAAAAGAAAAGAAATAAAAGATCCGAACCAATGATCAACTCGGGCGACTGAGTCTGTCTGTTTCAGATTCTCCACCCCGATTGGATTTCCACGAACCTTTGTCTGTTATTTTCCGAGGCGTTTCCAATCGCCCCGTCCAGCCGCCTGTGATTGATGCCTATGATAATCAATGGCTAAACATGGCGCTGCGCCTGGGCCAGGCGGCCTCGCGGTTGCTAAGTGCCCGCGGAGAGACGCAGGGAGACAGGAAACGGCGTTGGGCTGCGGCCGTCTGCTCCGGGGCTGCATCTGTGTGACAATCCAGAGGCTCTGGGATGGGGGGGGCATCTGGAAGTGCAGCCAGAATGACT
The DNA here is from genome assembly GCF_960531495.2 of Zeus faber. NCBI lineage: Eukaryota > Metazoa > Chordata > Actinopteri > Zeiformes > Zeidae > Zeus > Zeus faber. The sequence continues at coordinate 27,759,459 of NC_137197.1, read as the reverse complement.
CATAGGTTAGATTTGCGCGTGTGTGAGGAAGGCGTTTTGTGTCATTTTCTGTGTGTGTGTGTGTGTGTGTGTGTGTGTGTGTGTGTGTGTGTGTGTGTGTGTGTGAGTGCGTGGGTTTGTATCCCTCTATGCCCGACATTATGCGTGTTTCCTTGATTCCTGGCACTCGGTAAACGACTCCCTGGTCTGCAGATGAGACGCGGCCCGTGAATCACACGGAACACATTAAAGCCATATTTCCCTTTGATGGAACATTTGCTTTTATCGCTGGGTGTGTCTGACAAAATGACTTTACAGTCGGTCACCTTGTAAAACCACCGCCCCCGTATTAAAAACCATGACTCACTAACCATGTCCTTGTATCTCAGCGTCAATTCACCGATGACTGCGAAGGATATTGCTTTTGACGATGCAACCCAATCTCAATTACACATGTCATGTTGTTGCTCTCCGCCCCCAAAATATGTAAGCAAATGGTGTTGGACGTATCTGAATCTAATTTCTCACAAACACATAGAAGCTTATTTTTTTGTTGCCATTTTGCTCACCACAATAATGCACCAATCCAACTACCCGACCTCCCCTCACAAAAAGACCTTGAGGTGTGTGTGTGTGTGTGTGTGTGTGTGTTAAGTAGATCTGCGTGTTTGATTTTACTCTGTGAGCACGCCTGCTAATTGCCCTTTTGTTCCAGGAGGAAATGATGACCATTAGAAGAAAACGTTTGTTAGTCTTGCCGCTAACTGAGCTGACCTTTAAAGAGATGTTAATTTTTCTAGGCATATCTCTTCAAATACTTTTTTGTAAACTTGTATTTATTATTATTTGTTTGTTTATTAGGGGTCCATTCCATGGATTAAACCCTATTGTTATTGTTCAGATTATTATTATTTAAGTATTCTCCTTGGCACTGTTCGGGCTAAAAGCGCTGGAACAGGACAACCGCTGCAAATGTGTAATCAATGTCAATAATGAACTCTGTGTAATGCTGCCTGCAGCTTTATTTATAATAATAATAATAATAATAATAATAATAATAATAATAATAATAATAATAATAATAATAATCATAATAATAATGATGATAATAATAATGATAATAATAATGATAATAATAATATTATTATTATTATTATTATTATTATTATTATTATTATTTTATTTATTTATCTATTGATTGATTTATTGATTTATATATATATATATATACATTTTTTATATTATTTATGAAATAATAATAAAGAAATAATCAATCATATTCTTATATGATTGATTTATTTTATTATTTTAGCTATGTATTTACTGTATGTATGCATGTATGTATGTATGTATGTATGTATGTATGTATGTATGTATGTATTTATTTATTTATTTACTTACTTACTTACTTACTTACTTACTTACTTACTTACTTATTTACTTATTTGTTTATTTGTTTATTTTTACCATGGAGGCCCAGGAATTAATTGAGCTGACAAAAACCCTCTCAATTTGCCATTTATCATAATTTTCTTTATTCTAACCGCACCCTACTACCACCACCACCACCACCACCACTGCGACTGCTCTTTACCCTTTATTTCCTAAACAGAAAATAATTGATTTTCCAACGTGTACCTATCGATGGGATCAGCGGAGATGTCCTCGCGGACAGAAACATGGTCGTGAACTAAATTTCAGCTCCCATGGCAGAGGTTTGAGAATGGAAGTCTCTACAGCACGCCCACGCAAGCTGATCGATGGCTGGAAGAGGAAAAACGACTGCAATTTGATGGTGTTTCCCGGGGAGAAAAGGTGAAAATGCAAGTGTCTGTGTGTGCGTGTGTGTGTGTGTATGTGTGTGTGTGTATGTGTGTGTGTGTATGTGTGTGTATGTGTGTATGTGCGTGTATGTGTGTATGTGTGTGTATGTGTGTATGTGTGTATGTGAATGTGTGCGTGTGTGCGTGTGTGCATGTGTGTGTGTGTGTGTGTGTGTGAATCCTCCCGTGAGTCCAGGTGGGGTTTTTTAGTACTCGTTTGCTCACTCTGTTTCACAGTGTTATCCTCAGTAGAAAGGATACCGGCAAGGTGGTGTGTCTGAAGGTTGGAGCACAGAGATAACACTCACACCACAACCACCACCAGCACAAACGCCTGCTGATATCGTATCTCCTCATCTGGCACGCTGCGGATGCCACCTTAAGGTAAACAGCCGTAACCTTGGAGACCGAAGGCCATCCCCCTCATTGGTGGACAAAGCCCCCCGCCCGCAAAGAGCCAATGGGTCGGCTTTGGTCCTGTTGCGCTGGGTGTAGCTGACTTCCATTTAATAATAATAATAATAATAATAATAAATAATAAAATGGTAATAATAAATGAAGTATTACAGTGTTACAACACAACTATCAACTATTGCCTTTCAAAGTTATGCGATGAGCCAATACAAGGACCCCCTCCCCCCGTACCTACCGAGATGACCATCCATCCAGGGCCTAAAACCCAACGGATGGGAGGGAAGAAACGAGCGGAAGAAAAACAGGAAAATATCATATTGAAAATAACCACAGACAAATCAGGGATCAAAGGTGCGTCTCCAATTATAACCACAGCGCAGCCTGTGATCTGCAGCGGGAACACTGCCGCTTGTTGTCATGGTTATTATCATGCAGGAGACGGCAATGCTTGGCTTGCGGGTTGTGGTTGTTTATTTATTTATTTAAAAGTTGGAAAAGGCTTTGAATTCGCTTGTTCGCTTGTTTTCGTGTCGTTTTGTTTGTAGTAAAAGGAACGATGCAAAGTGTTGTGTGCGTGAGAGTGACACAGCTGGACAGTCATTGATCCGTAGGAATTGAGGTTCCCAAAAATGTTGTTTCCGTGAGGGTGCTAGATAACAAAAACAGATTTTGTTCTATTCCATTCTATTCTATAATATTCTCATCTGTTCTATTCTATTCTATTACTTTCTATTCTATCCTGTTCTTTTATATTCTTCTGTATTCTATTTTATTCTATTATATTCTCTTCTATTATATTATATTTTATTCTTCTCTGTTCTGTTCTATTCTATTCAATTCTCTATTCTATTCTATTCTTTTCTATTATTCTCTGTTCTGTTCTATTCTGTTCTATTCTATTCTATTCTATTCTATTCTGTTCTATTCTATTCTATTATTAAATGTTATATTCTATTATATTCTATTCTATTCTATCCTACTCCATTCTATTCTATTCTCTGTTCTATTCTATTCTATTCCATCCTATTTTTTCTGTTCTATTCTATTCTATTATTAAATGTTATATTCTATTCTATTCTATTCTATTCTATTCTATTCTATTCTATTCTATTCTTTTCTATTCTATTCTATTCTATTCTATTCTTTTCTATTCTATTCTATTCTATTCTATTCTATTATATTCTATTCTTTGTTCTATTCTATTCTATTCCATCCTATTTTTTCTGTTCTATTCTATTCTATTATTAAATGTTCTATTCTATTCTATTCTATTCTATTCTATTCTATTCTATTCTATTCTATTCTTTTCTATTCTATTCTATTCTATTCTATTCTATTATATTCTATTCTCTGTTCTATTCTATTCTATTCCATCCTATTTTTTCTGTTCAATTCTATTCCTTTCTATTGTAATTTTTTTTCAAAAATTTCAAAAAAGAAAAGTTATTTTATTTGAATCTTAATTTTTGCATATGAATTATCTATATCTATACATACACACACACACACGCACACACACACACACACACACACACACGCGGACACAAACACACACACACAGCGATACAGACAGACACACACACCAACTCCTCCCTCCCAATTATTTCCCATCCACTCATCTATAAATACTCGGGCTCGGTGAGTCATCACCCGCTGCTTTCACTCTGTCCTCTCTTCTTTCTTCTCATTTCGAGCATCACTCACTCATTCACTCACTCATTCACTCACTCATTCACTCACTCACTCACTCACTCACTCTCTCACTCTCTCTCTCTCTTCCTCTGTCTTTCTCTCTCTCCCCTGCCCACCTTCTCTCATACCATCATCTTCTGGACACTGAGTCACCTTTCCAGTTGCTTGTTGTTTGTGAGCGATGAGGCCAGGGGGACACAAACACACACACACACACACACACACACACACACACACACACACACACACACGCGTGCACACACACACACACTAACACACACAAAGATTGACTTGCCCACATACCGCCACGCACTCTTTTGTCGACCCGTGTTACTCATGGGTCAATTTCATCTTTCTATTTGTTGCGAGGCTCTTCATTGAGTTTTTTGTTTGTTTGTTTGTTTATTTGTTTGTTTGTTATTTGAGTATTGACTTGTAGACGTGTTTTTATATCACATTGCTTCTCATCACGGCATCTGCCGTTGCATGAGGTTGACATTTGTCTGAATTGAATTTGATACAAACATGCAATAACCCACAGGACATGATGTTAAAATCCTTGTGCTGATAATTAGAACCTCAGGCATTGCCGTCATAAATCTGCAAGCATGAGTTTGATATTTCACTGAGGTTATCAAAGTGGACACCTTCTTTCCCCTGTGTATTGATCCCTGATGTAGGACACCTCCTTTAGAACGTCTAGGACTCTTTTAGGACATGCCAAATGGCTGCCCTCCATTCCATAGTTCCACCTCCAGTATCCTACAGGCCTTAGAACGTACGTCCTTCGAATGTTTAGTTCTAAGGAAGTTTTTGGAGGAATCGTCCCTTTTATAGTGTCTGCATTGCAGGCACTGCTGTAGGAACGATCAAAGTTCTTATAACTCTGTTTTGAGCAACTTATTTCGCTCCTACTCCAGGGCAGGTACTAACCGGCAGAAGAGGAACCTTCAGTGATGTAAGTGCCGGTGATGGGTCCAGACCTAAGACCACGGTCCCTCGGAGTCCGCCCGGTCGAGTCGCATCGCTCTGGGTGGGGACCAGCCCACGTACACTCAGCGGTAATAAAAAACTAAAAAAAATTAAAATAGTGTTTTTATTGTGGATGTATTTATTTCATTTTGCAACCTTAATTGAATGAAACAGAAAATCAGAGCGCAAGCGCGCGCACGCTCTACGAAAGGCGAAACTAACTTTTAAAAATCGTGTCGATCTAATATGAGTGAAGATTCAACAACTGGATTGATATTTTTCGCCTCAAATTTGTTCTGATACTAATTTTAGTGGACTTCTAAGGTGAAATAAATGAAAGTTATGGAGTAAATACAAAACAGAACTTGTCCTGAAATCCCATTGGATGACGTCACATCAGCATCACCAGTGCCAGTGTCTAGTTTTAAGGGAGCTCCCCAAGCTCCTAGTTCCCCTCAGGGAGTCCCAACAACTGTTTGTATATACATATACTGTGTATATATGTATATATATATATATATATATATATATATATATATATATATATATATATATATAAAATAGTAGTGTGCCATTCTCATCTGGTTCCATACTGCGCTTGAATAAAATAAACACAAAACTTTCCTCTGTGTTCTCTGTGAATTGAATGAGTTTGAGACAATGAATGACATAAAACCAACAACAAAAAGCAGGGTTAGCAGTGAGGTGATAATGTACATAATAGCAGTGTAAGGTTCAGAAGATAAGGTAATTCATATATTTGAGTTACTATATTTCCTCAAATATAAACGGTTACTCAAATAACAACAAGGCCTCTAAAAAAATGACGGGGGTGTGGTCAACACTAACAAATACAGGCCTAAGCCCTACCTCAAATTAAGCCCAGGGTTAGGGGAAAATCCAAGGATGAACTACCGGTGCCTGTTATACAGCATGTGTACAGTATGGTGGTTAAGCATAATGTACATTTCCGTTGCTTTACTGTAGATTGATAAATTCATAATTACAATAATGTTATCTTTAACACTTTATTGTCTTCAACTCATTGTGTGAGAGTTAAACCTAACTGAGAATTGGAGCGGGGTTTTTTTGTCCTATAAGTTATTGTTACTTATTACTCCTACTCTACAGAAATACTAATTTGAAGTACAGGTACTCCTCACTTAACAACCAAGTTCCATTCCTAGGACCGGGTGAGGTTAAGTGAATTGGTCGATAAGCGAGGACCCGTGTTGTTTCACGGTAAGGGGGCGTGGCTATTGCGAATGCTAGTGTAGTGAATACTGACGGACTGTGTTGTGGAAAAACAACACTTAACAAATTAAGAGAAAAATTAGGAAAACCAAGGCATTCACTTCAAAAAGACCTTTATTACAACTTGAAACAAGTAGTATGAAGTCAAAGACTTCACACATCATTTTGGTAACGTTAACATCATGTAGCGGAGTCCATGTCGAACCAGTTCATAGGACAAAACTGAAACCTTGGCTGTAAGTCCGTAGTTGCAGTCCATCAATAGTGTGGTATACTTGTGGGGCCTTGCCCGCGTCAGTGTAAGTGTGGGAGTGGGTGCAAGGGTCATGCTTGTCCATAACACAAAATCGCCTGGCTGTGGGGTGCAGCCAGTGTCAGGGGTAATGGAAACGTTCCTCATCAGGCAGGGAGAGCACTTTTCATTTGAACCATCTGGGCATAATGTTAAGCCTCTGCATCGGGTCCAAATGGCTACACGCAGTCAGGATTCTTGGAGGGGCAGTCGAGGGGTCCCCCGTGGCCGTTGCATGGCATCCCTTCCGGCGTGATTTAATCTCCTGGTTGGCCAGCCACTGGATGAGCTAGCGCACGCTGGTCCGGTGCAATGTTCGTCTGCCACACAGTCGCTTGGACACCTACTTGGACAACTATCATTTTGGTTGTACAGGACCTTAATGATGGGATGAGACAGCAGAAAATGATGCACTTCTACAAATTCTATCCCTGCCATCACTGCTGTCTTGGTCAGCCAAATTCCCCATTGTCCAAACCTACTCTCTAACCAATTCCATTGGTGAGCGTTGTGTCCTGCGGCAGCCGTTACCTCTATGTGTAACTTTTTCAGCTTTTCCATGGCTAAAGTAAAACTACCTTTTGGTGAAGTGTCATTAGGGATAAACGTGCAGCATTGATCGCCGAACATATGACATACCCTTCCCTTTTCTGCTAGTAAATAGTCTAGTGCTATCCTATTCTGTCATGTCATAGTACTCGTCACCTGCAACTGCTTCCCCAATGAGGAGAGGGCATCATTTTTGTAGTTAATGAACCTCTGTTGGTTGTGGTATACATAATTGATCCATTCTGTGTTCTTAGTCGATGTAATACTTGCAAAAGTACCCGACCCAGAGATAAACAAAATGATTCCTAAAAGTCCTTCAGCTCCTGCCCAAATCTCACTTTGCGCCTTGTATTTGTTCGGTTTCCCCCTAGGCTGGCCTTTTTTATCTATGAATGCATCAGGGTCAGGAATATACGCCCTTTTTTTCCTGCGATGGTCAAAATTTTTGCCTGCCGCTACCACGTCCCAGCCATCCGCTAACAGAGTATTGGACTGGCGTAACTGCACTCGTGCACAAACCCTGTCCCAGAATGCTGGCAAGGTGCTGTGCAATGATCCGCCACCACACATACAAAAGATGTCTGCCAATGGTTGGTCAGGGTATAACAGAGAGTTGACAGTAGCATTCTTATCCTGATACAAGTCCCCTTGGGGTCTGAGACTCGGTGGTCCGTCAGCTACATTCATTATTGTACTACATTTGATGAACCATCCCATGCTAACATTATCTCTCTGAGAGAAGCACTCATGTATTCCAAGAAACTTTAGATTTCTTACCAGCGGAACAGCAATATCCTTAGATATTCTTACATCAAGAGACTCACATATATCATACACTCCACAGCACAACTATCAGGATAAGTTCGAGTCGGACTCTGAACCACGTCCAGGGCCCATGCTTGCATTTTTCTCTGGCACTGGGACCAAGTATCTTTGACTGGGACTACCCTTAATGAATTTTGTCCCCCCTGAGCACATTTATCTAGTGCTTTATCATAAAGATGTTCTTCCTCAACGTCCTGAGTGTTCGAGTGCGTTACATTAGCATGTATCGGATCAAATCAATCGCTTATCTTTTTTCCTGATAGATTCCCACCATCCCTCTCCTTTCTCATTTGTAGGAGAGGTGGTGTTTGCTATAGTGATTGGTGTAGACATCAAGTCAGGTCTCAACTTAGTGTAAGTGAGCAAGCCTGTCATGCTCTCATGTGGTGTTCCTTGAGGGAACCATGAGGGATCCATGAGGCCATGAGGGATCTTCTCTGCCGAATTTACAGTGGAACATCTTTTTATTGTAACGTCTGGATATGTTATTAGCGCTAGGTATTCCAGTAGCCTGGCATTAGTCAACACAAACCTTCCTTGTTCTATCATTTCTGCCACTTTGTGATGGGTGTAAATTTATACACCCATCGTGATCGTTGAAGCTTTGTCATAAGCATATTGGGTAGCCGCCAATCCTTGGTAACATGAGGGTAGCCCTGGGCTACTCCATCCAATTTTGCACTATAGTAAGCTATTGGCTGTTTGTGATGTCTGCTGCATGTTTCCTGCATCAATATAGTTGAAAAATAGCCTCTGTCCCGGCTTGCAACATAAAGGCGAAATTCTTTAGTGTAATCAGGATTTGCCAAAGCACTAGCGCCTTGCATTTCCATTTCCGTGCTCTCATTACAAATCTTTTGAACTTTATCATTTTAAAAATGTAAATAAAAAAAAAAAGCTCCCATTTTTAAAATTAAAAAGCTGTGCAACATGTAGATTAAACGAAAGCATTAAGACCTGTTCTCATTTATATGAAAAAAAAAAAACAGTTGAACTTTGAAAGATGGTCAGGGTTCAAAGGACAATATCTCAGGTAATGGGTTAGGGTTCGGGGTGAAAATCTGAAATCTCTCGTGGAAATGTGATTGTTTTTTGTGAAGTTAGCGTCATCTCATGGTGACATGCTGCAATTGACAAAATGGGCGTGTTTACAGTAAAAAAATTAAACACGCCCTTTCAGGACACATGAGAAGGAGGGGGAATTCCAGCCAATTGGCAGCTGGCTGGGAGCCGCCTGGTGGTCGGCTGGAAGCTGGTTGCATTTCGGCTGTCAACCGGCTGGAAGAGCCCTTCAAGTGGCTCCTACAGTACCACCTCCAGTACCAGCCTTCCCAGGGACAAGTTACCGCCTCCAGTACTGAACAGGCCTTCCCAGGGACTAGTTACCAGCTCCAGTACTATACAGGCCTTCCCAGGGACAAGTTACCACCTCCAGTATTGTACAGGCCTTTCCAGGGACTAGTTACCACCTTTACTTACAGGCCTTCCCAGGGACTAGTTATCACCTTCACTTACAGGCCTTCCCAGGGAAAAGTTACCGCCTCCAGTACCGTACAGGCCTTCCCAGGGACTAGTTACCACCTTCACTTACAGGCCTTCTCAGGGACCAGTTACCACCTTCACTTAGAGGCCTTCCCAGGGACAAGTTACCACCTTCACTTACATGCCATCCGAGGGACTAGTTACCACCTTCAGCACCGTACAGGCCTTCCCAGGGACTAGTTACTGCACCACCTTCAGTACCATACAGCTCTTCCCAGGGACTAGTTACCACATTTAGTACTGTACAGGCCTCTATTATCAAAGTATGAGTGGATTTAAGTAGGAAGGCCCATGATATCTGATGTCACGTGTATCTGTTCTCATTGGGAGCAAGTTCCCTTGGTTCCACATTTTCAAAGTAGTTTTACTGTAATGCATTTCAACATTTTATTCGATTTCATCTTCATTTTAGTTTAAGGAGCTGTTGTCCATTTCCTAGTTTAGATTTCTATTGGTTACTATTTCAGGGACCTACTACATTCATATTTTTTAAATCAAGGCCAAACGACCAGTGAACGGTATGAAAAGGAATGAACAGTTTACTGAGCCTCAATGTCAGTTCTGAATCCTGTGGTAATACTTCTGCTCTATATACAACAAGTACCCGTCAAGTAGGCTAAATTCCAAACTGTTGGACACTGACACCATGGAGAAAGCACTCATAAAACATCAAATAAAGACGTGAAAATAAAAAACAGGATGTTTTTTCTTTTTTCACATAAATATTTTCTCTGGCCTAGCATTTGATGCATCCCCAGTCGCATTTGGCTGGATGGATGGACTGCTGCATTTGACATGGAGCCCTTTCTCATCCATGCGACACAAGGCACTGACCTGCTCAATGGGAGCAGTTTAGGATTCTGTGTCTTGCTCAAGGACACTTCCACAAGGACACTACCGCGAGGAGATGGAGATTGAACCCGCTATCCTATCATTACCAGAACCATGTATGGGTAAAAAAAACCCATAGTTATCAGTTATTATCAATTTGTTCACCATTTCCCATCACAGTTATCTGCTCAGATCACGATGGAAATCTAAACACACCATCAGAACATCGCATCCTGTACGCTCTGACTAAACTATGTAAATTACACCTTTCTCTCCCTCATCGTCCAAACCTAAACTGCTTAAACGACTTACTTATCTATTTGTTTTCTTATTATCATCGGGTAACACAATCCAGCCTCTTACCCCCGAGGGACACAGCAAGGAGACGCCTGTGAACTGACAGCCGGTTGTCATGGCAACCAACCCCGAGGGGGGACAGCTCCCGATTTACCTCACGCAAAAAGCCATTTGCGATCCATTAGGGCAGGTGTTGTTCAACAAGCCAAACGAAGGCGATGCCTCATGTTTGCCGTTAGGTAGTCACGTGGAAGCGATGCAGTTCAGTCAGACGAATCTGTGAGCGAATTAAAAACAAAAAGATATGTGCATTTGTAGTTTAGCCTTAGCATTTGTAGTTTAGCCTTACCGCTGCCTTGGCAGTGAGCAACCGGCTCGCTTATTAGTCGTGATTCAGGCAGAAAAGAGCAACACCTCAGACCGACCTACAAGTAACGAAGCTTCACGAGCTGGCGCTAATGAAGGTTTGACCAAACCAAATGCTGATAAACTGTCCCCAGAGTCCCTCCCCTCTACCTCCCACACACACACACACACACACGCACACACAAATGCACACGTCCACATATGTGACTAATCTATATATCGTCGATTCCCTTAGATGGACAGCTCACGGTAGTGCTCAGAGACAGTGACAGTATTAAAAACTCCCACCATTGTTTGCATTCCAGCCAATAGGAGTCCAATGTTAATGTTAACAATGTTATTTATTTATTTTTTTTCATCCTTCGCCCTCTTCCCTAACTTGACTCGTCACGGCTGTGATCCTCGACCGGCAACAAAGAGGCAAATTAGCAGCCGCTGTCGGCGTAGGTTTCCATAGCGACGCTTATTAGGTAAAAGGGTGAGACATTGCCACTCCTGGCTGCAGTTTGGCAGGAGATACGCAAGGCTGCATGGCTCGACAAGAGAGAAAGAGGAAACATTGAACGGAACAGCCAGCCAAAGCCCGATTAAATGGACAGATTAGGCTTAGTCAGACATTTCGTTTTTTTGGTGCCCTCATCCCTTGTCAACACCTCTACCCCCAAAACAATGTGAATATTTGATGATTTTTTTGATTATTTGTTTAGCTTGGGATATTTTTTGCTTGTGATATTAGGTTTGTTGTTTATTGTGTATATTGTGAAAATGTAAAAAGTATTAACATTTAATATTTAATAATAATTTTAAAGTTTTCTTTTTTCTTTGGAACTAGAATGTGGACACAAATACGGCATATTCTAGCTTCTTAGTCATATGACTATCACACAAACAATCCCAAGTTAATGCTGGGTTCAAGGCCTCCAAACTGGGAATATCCAATTTAACCGGTTTCCATGAACTGAGCACCACTGACGTCAAAGCAACAAAATAGCATAAATTATATGTGTGTGTGAATATGTGAATTTATCCACATTGTACATTCGCAATATTTTGCATATTCACTCACCCGATGCATCCCCTGTCTTCTCCAAAATCTTTGCCTTGAAGCACATCAATGGTTAAAATGAGTTTGGTATTTCTCAAGAAGTGATACAAAGCAAGTGTCCTATCACTAAAAGTCCCGATCTATCATGAACGCAGCATGAAACCATTATGAGCTTTGGTTTATTGGACATTGGAAGTACAGATTAAAAGCCCCGTACTTTGTCATGTTTCTTTTTTTACACAAGTTGAATAATTTACAAATTTCAGCTCTAATTTTTGAGGCCAGTTGTGAATATCTACGCATAGTTTTCTTGGTCCCTTTCGGGAGCAGCCAACAGGAAAAGCAGAAACCTGTTGATCGAGCTCAAAAAGTGGTAATATGTCATATTGCGAAGACTAATCAAGTATACAATAGGAATGGCACTCAACCTCAGCCTGTTTTCCAAATATCATTTTCATAAGTGGAAATTTTGAGATTTTATAATTAATGAAACACTCGGTTTCTGAGAAAGGAAATGGCTGTCTTGTCGTTTCTAACTCCCGAGTCGTCTCCAATGCACTATTAATGGAAGTTCATTTTTGCGGCGTAGATTGGCCCATTTTACCAGCTTCACAGTCACAGAGGAATACAAAATGGTGTCCTCGGGGATACGGAAAAGAAAATCTCAATCTCAATCGGATAAAAAAACGAGGACCCCTTTGAATAAGAAGAGGAAGGAGGACGAGCGGGGCTGGGGGTGGAGGAGGTCACGCATTTACGAAAGGAAGTCAAATGAAGTGAAAGAAGGATGGAAAGGGAGAGGAGAGAGAGACACATCCGGTCCGGGGATGACTCATTTCCAGTCTCATTAATTTATGTATATATACGCGGTCGTCCACATGAGGAACAAGCCCAAGTCTCTGCTTCCTTCCCCTCGGTGTGCGTGTGCGTGTGTGTGTGTGTGTGTGTCGGGGGGCTGCAACAAACATCCTGCTTTGCGGTTCACAAAATTCTGATGCATTGTATCAGAAAAAACATTCTCCTTGCCTCGTCATTTTCCCATCACGCTGCTTATATGCAATATACACCCCCGGCATACCCCTGGCACACCTCTTCACACACACACATATACACACACACACACACACACACACACAGACAGGTTCTACATTTATAGAATTTTTGTTTGCATAATTTTTGTATTGTTTAGGGCGGCATGAATTATTCAAAGGGAGTGTTTAGGGACACAGGAAATTAGACTCAGGCAAACACGCATTCACAAGTTGTCTGTGTTGCTATATCGGTGTCGCGCTGCCTCCAGAGAGAGAGAGAGAGAGGGGTGGGGGGGGGGGAGCGAGAGAGAGAGAGAGAGAGAGAGAGAGAAAGAGGTGGAGGAGAAGAGAGGGACAAAGACAGGGAAATAAATGAGAAATGAAGGAAGGCGGCATGGGGCAAAGAGCAGTAAGAAATCATTAAACGCGGCTGATAAGAACGAAGAATGGTGGAAACGCCCGCCGGGCTTTGTTCCGTTTCCCCACAGTAGTAAAAATGGACGTGTACTGCCCCCCGCCCCCGGCTGTTGTCGTCGTCAGTTGTTTGTGGTTCTGCCGGGCTGTCGAAGCGTGGTTATGAGGCCTGCAGGGCCCAAGGCACTGCCAAGAGGGCATGCGTGTGTGTGTGTGTATGTGTGTGTGCCTTTCCCCCCATACAGGAACCAAACCTATAACAACACTTAACCCCAACTTAACAAAACCTTGACCCATACTAACACTAATACTGTCGCCCATTGGGCACTCTGTTAAGAACCAGCCCTTTAAACAGCCCTATTACTAAACCCAACCCAAACCCTAAAAACTAACCCTGAGCTTAACTGCACTCCTTTATTAATTGAACAACAATGCAAAGCAAATAAGTGCGTTCAGTGCGTAGCGTGGGAGGAACCAGCGTGTTGAAGTTCTTCCTTCTTGTTCTTTACCCTTTTAAATGACGCAGATGCTGAGCGGGTGGCCTCCACGAGCGTCTCATCTCAGGGTATTTCATCGCTCGTCCCAGGCGTCTCCTCAGTCACTCGGAGCTTCTGGGGTTTTTACGACGGCTCCTAAATAATGCACTCAGGGTTCGAGGAGGTGGGGAGGAGGGGAATTAGCGGTGGATTTTAGATGTAAAAAAAAAAAAAAAAACGAAAAAAACAGTTTCATAAACTGTTGTGTTTACCTTTGCGTTTCCAGTGGGTGTGAAAAAGCCATAGACGCCAAATCAAACAACAATGGTGACAATTGCCTGTAATATGGTGTATGTGTATACTTATATGCATGTGTCCATCCATCCATCCGTCCATACTTATTCCTGCCGAAAAGGCAGACGAAACCCTGAAACTATAACTCTCGCATGAAGGGTCTAAAGAAGGAGTCATATAATATTCATAATAATAGATGCATTCTCTTGCTGCTTTCCTTTTAGTCTCAATGGGACCAGCAAATGGAAACGGTAACAAGTGCAATGCTGCCACCCATTGGTAAAAAAAAAATACTACAACCAGATGTCTGGTCCCAGAAATTTGAGCTGAGATTTATAAAACATTAAAGTTATGTAAAAAAAAACAACATAACCACAGCGCTTTTCACCCGTACGTGCAATGTCCAATAACCCAAAGCCTATACTGGTCTCATGCTGCGTTCAAGATAAATTGAAAATGGCAATTGTTATATATAGGACATTTTCTTTATATTGCTTCTTGAGAAATCCCAAATTCATTTCTACTCATTGACGTGCTTCTAGTCAAAGTTTTTGAAGATGACGGGATGCATCGGTGAGTGAATATTTCAAAATAATCAGCTGGGGTCAAGTTCACACTTCACATGTATTATGAATTATGCCATCCAACATTGGAAAAAAGAAATACTTTAATCACTTGAGTGAATTTATTTGTCCAAAACACAAAACACTGCCCTTCTTAAATCATTACAGACATTTTACAGAGTGGGGGAAAAAAAAAAACTGACGAACAACACAGTGCACTTCTTTGATCAAGTAAACCTATATGACTGCATAGGAACGGTGAGCGGGTGGATCTCCAAGCCGTAGCAGACACGGTTTGGTTCAAACGAGCCCATCAGACAATCGTTCAAGTGGGTTCCAGGTTCATTTTCAATACTCGAGGCCGAGGGTCAAGAGCTGTCAGGTTCAACCGTAGTGTCGGGCAGCAAAGCCCGTTCCTCCACTGCCACCACGCGGGGGGACGCGCGGAGCGCCAACAGCCTTTAAAGTTTCAATCCGTGAGATTGTTTGTGTTGGGTGGATTACAATCGCCGAGTCTCAGAACTCCATTCCAAACCGCAGCGTTTTCTGTTTTTTTCCAAAATCCGAGTTTACCCAAGATGGTCACTTTGTTTTTTTTCTGGAGAGTACATGTATGCCTTTCTTATGACTGATCCGTTTGGGTTTTGTTTGTCACTTGTTCTGTTTTGTGAACGTTCATCCATATCGACAGCGACAGCGACCGCGACTAGCCTGACTGGTGCACACGTCGGGAAAGGCGGCGGACCCCGCCACCAACACCTCTAACGGCATGGATTAAGGAAACACATAGAAAAGCTGTTTCTGGTGAAGTGTCGGGTAAAACAAAGTATCAAACATTCCATTTTTTTTTTTTTTTTTTTTTTTTTACAAAAGAATCTTATGGATCCCACTTTAATTCAAGCCACTTCTCCGCTCCGTCCGCACAAGGTCACCGTTCCTCCCGGCGCGGGTCGGTGGAGTCGGACCCCGCCGTGCCGCTGTCCGACTCCACCTCCTCCTCCTCGATGGCGAAGTGCGTGTCCGCGGAGGAGGAGCACAGCGAGCTGACGCTGCTCTGCTCGGTGCACAGCGCGCACGCCAGCGGGGACAGCGCCCTCCCGTCGTGCGGCGCGTGGGCGTGAGGAACGGCGGGGGGGGGCGCGCCGCGCGCCACCGCCGGGAACGGGAGGCTGGGTTTCCTTGGCAACGCGCCCCACTCCCGCTGCTCCTCCTCGTGCACCAGCCGCGTGAACACGTTGATCCTCCTCTTTTCCCGGCGCTTGGAGCGGAAGTAGCAGAGCATGATGCCGCAGAGGAACACGCCGTAGAAGGAGACCACGATCAGGATGTACAAGTACGCGTTGCCGTCCCTTCTCCCCGGGTGGGAGCTCCCGTGGGCGTTGTGGTAAAGGAACAGAACCTCGGGTGTCGTGGAGTTGTCTGACGGGCCCATGGTTTTAGTGCAGAACCCCCAACAGCCTTTCTGGAAGCCAAAACCAAAAACCACATTTACAATTGAGGATTTTTACGCACGGTTTGCGCACGCCGCGCCACGACGCACGATACTAAATAACACCCAGGACCAGAACCCCGGATGTCGTGGAGTCGTCTGGAGGATTTTAATGCGCGCCCTAAAACGTTTTCCACAAACAAACGTTCCTATTTTAAGACGTTGGACCATTACGCACAAATTACGCACGCTTTTAACGCACACAGCACCACAGGTTTAGAATCGTTTAGAAAAGCCTGGGTGTCGTGGAGTTGTCAGAGCGATCCATGTTGCAATGCACACGCTTAAAAAAAAAAAAAAAAAAGTTTTCCGAAAAACACAAAAGTTTGGCATTTTGATGCGCAAGTTACGCAGGCGTTACGCGCACAGTACCGCGGGTTTAGTGTTTAAAAACACCGAAAACGGAACAGTGCATGACCAGTGTCAACTGGCTTGCAGATATAAGATATAAACATTATTTAAGATGTAAATCCACTTTAAGTGATATTCACTCACCAGAGGGAACTTCTTGGGTTCATGCAGCCTTCAGTGGGTATGGTTACTCGCGTGTGCGCCTCTGGAGTTTGGCAGCGCACGCAGGCGGATGTGAGTTTTTATATGGAGACCGCTGGTGTCATGAATCACGTGAGCACGTCTTTTTGGTCTTTTTTTTTGTTGTTGTTTGGAGCGTGAGGAACAACCAGATAATCTCATGAAAAAAAAAAAAAATATGATGTGAATTAAAACAACCTGCCAATACTTTTATTTCCAATAGGAACAATCCCATTAGGGGTGAAATTCGTACTCGGACCTTTTGCCTCAGTAAAAGTACAACCACTCGGACACAGAAGCAAAAGTACTTCTCAAATCCAGTGTCCAGATATAACAAATAAATGCTTCAGAAAGTGCTACTGTAACTGCTCATACATATCCTCATTTAAATTTCCCTTGAAAAATAGTGTACTGTAGGTGGTGTCATAGTCATTTACAAGGATATGGGACCTGTGGAATCATCGATCAGAATCCTTCAATTCGAAAATCTTAAATTAGTTTGATAGATCCGGTCCCTGAATTTTTTCCCCAACTTGAAACGGCGCTGCTGCGTTTCAAATGCTCTAGAATGACAAAGCATAGATATGTGCTTTGAAAGGTGTAGTGTTTTAATGATTACTAAAAGTCCCCGAAACGAAATATGGTGAAGTATAGATACTTCAGTACAGTAATGCAGTACTTGTTAGTTTGCACAGCCAAGTCCCCAAGTGCCCCCGTAAGGCCTCCAAATCCAAAGTTTGCGGTGGGTTTTTTTTTTAACTGTCTTGCTTCTGTGATGTTCACATTGTTCCCCGGTCTTTTGGAGACGTTCATTTGCGCCTGCGACATGTTTTGCCCACGCAACACGTGCATGCTATCATTGCTCCTTGGATGACTTTTGTGAGCATCAGTTGTGACAACCAGGACAACGATTTGAGAGAAACGCCTCCAGAAACCTATCGTGCTTCTTGATGCGATGGAGTAGCATTTACAGTAACAGCATTTCTTCCGTTGCGTGTTCTATTCCCAAATGATGGATGTCTGTCAGACCTCCTCCCCTTCTCTGACCCTGACGCTGCCAGAGGCGAGAGGTGTGGGAACAGTCGGAACACAATCCTCAAGTCAGTGACCGGATTCGATTAGTCTCTATCGGTCATTGGTGCTTATTGAATAAAAACCCGTCTTGAGTTCATCCAGTTTGTTCCGCTGACGTAGTGAGTTCAGCCTGTGTCTGACAACTCGTCTGCACTTCAATGAACAGCAGCAATAAAATCAGTTTAAAAAATAAATAAATAAATCATAAATAAATAAATAAACATTTCCAATGACGAGAGAAGACCAAAATGAATTTTATTCAATTTTCCATTCGATCATTTTGTCCAACCGATTTACAAATAAATACATTTTGTTGTTTCAAGGCAGACTCCTGCAGGTAAAGGACAGGAGCTCCCAAAAGGGTCTATTGATTATTAAATACAATACGAATAGACTTTTGATACATTTAGATGCGCCAGTGATCAACATTTATTAATTATTTTGAGCAAATGACAAGTCGAAAAAAATTATTGTCGAGTAAGAACAGAATGACAGCTCTGTGTGAAGGTACAGAACTCGTGCTGTTTTCATTTTTCATACTGTTTGTATTAAAACAAACAACAACAATAAAATCCAAAAGACTAGAAATCCAAATGTGAGGAAAAAGGGCGGCAGGTGTCACGCCGTGAGGGAGCACGACCTCCGTGTATGGCCACGGAACGCACGCGTCCTCTCCGGCGCATGTTCTCAGTCAAACGCATGCACAAGTTGACTCTAATAACAGAGCGAGGCTATAAATGGGCAAAGGCCTTGACGATCAACGCTAAACACACACACAAAGACACACACACACACACACACACACACACAAACCAATACACCCCCAAACGCATTGAGACGGAGTTCGGTTCCAAGTCTTTTCCCTCTGTGACCAAAGCGTCCTATTTGGACAGCGGTGGTAAATTCTCAGATTGTGCAAGGTTTTATTTTCCCAGCGTAGCAACCGTCACGCGGACGTCACACCCCTAAGCACGAGCAGATTGGTGTGTATTTGCTGTAAAAGATGGGACAGTACGGCGTGTTCTACCTGTAGGGAAGCACACTTGAATGGTCATCTTTCTTTTCTGGACGTTTTAAGACCACCTTCCTCTGGCCAGACAGGGCGTCTACGTTTCGCAGACGTCTGCCCGTTCGCCCTAGGATGACTTTTTGGGAGGGGGAGAGGGGGGGGCGGTGTATCCCACGAGTATGGGAGTTCAAGCCCCCCGACTGCGGGTGGAAAACCAAATAAACCCGCTCGCTAGTACTCAAAACAAGTGCACGACAAAAGAAAAAGTAAACTAACCGAAACAAAGCGTTTCCTGACCAGCAGGGAAGATCCAAGGCCTGTCGCCGGGCGAAACTTTAGGCTTCAGGCAAGAAGAGCGTGGAGCCAAACCCGGGACTGAGATACTTACACCAAAGAAACAAAAAAGACGTTTAAGAAGAATGGAATCATTTGACGCGTTTCATCGACATAACTTCATCAAAGCAAGCGACTTGTGGGGTTTTTGTGGCCGACTCAAGACGCCAATTTTACTTCCTCCTGCCCTCAAATGTTCCATGGTGGGAGACAGCGATAGACGCAGAGCAGATGTGGATCCTCGCTGACACAAAACTGCTGGGCAGCGTCAAAAATGGAGGGTAAAAGGGAACATGGCGGCCGCCCAAAGATGACGATAGATACCCGCCGCTCTTGACAGACTTATGATTTAAAGGCTGCAGCCGCACCATTCACAAGATTTTAGAAGATTTTATTTTTTTAACAAGAGATTCACGAAACATTTTGACCCTCGGGCGCTTGAAATCGGTTTTCTTTGGGGGGAGGGGTGAGCAGCAGGGAGTGCCATAGAAAAGTGTGCCGAAAAATAGCATTTTTCCTTTACTGCAGAGATACACTTTTACAAACTTCTTCTTCTTCTTCACAACTTAAAACAAAGAGCTCAACAGACCCGTTCTGTTTCATAACCCAAATCTGGAAGGAGGAAAAGTCTCTGGGGGCCAACAGGCCCCTGAGCCGCTAAAACCGGGAGAAAATGCAACGCAGGGCAGGGAGGTGTCGTGGCGGTTCCCCTTCCACACGCCTCCTTTTAAAAGCACTTTGTTAGTCCCCGAAATGGCGGCGCGTTCTCCGAATTCCCTCCGTTCGTTTTTGGTCAGAGGAGAGGACAAGATTTACCTGAAAGTTCAATTGAGGAATTGGGCAGGAGCAGCGCCATCAGAGAAAGGTGGGTGGAAGGGTGGGTGGGGGTGGTTGGTGTTTCTGAGCTTGCCGCTGGTGGCTGGCTACTTCCCGCCGTACATCCTCTCAATGTGAACCTGGTAGTGCACTTTCAGCTCCTTGCGCTTGAGCTTGAACGCGTCCGTCACCAGGCCCGTCTCCGGGGTCCAGGGCTCCGGGCTCAGGTGGATCTTGCGTGGGATCTCGAACCGCTCCAGTTTGGCTGCAGCAAACACACAGATGCAGTTGTGGTACTCCTCGACTGTGTCAAGTTTACCTACCTACCTACCTACCTACCTACCTACCTACCTACTACCTACCTACCTACCTACCTACCTACCTACTACCTACCTACCTACCTACCTACCTACTACCTACCTACCTACCTACCTACCTACCTACCTACCTACATACCTACCTACATACCATTCTACCTAACTATCAATCAATGAATCAATGAATCAACCTACCTACCTACAACTACCTCCCTACCGACAGCACCTACCTACCTACAGTACCTACCTGCCTACCTACGACCTGCCTACCTACCTACAGTACCTACTTACTTACCTACCTACCTAACTAACCACCTACCTACCTACCTACCTACCTACAGCACCTACCTGCCTACCTACGACCTGCCTACCTACCTACAGTACCTACTTACTTACCTACCTACCTAACTAACCACCTACCTACCTACAGTACCTACCTGTCTACCTACGACCTGCCTACCTACCTACAGTACCTACCTGCCTACCTACGACCTACCTACCCACCCACCTAACCACCTACCTACAGTACCTACCTACCTACCTACTTAACTACCTACAGTACCTACCTACCTTACCACCTACCTACCTACCTACCTAACTACATACCATTCTACCTAACTATCAATAAATGAATCAATGAATCAACCTACCTACCTACCTACCTATAACTACCTACCTACCGACAGCACCTACCTACCTACCTACAGTACCTCCCTACCTACCTAGCTACATACCATTCTACCTAACTATCAATCAATGAATCAACCTACCTACCTACAACTACCTCCCTACCGACAGCACCTACCTACCTACCTACAGCACCTACCTGCCTACCTACGACCTGCCTACCTACCTACAGTACCTACTTACTTACCTACCTACCTAACTGACCACCTACCTACCTACAGTACCTCCCTACCTACCTAGCTACATACCATTCTACCTAACTATCAATCAATGAATCAATGAATCAACCTACCTACCTACAACTACCTCCCTACCGACAGCACCTACCTACCTACCTACAGCACCTACCTGCCTACCTACGACCTGCCTACCTACCTACAGTACCTACTTACTTACCTACCTACCTAACTGACCACCTACCTACCTACAGTACCTACCTGCCTACCTACCTGCCTACCTACGACCTACCTACCCACCCACCTACCCACCTAACCACCTACCTACAGTACCTACCTACCTACTTAACTACCTACAGTACCTACCTAACTACATATCATTCTACCTAACTATCAATCAATGTTCAATGAATCAACCTACCTACCTACCTACCTACCTAACTACCTAGCTACCTACCCCTCTACCTACCCACCCACATATGCACTAAACAAAAGATGTTCCTCAGTAAAGCTGACCCATCAAAACCATCCACGTCGTGGCCCAAGCCGGAAGCTTGACCTCCAACCTCCGCTCACCTGCCACAGCGGCCTCTGTGATGACCCTGAGGGACAGCTCTTCCATGGCGGGGTTTTGGCACAGCTCCTCCCACGAGCCCCGGATGGCATGCTGCTCCGCCAATGCCAGCAGCTTCTTCTGATTGGGCACCACAAAGCCAATCACGTACGACTCGTCACTGGACGGGTGAAAAAAGGACGGTGGGTTGATGTTTACCGTATTAAAATAAAAGTATTAGAAGTGTGTTTTTTTTCAGTGACACACACACACACACAGACACAGACCTGTTCGCGTAGGCACATATGTTGTCGATGAAGGGGCAGTTCTTTAAAATGGCCTCCACCTTTCCGAGAGAGACGTACTCTCCCGCCTGCAGCTTCACCAGGTCTTTCTTGCGGTCTGGAGAGAGAATATGTGAGAATGACAGACGTAGATAAGGGGAGAAACGGTCGGAAGTAACTATTTTCTATCCACTCGTCTATAGACGCCCGTTCTGTTGTACTAGATAAAGGAATTCACTTAGACTCATGTGAACAAAATGGCGGCGGAATTCTGGGAAGCCAGGTGGATTACAGCGGTAAAGGGTTCCTTGGAAGACGACGCACCAGCCTGATCGATGGAGGTGAAGTGGCGGGGTCACGTGGAACAAATCTCAGGATCCCAATGCATGCCAGATACCGACCTTGTTTTACTTATCAGATCTTTTAACCCCAAAGATTGAATAAAGCTTGAGGTGTGCGGGAGTCGCTATTTTTGATGCATCATTTGTAAGCTATGTCACAGCCAAGAGTCATACCTTCTGTGAACTAGTGAAATGAGTTAAACATAGAGAACTTGGAATGGGACTTGGACCGGTGATTGGGTGACTTGGATTTGTACTCTGGCTTAAAGGAAAACTCCGGTATTTTTTTAAGATAAGCCTTATTCCTCCATTGTGGTGTGGGGGTGGAGTGGTTTAAGCAGCCACACCTGGCTTGGGTCTAGGTCATTGGACCCGGGATCAGAGATGGCTGTACGCATGTTGCTCGTCAGAGCATTGATCCAGAGAATGGATTCAGCCGACTACCGCACAATGGGGCAATTGCGAGGCCAGGGTGTGGTTCCATCCATTCATCCATCCATCCATCCATCCATTCATCTCTTCTCACCGATGATTTTGAGGCAACCATCTGGGTGGATTTCTCCGATGTCCCCTGTGCAGAACCACCGCTGGCCGCATTCGTCCACAAAGAAGTCTGCCTGGTTTTCAGCCTCGTTCTTGTAGTAACCCATGGTCACGTTGGGCCCGCCGATCACAATCTCTCCCCTCGGGTGGGGCTTATCGGTGCTACGGTAACCACCTTCAGAGAAAGGATTAAGACAGGGTTTCATTTTCAAAGTGAAACTACGGCAAAGCGGCTACACATGGTTGGTGCTGAAGGTATGATCCTGCTTTCTCTGCTACTACTTCTCGACCAGAATTATAGAAAGATAGTAGGATGTTGACTGGAAAAACTGAAATATGGTTGGTAAAAAGAAGATTTTCAAGGGAGAAAAGCGCCGCAGCCGATCTTTCCCCTGTGCATCTAACTTATGCAAGTCAGTTTGTCTGGTGACATGTGTATGAAGTGCTGGTGATGGATCACGCACTTACCTTCCAGCCAGTCCTTGAGCTTGATCTCACAGCAAACCAGCGGGCCTCCCACTCTCCCGGTGCTGTAATCCCACACTGGAAAAGACACACAAGCATAAGGCAACGTATGAGCATCAATGATAATCAACTTTTGTCTCCATGGAAACCCTCCTGTCTCGCTATGGTAACCCCATCCCAATAGAATGTCCACAACATGTTTTCCCGGCTCAAATGGCGGCAGTGGGGAGTGGTGGGCAGTGGGCCGCGGTGTTGGGTTTAGCACTACAGCACTTGGGAACGGCTCGGGACGGTTTCCATTATTTCACAACTACGTCTGCGACAAAATCCAAAGATAACTGGGAGATTAGTCATCTCAAGGGATGTAAAACATCATGAGGTTTAAGCAAAATAAAAAATGATTTTGCTTAAACCTCACGATGTTTTTCACTTTCCTGTTTGGGAAAGAAGGTCTACACCTTTTTAGAACCACTTTATCAAAACAAAATGTATTTTTCTTTATAACTTGCAAACTGATTTGGTGAATGATGAATTCACCTCACACCACAACGCACGCAACAAGTTATTCCAACTGGACTAGCGGCGTTTCTTTTTCCATAACGCTCGAACCTCCTGTTATATGTAAACAAATGATGCACCTCTTCCTCCGCTCCGACCCGCGTTCCATCCATCATCGAACCGTAAACCCTCCCATCCGCTCTCCCAAATCCCCAACTAAACAACCCCTCCACTCCCTCATGTCGCTTTTATCTCAGTTTCCAGTGTTGAAGGCTGGCCTTTCCCTCCTCCCCCATCATGGAACTTCTATCTCCCACAGAATTCCTCCTCGTTGACGCTGTACCGAGCAAAGGGTCACCTCCCCCGACACTCACGTAAAACACTGTATTTTGAATCTAATGAACTGGATATTTGTGGAACAGTTGCATTTCTCCATTGGTCTTTTTACCCCCTTTACCCCTTACATTGGCTGATGGAGCCGGCACCGCAGGTCTCCGTCAGGCCGTAGCCTTGGCCCACGGGGCAGCAGAGGCAGACGTTCATGAAGCGCTGAGTGGTGGCAGAGAGCGGCGCCCCGCCCGACAGCAGCACCCGCGTCCGCCCCCCCAGGAGGGAGCGCACCTTACGGAACACCAGCCTGGGTAAAGAAGCCAAGGAGCAGGAGGTTGGTATAAATGTAAACAGGCACAGATCCCTAACTAAGTCCTTAACTGCAAGATTTGTCCGATACAGAGTACCGATCGGATCCTTCGGTTATACTGAACCGAACAGAGTAACCCCCATCAGTTTTTTAGGGTTTATAGAATATAAGGATTCACACCATATACCTGATTATTATTAATACATTTTTTCTCCATTAGAGACATCAAGCATGAATTTATATGTCAAAAAAAGCATAAAGTAAAGTCACTTTTCTATCGTGTGTACAGAAAACATGAGCGTACTTAGTGAGGTACAAATATAGGAGTGATGAGCTTGAATCTTGCAATTGGATAGAGGAGTAGAGCCCAACAGGTGGATGCAGGGGAGGCGGAGGGAGCACAGCAAGCAAGTAAGCAGGCAGCAAACCAGGTAGGGAAGGAGGCATCGGCTACTTAAATAGGCTGGCCTTATAAGGGCATGGAAGCATGTGGCGCTATCAAGCTTTACCGGCCATGCAAGCAATGTATCATTTTTAAAGCACAAGCAGGTTGGAGATGGAGTTAAAGCATCAAGAGGAGAGGAGAAGAGGATGAGGACGACTGTGGAAGATGCACTCCTGTTTAGACAGTGGGATAATACTCCCAAGTGTTTGCGATTCAGCTTGTATGGCTTTGGGTAAAGTATGTCTGATGTGCGATACACCAAAACCATTAACTGAACGTGTGTTTGCTACATACTTGTCACAGAGCGGCGTGCTGTATCCTTTGGCGAGCTGCTCCAGTTTGTAGTTGTAGGCCAGAATGAACAGAGTGCGCTGGACGGAGTTCATCTCCTCCACCTTGCTCATCACGTTCTTGTAGATGCGGTCCATGATCTCCTGCAGAAAGGACAGACAGGCGGATAAGAAGACAGAAGACATTCTGGATATGGGGAAGGACGTAGGACAGGACAGGCCTACATAACTGGCACCCTGTGGGTCACATTAGTCGCGTGACCCTTTAAATATATTTCAAGGTTAGCAATGAACTGAAATCACACAGATCTGACTAGTGATTCAAAACAAAATGTGACCAATTTCTTCAAAATGTTATTTGGTCATTTTTAAATGTAAAAATATTCTGATCTGATTTGCATTTCCTGTTTCATTGTTTCACCACTTTAGCTGCACTGCTTCAACAAAGAAAATAGCTTGTTGAATTTGTTTGCCCCCTAAGCTCGCAACTGAAGGTAGATTATTCGCCCTTATGGGGGACAGGGGAGAAACAAGAAAGAACAGACAGCAGGAGGTGAAAAGTGCCAGAGGGGTCAGCGGGAAACGTAACATAATGAAGATGAGCAGACACATATAGTGAGAGCTGGAGAAGTCGGGGAGATGAGTTGGAAAATGTTGGCCACCGAACCCCATCTCTGGCCATGTGGAGCCTGTCCAGTCCGAGCCCACAGCACCGGCCGTCCCCAGTGCCTAATATGGCGTTTTGGCCGCAGTCCAGTCCTAAGCGCTTGGACACCTTGGTGTGGAAGGTCCAGTTCCACAGATAAAAGACTCGGAGGAGTTGATAAACACTGGCTCTGCTACAAACACACAGCGCGATCACTGGTCTCTGGTCAGATACGCAACACCAAGCACGGCTTAGGCCTGCCCGGTGCATCTGGCGATGCGGCTTCTATACAAGATCGCATAACGAGATGTCTTTTGACTTTAAAAGGGCAGTTGGAAGTTTACAGACCATTTTCGTCATTTGTTTGACTGAGCGAGATATGTCCAGTTAAGCCTAAGTCAAATCCATTTTCATAGGCATTTATAATACTTACAGTCTGCAAGCGCTCCAAGTTTAATGGCACCGGTTAAGACACCAGTTTACTCATGGTGGAACAGACATTTTCAAGCCAAAAGACGAGTTGAGAACAGGAAGAGATTTGCGTTTGCGTGCTCCCCCGGCCTGCAATTGGTCCAAACATCACATCATCACACCATGTGTCACGTTTAAACTTTCCCTTTTAGAGTTCATGACACACACTCTGCGCCCAGAGTGTAGTGACGACGATGTTCAAGGCCATGGTTCATTTGTCAACTTCCTTCTTGCTCAAAGTATACTAACTACTTGGTACTTAAAACTAAAGAGGGAAGGAATAAGCCTTGAGAAGGCACACACAAGGAATTCCCTCTCTATGATGGCAAGACATTAATAGTTATAGTTATAGTTATAGTTATAGTACAGTGGTACCTCGACTTACGACTGCATCTACTTACGACGAATCCAAGATACGAGTAGCGATACCCGCAAAAATTTGTATAGACTTGCGACCGACTGCTCCAAGATATGACCGTGGAAATTTGCAGTCAGTCGGCAGGCCACCTACATCGTGTGTGCCCGTAAATTTACTGTGTTTGTGCTGTGTATTGTGTTTATTTTCACCCTTCACGATGAGTCCTAAGAAGAAGGATGATGGGAAAAAGAAAAAGGCAATGATTCCCATCGAAACTAAGAAGGAAATCATAGAAAAAAATGAGTGTGGTGTATATGGGAAAAATTGCTTCGACATACGACTGTTTTAACATACGACCGTTCTTATAGAACCAATTAACAGTCGTATGTCGAGGTACCACTGTATTACTGTATTACTGGCCAAGATGTCGGAGTAGCCATATTATGTGAGAGCCATTAGGTCTGCAGGAAGGCTGAAAAGATCCCGTTAAGAAAGAAATAGTGTTTGGAATAAATCATATGGCGAGACTTTACCAGAAGCTTTATCTATGATTATGTCCCTTTATGCAAGAACAAGCGCATCTGCGTCTGCTTATCTGCTGATCTGCTCATGCTGTAGCGTAACAAATAGACTGAAGGAGGACAGAACACACTGAACAGTTTGATATCACAACGGAACGGAACGAGTTCTCAAAATAAAACTTTGTGATGGGGAGACGCACGTTCCCCCGAGGACTTACAGTCGGGCGCATCCAAAAAGTACACTTATAGCTCAGGGGTGTCGGCGTTTTCGATATAACAGTGATTTGGTTTGCTTTGGGGATTGGGTATTGATATCCTTCAAAATGGCTTCTCTTGCTCCGTGTGACTGAACTCTTGAGTCAGTTTCCTGCTGTTTAAAGGACCTTGCTTGGAAGGGGGGGGGGGGGGCACTTCATTGTCCAATTCAGCAGAGTATCTTTGCTGGTCCGGCTTACGTTTCACAGGTTGAAAGGGCACACACAACAAACCCTAAATAACAGCTGCTCTGTGAGTGTGTGCATGTGTTACTGTGCGTGTGTGGGCACATGGCAATAACACAAGAGAGTGAGAGAGACAGAGGAAGTGGACATGGGATTCACGCAGCACCCTAATATCATAGCAAACAGTTTGCTTGTGTGTGTGTGTGTGTGTGTGTGTGTGTGTGTGTGTGTGTGTGCGTGCGTGTGTGCGTGCGCGCGTGTGTGTGTGTGTGTGTGTGTGTGTGTGTCGTGGGGGAAAACAACACAGGGCTTTCTCACGTTCTGTTTACAGCTGTGAATGGTTCCAGACACTGGGACCCCCCTGCCCTTTCCACTACAACCCCAGGGGCGATGTGGTGGTGGTGGTGGAGGGGGGGTGGGGGCAAAGAAGGAGGGATGGGTTGGGTTGTGCCTCAAGGCGTGATAAGAGGAGGATCGAAGGCCAAGGTGGTTATGGAAGAGAATATTTATCCATAAGGAAGAGTAAACAATGGGCTTGCATTGCTCACGGCAGCAAATCAAAGCCTCAATCAACACGGGAATCCTCCCATTTCCTGTGTCTTTAGTGAAGCTTTTTGCGACTTCCATCCAGCTTCAGCGGGCTTTTAAATTAATTAAAGTCCTCGTCTGGCAAAGAGAAATGTCCCATAATTACCTACCTCAAGTGTTTCTGCGAACTAGAATCCACCTAGGGCAGAACTAAATAGTGTCTGTACGGAAGGTTAAGCTCTAAGTTTCTTTTTTATGGTGGAAAATGATTATCGGCTTCATTTAACCTTCAGCTCGGAGCCCCTTTCTTGGGGCTTTCATCAGAAAGCTGAGACCCCAAGGAGTAATTTGAGATATAGCTTGACGCTGTAAGTAATTTTTTTCCATCAATAAAAATGTATTAAACATTATATTTTATGATTGCGGCTGATTAAATGATTAATAATTTAAGTGTGACTTTGAACATTATGCTCGTGCTTAATGATGGCCATTCCTGTGATCAGTTATGTGTGATTAGTTGCATCAAGTTGTGGGTTGAGACCATTAATTACTCTGGTACAACTCCTAGCCATTATTGACCACTCGAGAATGATACAGCTCATGACCTTGAAAAGCACTGTAGAAAAGGTAATGTACTGTATGCAGTACTGTACTGTACTGTACTGTGCTGTAGGCAGTTTTCTGAAAAGGGCTCAGAAAAACCCGTTTATCTTCAATGCACCTGGACATCCCATACATTTTCTGAATGGTCTGGGCCTCTAGATTCTGGGTCTAGAGTTTCATGAGGCTGTGATTATCCTAGAGGTGACAATAGGTCATTTTTATACAGAAAGGTCAAGTTTTAAAAATGCTGTCATCACATTGAAATGGTTACTACGAGGCCGTATTTCATCACACATGAATTCAATTGGGCTCTGTGCATTCACGGCAGCTGTATAGCCATACCCCATTTCTACATTTCAATGACTGTTTAGGTATCACAGTGTGCAGAAATAGGGAAAATAAATAAAGTTAAAAATAACATGTTTTCACAGCATGCAGAAAACGGTGTGTTTAGGACCCTGACGCTTACATACCCTATGCAGCTGATATATGTCAGACATGGCTGTAAAGGTGAGACTCTTGCGGTTCTACTGCCCAATTTCATTCACATGTCTCGATGAGAGGTCAAGGGACCGACTTTGGAGCTACGCCTGCTTCTCAGCGAGCTAGCATGAAATGGTTTCCAGCTTCGTCTGGAAGTCTTGTTTCCGCTGATACCAAAGTTTAAACTCGGCGTCTGTGTGGGAGCTCGTCACACACAGACGGCGCCGTGGACTCGGTGGCGGGTCCGTCGAGCTTAACAGGTTAAACAGGTTGTCTCATTAAGATAAAATCACAATCGTCATGACATAGTGCTGCTAGTTAGTATAGTGCTGCTAGAGAACATAGTGCTTCTAGTTAGTATAGTGCTACTGTACTAGTTTGCATAATGCTACTAGATAACATAATGCTACTAGTAGTGTATAGTGCTACCAGTTGGCATAATGCTACCTGATAACATAGTGCTACTAGTTAGTATAGTGCTTCTAGAGAACATAGTGCTACTAGTTAGTATAGTGCTAATGGATAACATTGTGCTCCTCGTTAGTATAGCGCTAATGGATAATATTGTGCTACTAGTTAGTATAGTGCTACTAGTTAGTACAGTGCTACTAGATAACATACTGCTACTAGTAAGTATAGTGCTTCTAGTAAGTACAGTGCTACCAGTTGGCATAGTGCTACTAGTTGGCATATTGCTACTAGTTAGTATAGTGCCAATGGATAACATTGTGCTACTAGTTAGTATAGTGCCACTAGTTAGTACAGTGCTACTAGATAACATAGTGCTACTAGTAAGTATAGTGCTACTAGATAAGTGCTTCTAGTAAGTACAGTGCTACTTGTTGGCATAGTGCTACTAGTAAGTATAGTGCTACTAGATAAGTGCTTCTAGTAAGTACAGTGCTACTTGTTGGCATAGTACTACTAGTTAGTAGAGTGCTACTAGATAACATAGTGCTACTAGTAAGTATAGTGCTACTAGATAAATGCTTCTAGTAAGTACAGTGCTACTTGTTGGCATAGTGCTACTAGTTAGTATAGTGCTACTAGATAACATAGTGCTACTAGTTAGTATAGTGCTACTAGATAACATAGTGCTACTAGTTAGTATAGTGCTACTAGATAACATAGTGCTACTAGTTAGTATAGTGCTACTAGATAACATAGTGCTACTAGTTAGTATAGTGCTACTAGTTAGCATAGTGCTACTAGTTAGCATAGTGATGTGTACTGGCATCTGATTTACATCAGACAGTTTTAGAAGCCGGAGTCGGCCATGCTGGACACTCTCCAAGCTGCTTCAGATCCACAAGCGAAGCGCAGTCGCCGTGTGACTGAACTACTGCCACTGAGGCAGACCCCAAGAGAACAGACAGGAAGGTTTGCCAAGAGGAAAGTGGTTTAAGAGCAAGGAAAAATGAAAGCATAGGGTCAAGGAAACTGAGGTTTTTTTAATATTGTTAACGTACCGGGACGGCTGCCATCAAAGTGGGCTGCAAGACGCTGGTGTCCCCTTGACTTCCTTTTTTAATCTTGGTCGACTAGATGGAAGGAAAAAAGTGAAAAGTCAACGGCAAATTCAGAAACTCCTTCCGACAAAAAGGGTTTCTTACGTGTATTTTATACTCAATTCTATAAATCAATGTTGTGTGAGACCAAAGCTTAGCGGGAAAAACAGGAAAGGGTGTTTTTCCTATAATTCCGCTGAAACATACTCTTGCCGGAACTCCATACAATGTTTCCACAGAGCAATTCATTTCTAGGCCCTCGGTGTTTTAGCGGAGCATTTTCTGGGGGGGGGGGGATTCTTTTCAGCATATTTGGCAAATTCAAGAAACACAGAGGTGAAAGTACCACCAGTCGTCTTGTTATGGAGGGGCTTAAAAACCTCACCTGGTCGGCCAGGGTCTGGGGCGAGGAGTAGCCGATCCTGCAGCCGTGGGAGATGCTCACGAGCTCGGCGCTGAGCTCCAGCACGTGGGCGAGCGGCAGGTAGCCGATGTAGGTGTCCTCCTCGCTGTGAACCCAGAAGAACCCACCTCAGCACCATTTCTCCTTCATGCTTAGAAGTATCCAAAGTGGTGTCATCATATTGGGGTGGTTTGGACGAATTGGAATGGCCTTTCTCAGTCATGGTTTAAAATAGTCTCAAACTTGCCCTAGGAAAATTAGAGCTAATCTAGGTCTAAGTGGAGGCTTAAATTTAACCTGGCCAGAGGCAGGTTTATCTTCTGATTTATGGATTATCTGGACTATTTCAATGATGATGAGAGACCAGCACCGAGACCAGACAGAAGGGTGGTTATACGCAGGAGCTGACTAGTCCTTAATTAGTCTCGAACTTCCTCGTCTAGAACAAATTAATCTTAAATTAAGCGACGTCTCAGAACGGCATTTTTTTAATTCTGGAGGATACTGGATTCTGGAGTAGGATTACTTTAGTCCTTATTAAGATCTAACCCCATCTGCCAAACTGTCCTATTATGTTGAATCATGATTTGCAAAAAGTCATTTTGAATTGCTTGGAGTTTTATCTCGCTTTTTCCCCGAACAAAAGTGCATCTTACTATCTGACCTGATGTTGTTTTCCTTTCTTTTCTGTGAAGAGGAGATTGTAACGGGCCTTAACCCCTTATGACCTTCAAACCCTCCCAACCCTCCCGCCCCTCCCTCCACCACTCCGAGTGAGAAGAGTGGCTTTTCCAAGAAGTAGAAATGTAAACAATTCTTTCCCTCGCATGATAGCAGCGCTGCAGCCGCCCGGCCAATGAGACGCCTCCGTCTGCACGTGCTCAAAAAAGGCTCTGACCAGGGACGTCTGAGACCCGGTAGATCATGTGGGAGTCCCGTCTTACCCCCACAGTACGATGCGATAGTGTCCGTCGTATATGAGCGATGGCAGGATGGACCAGTTAGATTAGAAGAACTTATTTTTCCCCAGAGTGCCGATATAACGCTGTCTGAACTGTTCATCGCTGCTCTGGAAAGCCTTCCTCATGGATACACAACGTGGGGTCGACTAAATGATATTCCTCTGTGAACACTAGAGTTGTACCGTATGAGAAAGAGATTTTAAAAGGGACAGCAAAACACTAAACATTAATAGCTCTTAAATGTTTCATGTTATACATTGTATATAGCAATAATAAAAGGACCTTCCATAAACACATAAAAGCTTTTCTGTGTGTGTGTCCTTTTGATGAAAGTCGACAGGAAACACAAAATATCCATTTTACTTTCTAAAGTGAAAACCGAAAACCGCGATCTGACACGTATCTCCTCCTGTCTCATTCCTCTCTCATTATGTGCCACTCCTCCTTCGCAGGCTTTTATCCTCACGCGCTCCTCTCCCCCACGAGTCGGTGTAAAATGTATAAAAACACATTTAAAAAAATGGTTTTTCCTAAAAATGACATGAACGTATTAATCTATATTCACATGTGTCTTAGTGTATTTTTTCAACATGCTTTGAATAACCACATTAAATAATAAATAATCACATTTTATTTAGAACTACTTTTTGCAATTGCGCAGTGCATTCAAAGTGTAACATGGGCTATGCTAGGGTTGCCAGTCAGCAACTTCCTGATTCTAGTTACATTTGAGGTGATTGGAGGAAGACTCAATAAAACCCTGAAAACCCTAATAAAATGCACGGATTGCAGCCATTTTTTCAGTATGACATACAGTGTAAAGACTGTGTGACAATATTGTAAGCTTAAAAAAAAAGGAGATTTAGCATGTTTTTTTTTAAGGCTTAAAAGTTTTCCTCATTGGTCTGCATTTAAGCTTAGTGAGAAGCTGCAGCAGAATGGTAAGTTACTCGATCGTAAAGTGCAAGTTTTAGCGAGGTTATACTACAAACAGATAATGATAGATTATGGGTATCAACATTTTGACAAGACCCGGATTGAATAATACCAAATCTATCCTTGGAAGTCCTGGAACGGAATACTCTCCTCTTGCCGACATGCCACCCTGCAGTACGCTCTGCCTACCACAAGTTTGGGATCCTCTCGGCCATGCCCGTGACCCCAGCGACGATATTGCTGTGGGAGATCATCACGCCCTTGGGGATGCCGGTGGAACCGCTGGTGTACATGATGACCGCGATGTCCGCCGGCAGCGCCTGCTGGTGCCCTCGTGCCACTGAGCGCACACATAAAACGAGGAGGAACAAAAGGAGTTGCATCAACCCGTGAGCTACCCAGTTCTTTACGCTCGGCAGAGAGACTGACAACCTCCGAGTGCTCAGGCACTTAAATTTGAGGTTGATCCAACGGTCGATTGTTTTGCCGTGATTTTTTTCTAGCCTCTCATGCAAGTTGACTTGGAAAAAAGCGGCTAAATGAATAAATGTAAATGTAAGTACACCAAATACTGAATACTGTACTAACGCAGAAGGACAGCAGCTTACAATTTGTGTGTTGCGACCATGTTACGAATTGTTCATGAAGTCTTTGTTAAGTGAGTTGAACATCAACACCCATATACACACATACTGTATGAAGGCACACAAAGAAACACTTTTCACAGACAGAGAAACAAATGACATTTTCTCACGACTGTTCACTCACAGAAAAACAATAAAGCGATGAAAGCTTGGGTCAGGTTAATCTCCAGTCGGTTAATCTCAATCGCTGTAGCGTTAAAGCAAAACAACACATAGGGGAGAGGGGCGAGAGGAATGGCACACGGCAAACGGTTACTCGAGGAAATATCCCGAGCGCTGCCGGTGTCAGACAGAGAGCGTGACGGATGAAACCGTTTACACAGCGATGGAAAGTTAGCCAGCTGTGATATTAAACACGCTGCCCGCCGTTCTGTAAACCTCCTTAAGTCTTTTTGGCACCATCAGTGGAGAGCGTGTGTCTTATTAGGCTGCCTCTCCTGTCTCTGGCTTAATTTTTCTGACTTGTTTTCTATCTCTCTCTCTCTCTCTCTCTCCAGAATCTTTCCTTTTTCGTCAGCGGTTTCCCCGCTTCCTCCGGACTTTGTAAGTGTGCATTTGTCTGGCATGGGCTCGTCACATGCAAGTAGGGTCCCGTACAGCTGGAAATGAGTGTGTCTACAACTCTGCGTTTGGATGTTGATTCTCAAATGTAAATCTTCCTTGCTATTGCCCCCAAGCTCCTTCGACCACTGACCTCGGCCTCCTTCGTCACCTCGATGCTTGATATGGAAAAGTGCCCACTCCTAATCCCGTGCACGTGAGCCTTAAAGGCTTTTTTATTTGGTTTCAGCCCTGACACGGGGCATGACAAATATGTCACGTCTTACATACATTGAACTGTAAAGCAAAATTCACTTTGGGTGTCAAAGAGGACCTTTAACCCCTCTTGCATTGCAAAAGGGGATTAGGAATATTCATTACGTCGGGTTCATTATGTGCGCCCAGGAAAAAGGGATAAGAAATTGGAGTAAAGTTGAGGGCATGGTTGGGTGCCGGGAACCTACAAAACCAGTCACAAGCCCCGGGTAAATACAGTACTTCTCTGTGTCTCCCCACTGTCTGGACAAACAAAAGCGAGTCAGCAAAAACTGCCTGGTGAGTTTTCTGACTACGCTGGTGTTAACTTTATTTAAGAAATAAGGGACATTGGCACTGAGTGCAGGAGGAGAGGGACAACGGACGTGA
>NC_137197.1:27669621-27722121 GCF_960531495.2 Zeus faber | reverse complement strand
AACATGTCTGTATAAGACACTCGGACAGACAGATATACATGGACTGCAGATTGATAGAAAGACAGACAGCTATAGGGACGTGTGTTAACATGACTGACCTTTTCCCTGTGTTTGGTATGTGTTTGTGTGTATAACTGTGAGGCTGCAACAATGGAAACTCGTCACACGGACAGCAAGGCCCCTGTGCAGTGTATCATCTACGTTCTCTCTCTCTCTCTCTCTCTCTCTCTCTCTCTCTCTCTCTCTCTCTCTCTCTCTCTCTCTCTCTCTCTCTCTCTCTCTCTCTCTCTCCCTCTCTCCCTCTCTCCCTCTCTCTCTCTCTCTCTCTCTCTCTCTCTCCCTCTCCCTCCCTCCCTCCCTCCCTCCCTCCCTCTCTCTCTCTCTCTCCCTCTCTCCCTCCCTCCCTCTCCTGAGCTTGGCAGTTCTGCTCTGGCCTGACCCACACTGATGACATCATCAGGCGCCACCAGTGGCCTCAGTGCGACTTTGTGGCCAATAGGACGGGAGCTATCGCCGCCTGATGAGTCGTTGGTCTTTGGGGGAAATAAACATTGCTGGAATTTCGGTTTGTATGTGGGTGTGTGTTGGGAGAAAGATGCGGCAGCGCATGTGTGTGTGTTGGAGAAGATGCATTAGTGCATGTGTGTGTGTAAGTCAGTGGCAAAGCGCCTGTCGGCATGCTTACAGGCATGCTTTGAGGTTTGATACTGTATGTAGGTAGGAAGGAGAGAGGTGAGGATGAGACAGGAAGACACAGGTGATAGACAGGAGATTTAGAGGAATGGTTACATAAGAGTGAAAGAGAGCAAGAGAAGTATATATGTGGTCATTTGAAAGGATCACATTCACATATACGGAGAGATGGAAGATAAATACAGATTTTGCAAAAATAATAGACAGATAAATAAAAGAGAAAGGAGGCATGAGGAACATTCGTGAAAGGGAAATCGAGGAGGAATGGAGAGCGCGAGAGAGAGCTAATGTAACCCAACTGGACACTGGGGGCTTTGGGGACACAGCTTAAGAGACATTACGTCCCTGCGTCACGCTGCTGCGACACTTCCTGCTGAGCGAGTGCCGGCACGTTGGAGCGTGGACGGGGGCCATGACACCTCCAGCCGTGAGATCTAAACACTCGCTTGGACTCCAGCGAGCCGCAGGAGCCCGCACACACACACACACACACACACACATTCTTGTACTGGTATCAAAGTGAGGTCAGAGTAAATAAACCTGGTGAGTGAAGACCCATTATCCTGGTGCACTTCTAAAACCAAAAACAGTCAATTCGGAGACCGGACCTCACAAGTATG
The DNA here is from genome assembly GCF_960531495.2 of Zeus faber. NCBI lineage: Eukaryota > Metazoa > Chordata > Actinopteri > Zeiformes > Zeidae > Zeus > Zeus faber. The sequence continues at coordinate 27,720,808 of NC_137197.1, read as the reverse complement.
ATAAAACACACACACACACACACACACACAGACACAAAGACACAAAGACACAAAGACACAAAGACACACAGACACACACACACACACACACACACACACACACACACACACACACACACACACACACAGGCGCAAAATTTGCAACCACCGTGTGTTTGAGTTCACTGGGGGGCCTTTGGCTGACCCCGTGATGCTTCTGTCAACATCAGATGCTCACGTACACCCTCTCACCCCTCGCTCTGACGCCATCAGCTCCTCTCCTACCCTCGTTTTCCACTCTCTCTCTCACCCTGAATCTCTCTCTCTCTCTCTCTCTCTCTCTTGTTCTCCATCTTTCTCTTCCACACGTGTTCTTTTACTCACCTTTCACCCCCAGCCCCCCCGCCGTTCCCCATGCTCTATGTCATGCTGTATCCCATGTGTTACTTATCTTATATATAAGATAAGATAGAATAAGATGAGATAAGATCTCTCAATTAAACCCCCAGGGTGGAATTACAGTGTTACAGCAGCAGAAGTCAAAAAAAGAGATACAAAATAATTATTAAATAAAATATATGTACACTATAAACACAAATTAACAGGAAGCAACACTTGTACGGCTGACTATGCTGACTTGTGAGTCTATTATGGGCAGGTGGTAGTGATGCTAAAGTAAAGTACAAATAGTATCTAGAAACAATGTGTAACAATAATATGAAATGATAGTACTAGTAGTAAATGGTATATTCAAATATGCTGTAATATGATATAGACAGAGAGACAGACAGAAGGACAGACAGACAGATACTCTGCCTGTCTTATTCATTGACGAAAGGAAACATCAATGCCCCAGCAGCTCACAACAACCGAAAATGCCAAGTAATGGAAAATTTGCAAAATATACTTTAAACTTAACAGTTAACTGTACACAATAAAGAAATATGCCAACATACACTAAACCTAGTGATAAACAACATATAACTGAAAAATAAGAGAAAAACAATAAAAATAATGATAAAAATGAAAAAGACCCCGAAAAAGGTCATGTCCAAAAATGAAATATATGCTCCTATACAACTTGTATATGAAATAAACCGTGAAGCAGAAAGATTAATGTACAATAAACCTGACATTAAATATGTTAAACATGTTGGCATTAGGCCTATACACCAAAACCTATACATGTACTGTATAATACGCTGATAATATAATATAATATGTAACCATATTGTAAAATATATATCTATAATCTGGTGAGATAGCATAGATAGTTTAGTAGTAACAACGGTATTATAATATCACTGTAACATTAACAGTAATACTTATACTAACAAAAATAGTAGGAAAATAGTAGTAATGGTAATAATAACAGCAATAGTAGTAATACTGTTAGTGCTACTACTGTAACATAGTACTAATATATTACTAATACTACTAGTACTATGACTAATAGAGCTTAAGGGGGAGCTGAGGAGAATGTTCTGGAGAGGAGGAGGGCTGAGTCATAGAGCGATGCAGTAATTATTTCTCTGGATTGGGCCATAAATATGTCAGGGAATAGTGTAAAGAAGAAAAAAGAAAGTAACACAAAATGTAAGTCTGTGTTCTCCTCATGCAAGTGTGTATCTGTGTATAGGTCACTGTGTGTGTGTGTGTGTGTGTGTGTGTGTGTGTGTGTGTGTGTGTGTGTGTGTGTGTGTGTGTGTGTGTGTGTGTGTGTGTTTTTCCATGTTTCCATCACAAGAAATACATTTCCTCGTCCAGGTCTAAGGAGTGAGAGGGGAAGTGATGTACGGTGCATGAGAAGAGCGGAGAAGGGGAGGAAGAAATGGGACACTTATATAAGCGCGAGGCAGAAGGGACAAATTGACCTGGTTCTCTCTCAGCTGGGCTCGTTTGACGGCTTGTCGCTACTTTAATTGTAAGCCCGTAACGCGCGCGCGCACACACACACACACACACACACACACACACACACACGCGTTCATGTACACAAACACACATCAAGTTCCTCACCAAATTCCATGGGACCCTCAGCTATTCCTAAAGCCAAAATATAAGGTCACTATGGAAAATCATCTGGCAGGAGTTTGTGTGCGTGCGTGTGTGTGTGTGTGTGTGTGTGTGTGTGTGTGTGTGTGTGTGTGTGTGTGTGTGTATGTGTGCAAGCAAGCACATGCATACCCACAACCATATAAACCACTATGTGCGCTTACAACTACTTTGGTACAGTGACTGAGAGTTGATTATAAAATATAAAATGTACACTAAATGAATAGGCATGTTTGATCATGACTTAAAATGTTATGGCTTTTCATTTGTGAGATATTGCACATATTGGCCATTTGCATTAAAAATAACTATGTAACTTATATAAAAAATGATGATTTTAACAACAACTGATAATCAAGCATTTTTTAATGATATATTTAAATGATTTTAAGGTTATTGTATCTGGAATATTTTCAATGTGTCATTAAAATAATTATATTTAATTGACAAAGAATTGCTTATATATACATACTGTATATATATATATGTGTGTGTGTGTGTGTGTGTGTGTGTGTGTGTGTGTGTGTGTGTGTGTGTGTGTGTGTGTGTGTGTGTGTGTGTGTGTGTGTGTGTGTGTGTGTGTGTGTGTGTGTGTGTGTATACATGGTATACACTCACATGGGAAGCTGTACATGAAGCAGGCCTGGGCGCTGATCATCCACTCAGCTCTGGTCTCGCAGAAGATGGCGATGTTGTTGTGTGGCCGCTGGCCGAGGGCTGCCAGGCCGCTGCCCAGGTGGGAGGCGGCGGCCTGCGTCTCTTCATAGGAGAGCCAGCGGTACTCCCCCAGGATCACCTGCATGGAGTAGGCGGGCATGGGGGGAAGGGTAAGTTTGAGTAAAGTAAGTTATGAACTGAAATAAAAACTGACAAAGCAAGAGAGAAAAGGGAGCTGGGAGCAAGAGAGACATTAAAGTTGTGAAATTAATTAAAATGAAGTGAAATTAAAGTCGACAAAGGAACAGAGCAGTCCAAAGGGTAGCTAGTCTTATTCTCATTGATCTTTCTTTCTTTCTTTCTTTCATTTTTTGTCGCTTGTTGTCTGTACTGCTTAATCCTCAAAAGTTGAGTTGAGTTGAGACATGTGAGTATACCTGTTTCAAGATCAGGAACTTCACTCACACAATGTCCGAATTACCACACACACAGACACACAGACACACACACACACACGCACACACAGACACACACACACACGCACACACAGACACACACACACGCGCACACAGACACGGTTAAAGCAGATGTGATATCGTGGTTATACTGGCACCTATTGGTTCATCATTGAAATGCAGCGTTTAGAGTAATGCCCCCACCCGATTTACACACACTGTAATCTTCAATGTCTCAAGTATCTCAAGTATTTTCCAAAAACATGCTCCATTCAAAATAATAGCTGTAGCTAAACACTTAATCCTGTTCTTTTGCATTAACTAGTATTTCCACAGTGCCGTCTAAGCTGATTTGCCGTACAAGGCAATTGGGATTAGTGTGGCAATTGAGATGTAATTAAATCTGTGGCGCAAAGTTGCGAACCCTTCAATATCCCTGGGCTACAAAAACAACCGTACAGGCATGAATGCACAGCACACACAAAAAAGCAGAGAAGGGGCCCCCATAATTTCCTTCATGGGCAAAGTGTGCTGAATGTTGATCTGAGGGGGGCTGCTTGGCGGGGCTGGCACATGAGTTTAATACTATCTTAAAGGGAACCTATTATGAAAAACCCACTTTTTTCAGTGCTTGTGCACATACATTTGGGTCTCGGATGGGCCTACTGACATACAAACTGTGAAATGAGACAACCAGGTCTGTTTTTTTGTGAGCTGTCTATTTCATAAAAAATATAGTGAAAAAGCCGTTCAGATTTGCAATACCTTCCTATGGCATTTGGTGCTCCAGTAGAATTAGAACCCCCCCCCCCAATCTGAGCAATCTCACCCACAGCTGGAGAATAACAAGCACTACTGGGAACTGCTCTGTTGGATTACAGACCAGCACAAATCTTTTAAAAGAAAGAGGAATTAATACCAATTGTCCGTGAAAAAACTGCAGACAATGGAAATTTAAGAAATAAAAATAGTGTGTTTTAATTGTACATGTATTTCATAAATGTATTTCATTTCATTTTCTGACATTTACATGAAACAAAATAATCACTGCATGCGGTGTCCCGGGGTGGTGTCCGTGTCCCCCACAGACTTGAAGCACGGCAACGAAAGTCGGAACAAACTTTTAAATTTGACCTTGTAGATCTTATATAAATTTGATCAGAAATCATTTTCATGAATGAAAATGAATGAATCATTATCATCTTGGTGGACTGATGAGGTGAAATCAGTGAAAGTTTAAAGACTAAATACAACGGAACATGGAAATCAAGCCTAAAACCTATTGGCTCACAGAACCAGGAGCTTGTGCTTAAACCCGATTGGCTCACAGAACTAGAGGCCTCAGGAGGTTAAGCGCCACCAACTAAACAGAGCATCCTGGAACAGGATGGTTAAGAGGCACGTTAGAATGGCTAGAATGCATAACCTGTGTGGTATTATCAGCAAAAAACATGTTTTGGGGACCTCAGAGACCTATATTAACTTGTTGAAAAGAAGCATAATACGTCCCCTTTAAACATGTCCCTGCATAGCAATGTCAAAACGGTTACCCCTTCAACTTCCTCTTCCCATCCTCTTAAACTTTCCATCTCCCTGATGTTTTCCTTCTCAATCTTTGGTAGACACTATCCTCTGACTTGCTTAAAATTCTAAATACATAGACCCCGTTGAACCTCCCACAGGAATCAATACCAGCTGGCTGCAATAGTGCTACCAAATACTGCCCTGAGCTAACTTTTGGGGAAACCAAACGCAAAACAATAAAGGATTTGTTTCCCTGTGATGTGAAAAGGCTATTGGGAAGAAACAAATGGCCATACCCTTACCCCAAGAAGGGGTGGGCATGATTAGTTGACTAATCCATAGGTTGATAGGTGGATAGGACAGGCAGTGATGTCGACTTCCAAGAAACTATTCATGATTAATAAGTGTAGCACACGCATCACAAGAAACTTCACAGTCTAATAAGTGGAGTACACGTTTCACAAGAAACTCAGCCTGGACTTTAATAAGTGTAGCCCACAGAAGAACGTGCTTGTATCAGAGAATGACAGCGGCGAGACGTGATTTTAATTTCTAATTTTCCCCAATTTGAGAAAAAAGTGAGTGCTCGTTATGTGGGATGAAGCAGTCTCACCATGGTTCTACGACTGTGATGCAGAGTCATTTGCAATTTTTGGCCACTTTCATTTTGTCATCTCTGGTAATACCTGTTTTTGTTTGGTCACTGTAGCACTTGGCCTATTTGGAAAATAAAAGTATAATTTTAAAAAGCACCTGTTGTAGTTATATCATTCATGTACTGGTAACTGTTTTTACGTGCAGTTAATGGTCTTTGTTGGGTTGGGAGTGACGTTACGGCTAGTTGACTAATCGCCTGAAATTCTGGTTAGTCGCCGACCACAAAAAAAAAAAGAAAATGTCCATCACTAACGCCAAGCTATACCCCTTTTAACAACCTTTCCTTACCTCCATTGCTCCTTTGTGCCTCCTCTTTTGCACAATCCCCTCCAGCATTCCTACCCACACAATCCATCTCTCAATCTGATAAATTCTACCTATAATTGATTTAAAGTCCTTTTAAAGTCCCCTTTGAGTACTCTAAACCCGTGGCAGTAACATTGTTGCACGCAGGAAGGTATAGAAGGATGGACAGAAGGAAGATAGACCACAACTAACACCGTACCTTCCGGAACACCTTGCCGTTGCTCTGTCTCTCGTCCTCCTCGCTGATCACCTCCCTGGTGCCCAGGCAGTCCCTGTGAGGGAACCTCCGTACAGAGTGCTCAAAAACCTTGTCCATGGTGTCCAAGCCGGGCTGCAGCATCGTGGCCAGCCTCTTGGTGGCGGCTACCGCCCTGTAGGGCCCCTCGGGCCGCCCCGAAACAGAGCGGGCCTTGGGCCTCTGTGCCCACTGGGCCTCGGAGCCTCCGGCGGTGGGGTCGGGTCCCGAGAGCCAGCTCAGGAGGTAGGAGGGCAGAAGTGTGATGAGGGTGTAGATGGACACCGCCAGGTGGAAGAGCAGCAGTAGCATGGGGTTCAAGTCCTCCTTCATCTTCATGATTTCAAGGGGGAGCGTCTAAGTCACCCTCTTCTCTTCAGCAGAGTGAATTTTCGTCCCTCCCTGCCTTGTGCCTTTGACACTCGACCACAGGGCGTCCAGGACCTAGTTCTCCTTTTCTCAACAGAGGTCCACTCTACTCCTGCGGGGAAAAACAGAAAGAGCTACAGTTAGTTTGTTTATTGTTATCCCTTGTAACGAGGCTGACATTGCCGACACCTTGTTGGCTTTTGCAATGTTCTGAGAAATTTCCACTCATTCTGAAAGCAAAGGAGCAAGAGCCTTACGAGTCATGTCCTTGGGCACTTGGGGAGGGGAAAAATAATTTCTGTAGTTGTGCAAACCGCTGTGCTGGTTACGTTGCACACACTCTCTATGCCTGTCGCGGAGAAGCCATGAGCTGAGAGCTTTCACAGCATGAGACAGAAACACACACGTACACAATATAACTACAAGCAGACAGACTGACATAACTTTTAGGGGGAAAAATGCCACCATCTGAAAAATATACTGTATTAGCAGTGAAAAACACACAAGTATAGTTCTGACAGACAACTCCTCATTTTTGATTATCTTTTTTATTTATTTTGCATTGTTTGACTTTTGCCGTCTGAGCTCTACTGCTTATCACACTGGGCAAGGTGTATAGCAAATACGTATAACTTAATGAACTATGAATATTGGTGTGATGAGCTCGAATACCCCCAATGGATAGAAGAGTAGAGCCCAACAATTGGATGCAGGGGAGGTGGAGGGAGTGCAGCAACACAGAAAGCAAAGCAGGCAGCAGGTAGGGCAGAAGGGACTGGCTGCTTAAACAGGCATACAGTGCGTGGAAGCGTGTGGCAACATCAAGTTGTCCGACAAAAACTATCTCTGCAAGCTAGAGCTAGCCGCTTTTATAAACAAACCAGTGAATTATCAGTGAGGGAGGGGAAAATGACAGAGCAAGAATGATAAATTGAAAGCAAATGAGACACAGACACGGACAGACACAAACACAACTAAGTGTGAGATGGTGTTCAAGAGGCCTCTTGGATGTGTGTGTGACAAAAGACAGCCAAGAGAGAAGAGAGGATTGGTTAGAGACACCAAAACACACACACACACACACACACACACACACACACACACACACACACACACACACACACACACACACGCACACACACACGCACACACACACGCACACACACACACACACACACACACAGACAGCTTGTAGGGGAGGCAATGGAGATTCAACCACCTGGTGTCAAGACTTTCCAAGCCCCCCTGGGTGCTGAATAGACGGCACTCTGCACCCACTGCTGTGGTAGACTGGTTGTAAGACCCACATGTACGGACACATTTCCAAAATTAGAGGCCCGGAAAGCTATTTCCGTGGCAGTAATTCATTATTCATAGCCCTGCTACTCCTTGCTAAAGTGCTCAAGAGTGTGCGAGCATACAGACACACACCTCGGCGACATCATACCTATCAGTGAAAATATACCCCCCCCCCCCCCCCAAAAAAAAGTGCTCCCTTGAGACTTATGAATAAATCAGTTTGCCAAACCATCACAAATTTTATGAGACCCGTCCGGGGACTTGCGATTCTCTTCACTTTTATCGAGGGCCATGAAATGCCTTGCCCTGTCATAGGTGACGAGGGGTGAGAGTGCAGAGACACCTTAAGTCGTAGTCCAAAGCAGCAGCTGAGGTAGCGGGGCTGGTGGACTGAAATGATCTGCGTAGGGTATGCCGACCAGCTGGCTTTCAAAAAGGAACAACTGAATTATCTCCTTCTCTGTTTTTCCAATACAACAGACCAAACTCCCTATGTTTGCTATTAACACATTTCTAAAGACATTAGATTTTCTTTGTTTTTATGAGAAGAAAATACCGGAAAAGACGACAAAAGACTGTAATATTGTAATTCACTTCTCACGCCTAGGGTTAGGGAATGCCCCTTGTGTCTGCCATCATGACCCATATTTTCCCTCTATACTCTGGAAGTATAATGCAGCGGGAGACACGAGAACAGTTTAGAATTCCACCCAGCACTGGCTAAAGCTGACAGTGTTTTTTTGACGAATAGTATTATGATATCATAAAGTCTTAATGCATTTGTTTAATTTTCCAAAAGCCCAAATCCTGTGTTATAAATTCCTAATTCGACAAAGGCTAAGTGGGGGGTTCCAAACAATCCAGCCATCCAGTACCTGACTAATAAGCAACGCGACAAAGGAGGGTTGGGGACACTGAAAAGCTTTCTGGGGCCATCACTTACTAAAACTAAACAATTCTACACATTTGATTTGATGCTTCTGTAAAATGTAGCCTGTTACTCAACCCCTGGCAAAAAAAGGCTCAATAACCTGGAAAAACTTTCCACTGGCTAAGTGCAAATTGGCTCGGCAGATCTGCGAAGACATACTTCCCGCTGAGTGCAAATTGGCTCAACGGACATTAAAGACATTACAAAGGTTTAAGGTCATTCTTACTAGGGTTGAACAATTTGGGTAAATAATCTAATTGCAATCTTTGAGACCAATATTGTGATTTCTTTTTAAATTCCATATCTTCTGTTTTATTCACTAAACACAAGCAATATATCATTCTATAGTATGACCACACACATTGGATACAGTGAACATAAAAACTGCTTTTTCCTATCGGCCAGGCCTACGTGTTGTGATGCAATGAGATAAATTGATGCATTAATTGAGATGAATAACATATCTTTATTTAACTACTGAATTATAAAAAGAAAAACCTTCAGTCAGAGAAGAATATTGACTCATTGATTTCACCTCAAACCTTGTAATTGTTCGAATCTGAAAATTAACATTCGAAATATATGCAGTGTTTCAGCAGAAATGTATTATTTTTAATGTGCCGCATACATCCACATTCATGGAGTGCCACTCTGTTAGTTCAGGGACAGCTTGATTTCATAAAAAAAAAAACAAAGATAAAAAACATACAAACAGACACATTATTCTGGAAGTGGGCTGGACTCTACGGGTGTTCCGAGCTCTGCCATCAGCACATGCCACCGACCGTGGCCCGGGTCTCACCGGGGGGCAGCGCGGAGGGTTTAAACAATGGCTATAGGTGGGGTGGGGGCACGGAGAAAGCGTCCCCATTACGCACGGTTTCATTCAATACCCACTTGTTTCATTCCATGAGGAGACGTAAAATAAAATGAAAACACACTGTTCTGGCACCCCGATCGCGGGCACCACATCGCTGGCGCACATTATCTTCGATACCGTCGGAGAAGGAGACCGCTGCACAATATGTGCCCCAATCGCTCCCTCTCCTCGCCTCCTCCTAACCCCTGGGATACCACGCTAGGCCCATCTCGTCTATTGGAAGAGCTGGCCCTGGACAGCCTGATAATTCATGTCAAATATTCTGTTCATCTGTTTAGGTGATCTGAAAATTAGCACAAGATGAATCCTATACTTTTATGTAGCTGGTTGTGTTATCAGATGCAGTGTAGGTTTAAAATCCGCTGGACTACCAAGCTCAAGCCTCTGCTAACCCAACCCTAACCCTAACTCTGCAACAGTCACAATATTCTGAAATTCTGAAAATGTGAGCTACTTATTGCTCCAAATGACTGTGAAAAGTATTTTGCTTGAAATGCATGTACTGGTACACAACTCACATTACAAAAGCACAAGATGCACACGTCATACAACGTGTCATGATCCTTCCCCTGCCGTGTTCCTCTCCTATTCCTCTAGCTCCCCCTGTCTGTGTTTCATGTCACCTGAGTTCCCAGTCACTACACATCTGTCCCCAGTCTGTTATCACACCACCTGTCTCCACTTCCCTCATCACTCCATTTGTACTTAACGCGGTGCTCCTCACTCTGTCGGTGTCGGTTTGTGCTTGTTGCCTGTCTCTGCCTACGGTCTCTGCTTAGGTTGTTGCATGCACGGCCCATGGCCCTGCCTGTTCCGCTATGTTTACCCTGGACTCTTGATTCCCTGCCGGCTCCTCTGGTCGTGAGTCTCCTGTCTTCCCCAGTCACAGTCCTGGTCCCCTGTCTGTTGCCTGTTCCCGTGGACCCTGATTCCCTGCCTGTTCCTGGACCCTGAGGCCCTACTGGTTTCCCTGGACCCTCATTCCCTTGTTTTGACCCCTGCCTGTTCTCCAATAAACCCCTGTCATGTTCCCTACCGTGTGTCTGCAGTTGGGTTCTGCTCCCTGACCATCCCACCCTTGACACAATAAGCGTTTACGCAACAACCAGGTGCTTGGGCAATAGCTTTCACTTTTACTGGATTAATTGAGTAACATATTATCAAGAAAGAGTGTTTGTGTGTGTGTGCGTGTGTGTGTGTTAGAAGGAACTAATGCTTCCTTGAGGCAATGTGAATAGGGCCTTTTGTGCGGAAACGCCTGCGCCTGCAGAGCAGGGAGGCCGGCTGAGTGGGAGAGAGTGGCAACGCTGGCATTGTGAAGAAGACACATGACAACAGCACACTATATAATATGCAGTGCCCAACAGCTGAGAGGGCTACAATGACCGTTTGACTGTCCCTCTTTAAAATACAAGTGTTGAAGTGGATCATATTTCAGCTCATTTAGCAAACAGCATATATATATATATATATATATATATATATATATATATATATCTTTTTTTTTTAATCTCTTTTTGTGTTTGCTCACAGGTAATTTTCCAGAGTCAATATGGCTCTTGGTACAGTCCAGTACCAAGGTCAAAGACAGGTATCGACACCATACCCTATTATCCACCTTGATTTTTATACACCACTGTACCAATAGTTTGATTCTATTGTTACGACCCCTTGCGGCTTTCATTCTGATTCAGTTTTTAATCTGGTTGCATTCTATTTAAGTTGCTCCCTTCAAACCGGTGAAATTTAATTGGGCCAGGTTAAACACACATTGTCGAGCTATCATGCTGCATCTTTCGGAAATAGTCACCCACAGCAAGGTGTGTGTGTGTGTGTGTGTGTGTGTGTGTGTGTATCTGCTTAGTCAACAGGTGCATGCTATTTGCCCACTCCTGATAATGGCGTAATCGGAAAGCTTGTAAAAAGCTCTGACTTACGGGCGACAGAAGAGAAAGAACAAGAGAAAGAAAACTGGACTGTCTGGTTTGTTCCGTTTACAGCAGTTGTCTGGGTGAATGGTGTGATAGGCTATTGGTACACGTGGATGGTAACCAACACTTTTTCTCCCGAGATAGATCCAGATCTCTGGATGTTTAAAATTGGCAAGAGGTCACACATACAATAAAGTGTACTGTATGAATCGCAGCGGCCACAGCTTTCTGAGTAGGTGTGTCATTGGGAAGCATACGACATCACTTATTTGCCCTAATTCCTCGCTCTCTCTCTCTCTCTCTCTCTGTCTCGTCTCTCTCTCTCCCACTTGTTATTCAACAGCCTTCTTTTGAATTGCATTTTATGGGAGTGTGACATAAACGGCTGCCTTGCCTCCATCTTTGAATATTCTGGAAAACATGGCTTGGGGTGGAACCAAGGCGTGTTGTGTGTGTTCGAATCACATTGGAGCGTCCTTGAGAGACAAAAGCACCTCTGTGCGTACAGGCACTCGCCCATAGGCGAAGTGATTTGATAAATGCCGTCCATGGGTAAATTCGCTGCCACAGCAACAAACAGCTCAACTATGAAAAAGCTGGAGGTTATGAAAGTAATGTTAGGAATTGTAACAGAGCTAATTTCACATAAGCCCCTTTCCCACTTGCACTGAAAGCCGTAAATCTGATGGCAATGTTCCGTGTTGGCGTCGTGTGGGAAAAGGAGCCAGTGTCGATGTTCCGCAAAAGTCGTTCTGTAAATTTCCCCACTCTCGACCTTATTTCCAGGAAAATGCCGGTACGGCTGTGCACGGAAGTGTATGGGAATGGGAGCAGCAACACCGCCGTAAAATAGTACAAATAGTGGGTTTTTACAAACATTTATTTCATACAAATAATTTAAAAAATAATTTGTTTTTCGGGAAAACATTCGGGAAAAATGGCGAGTCTGAACCTGCAAAGAAAACAAACTGAAACGTGTCGAGTCTCAATGGAGACAGGTCTTTAGATTATTCAATTGTATTCTTTTACTTCTTTAAAATGCAACTCAGAGCCTGGCCATGTCTTTTACAGTTCAGGGTGCGGGGACATCGTTCGCAAGCTCTTCGCTGCACCCGAGCACGGAGCGGACAAGGAACGGGTCGAGAACGATCCTTCTCTGGAGGCAGAGAGTCTAGGACAGGTTTAAAAAATGAATACACAGATTTAATAATTTTGGATTAGGGTAATTGCGTCCGGGGACGAGGCTCTGGGACCTTATTGTAGCGGAAGGGAACCGGGAGGGGCGGTTTGAAAGCCAGGAAATAAACCAAACCGATTCATATTGCCCTAAATATCGCATCTGCACCGGACATAACATAGTAACCCTAACCTATTACGTACTGTATCCACAGTCATTTAATGTGGGAACAGACTCCATACGGAACTTAAGAAGGCCATTGGGGAAATGAATACCTTCTGCCTTTGCCAGATATTTTTTATCCAGAAATGTTATGTATTTGATGTGGGAAAATTAAATCAAAATAAAATCAAACAACTCCTTCATTTTTAATTACTTAACAGCAGTTGTATGTATGCCTAAACTAAGCATGTGTAGCGTCATCACAGAAGAAGCTGTAAACATGAGCAGCTCAGGTATCGGGTACGCAGAGTAAATCATATTACTGGATATTGGGTGAGGATGTCGATTTTTTTTTTACTCAATCTCAGCAAACACACAAAATGCTGGGATTTGTTGATGCAGAGGACGCGGCGTCCGGCACGTCTGAGCATCAGGGCGGATCAGAAGCTGCCATGGTGATAGTAGAGTTATAGCGGGGTGATAGAAGGGGGAGGGAAGAGCGATAGAAGGGTGATAGTAGGGTGATAGTAGGGTGATAGTAGGGTGATATTGGGTGATATTGGGTGATAGTAGGGTGATAGTAGGGTGATATGGGTGATATTGGGTGATATTGGGTGATATTGGGTGATATTGGGTGATAGTAGGGTGATAGTGGGGTGATAGTGGGGTGATGTAGTGTGATAGTAGGGTGATAGCAGGGTGATAGCAGGGTGATAGTAGGGTGATAGCAGGATGATAGCAGGGTGATAGTAGGGTGATAGTGGGGTGATATAGTGTGATCGTAGGGTGATAGTAGGGTGATAGCAGGGTGATAGTAGGGTGATAGCAGGGTGATAGCGGGGTGATAGCGGGGTGATATAGTGTGATCGTAGGGTGATAGTAGGGTGATAGCAGGGTGATAGCGGGGTGATAGCGGGGTGATATAGTGTGATCGTAGGGTGATAGTAGGGTGATAGCAGGGTGATAGCAGGGTGATAGCAGGGTGATAGCAGGGTGATAGTAGGGTGATAGTAGGGTGATAGCAGGGTGATAGTGGGGTGATATAGTGTGATCGTAGGGTGATAGTAGGGTGATAGCAGGGTGATAGCAGGGTGATAGTAGGGTGATAGCAGGGTGATAGCAGGGTGATAGCAGGGTGGTATTAGCGTTGAAGCAGAGCGCTAGCAGGAAGATAGCGCGGTGACAGCTCGGTGACAGCGCGACCACAGCGCGGCGACCGCGTCGTGATCTCACCATGCTGTGATATCACCACGCTATCATGGAATGGTGATATGACGTTGCTATGATAGCATGGTGATATCACGATGCTATCAAGACGTTTATTTGCCGCCTACATATACATTCGAGCATACATATATAAGTAGTGAAATGACATAGTAATAGCATGGTGATAGCATAGTGATGGCGTCGTGATAGCATGGTGATAGCATGGTGATAGCATGGTAGTAACATGGGGAAATCGCTTACCGACACCGGTCTCCCTCCCTGGGGTGAACACCTCTGGTACGTCCGGGTGCCCTGCAGTTAAACTCCCGCATTGGCCGCTGCCAGTCCCTTGATATTGGTCGCCGGCTCCGCGGTCCGGAAGTGACGTTGACGACGTCATAGTGGCAGATTCGCTGCCCTCTGATTGGACCTGGTGAGATGGCGCGTGCTGGGAGGGGCTGGACCGTCGGGTTTACCCTAGGTCAGAACCAAGCGAGAGGGGGGGAGACACACACACACACACACACACACACGCACGCACGCACGCACGCACACACACATACACACGTACACACATGCACACACACACGCACACACACATACACACGTACACACACACACACACACACGCACACACACATACACACATGCACACACACACACATGCACACATACACTCACATGCACACACACCCACACACACACACACACACACACACACACACACACACACATGCACGCACGCACACACTCCTTCCTGATAGAACGTTACTCAACTGATCCAGTAAAAGTGAAAGCTATTGCCCAAGCACCTGGTACCTGGTTGTTGCGGAAACGCTTGTTGTATGAAGTGCGACAGCCTGTGCATCACATCGTGTGCCTTTGTCATGTGAGTTGGGTACCAGTGCCTGCATTTTGCGCTCTTCCAAGGATAGCTAGATATGCAGACGGACGGACAGATAGACAGACGGACGGACAGGCAGACAGACAGACGGATCCATTTCTCTTCTCAAGTCCAAAGAGTCACGGATGATGATCGACTCTTTATATTCTCCGGTCGCGTTGCATTCTTTATTTACTTCCTTCTGAGTTCCACTCATTTGTCACCCGTTCCGGCACATTCTTTCAGACGTAAGACTATAATCTGAACATGCACTCGACTAATATTTGTCAAGACCGTTTCCTCTTCTAAATCGACAAAGTTGCTTCCTGTATCAACAGGCTGTTATAAGTACTGGATATTTGGCCCCTGGGCATCGTGATGGACACCACTGACCTATTTAGTTGAGTAGATCAGATTAATAACTGAGAGTCCAATAGATTAGAAACCATGTCCTTAGGCCCATGTGAAGGTTGGGGTAAAGGGATTTATGGGGTTTGGAGGATTAAAATGTGTAGCCTGTCAATCTGCTTTCATTTGGGCCCTTTCGTCCCATAACTGCCCCAGTGAATGTTCTGAACTGCCAACAGTAAGATACTTTTGATATTCTGTGCAGAATTGCCTGAGAAAATACGTGAATAGGAATAAACAAAACCGATAACTACAGTAAGCAGAATTACAGTACACAGTATGCATTATTGCTTCCTCTGCAAATTGAGGTTAGAAGAGCCGAATCAGTTTTATTTGCCGGGTACATAAACATACTGTATACTAGGAATTTATTCTGTTGTGGTTTGGTGCGTTTCTCTGCAGACGATAAAAAAAAACCACTTACCTGTCCGAAAAGAAAAGGTAAAAACAAAATAAATAAATAAATAAAATGCGATACTACAGACTGGGTACTTTATTGTTTTGGGTATATACTGTATACATTATAAATATGAATTACTACATACAAACCTGTTTATTATAGTATGTACAGTGTAATACCAGTGTTATAATACCACATTATTATTATTATACCATATTATTATTATTGCTTAACACACATACATGATAGAACAACAGCAAAAGTAATTTCTGCGTTTCTAAGTTTTCAAAACTTCATTCACATGTTAGGGTTAGATATCTTAATGGAAACATTTTAACAAAAGCTGTTGAACCACCTCATCGCAACAAGGTCCATATGCCATGCACTGAATGCAGACACATATGGGAGTGGTTTCTAATCAGTCAATACGACGGTTAGACATCTCTCCTCAAAAAAAAAAAAAGAGAGCTCTTGCTCTATGAAATTGAAATTTTATATCCCTGAATACAATTTTTGTCGCTGTGGAATTTAATGCATTTTGCAATTATTTATTAAATTGCCCTTCTTGTTTTCTGGTCAGATATTGCATTGTTTATTTTTTATGATGCTTACTAAACTAATCAAAGTAACATAGTGAGTAATTAAGTAGCATTATAAATAGCAATTATTTATTTTGGATTATTTTAACATCCACAAATACAGGGTAAACTGTGTCAAACTCACTGCTGTGTATTTTGGACAGAACATAAACCACAAACCACAAATTAAGGATTGAGATCCCTAATCACATGTATGAATTAATATACACAAAAACCCATTTACTTTACTTTAGTTTAATGTATTATGAAGACGATGATGATGATTTCATCTATTCTTTTTTATAGTTAATTTCTTTTTACACTGCAAATTACTATCATCATTTTATCCTTCCTTTCTATTATTTGTTTTCATACTCATATAATAGTATTATTAGAGATCCAGCCAGAAGGGGCGCCAGCCCATTGCTTTTGGAATGAAAAACTGATGTCACTGATGTGTGGATGTTATGGATCTGCTGCACTCACAGACAAGATGAATAAAACATTTTTTCGGGGCAGTTCCGACATTTCGTCATCCAAGTTTGATCATGATCAGTCCATTATTGTGAAATAATTTAACAAAAACAGTGTATTTTATTCGTGCATGCGCAAATGACGGCATGTACAGGTCACATGATAGAAATGTAATCCAGTGATTGGTCAACAATCGGGATCTCACCAAGATGGCGGCCGTTACAGATGTAACTGACGTCAGAACTTTATGGATGTCATGGAACCCGAAGAACCCACAGAAAAAATGAAAAGATATCCAGGTATTCAGGAGAGTTTCATCATAGCATTGGTTCAGTATTGTGGAAGAGGTTTGTGATCAACAATCGCAACCTCACCAAGAATGCGCCACGCAAAGATATATGCAGAGAAATCCTTGCGCCAATGCGCAAATGGACAGAGTACACATATCACGTGAGTCAATCATCCAAACCTCACCAGATATAGTCACAAGTCGCTCCCAGGGAGTGCGAGGAGACCCCGCACCTTTGAGGCACACACTTACAACCCACCCCCATGTGCAGGCACAAGACGCAGCCCCAGGCGCAGAACCTGGGCCGAGGGACGCCAAGCCCAGAGCCAGGTCCTGCACCCACAGACCGACACCCTGCCCGAACCGCCCGCCCCGCAGGTGAGCCGGCGAGTCCCCACGCCCACCCGCGCCCTGTGCAACAGCAAGGCCCGCCCCACCACATCAGACCAGACGCCCCACCCGGCCACGAGCCCTGAGTGCCCGTCCACGTAGCTGTGTGTGCTCAGCACAGGGCACCCGCACGTTAACCCCCCCCCAGACGCCAACAGGCAACCAGATATATGGGCTCTCCACCTGCGAAGAGAAGCTGTGTAGCAGGAGAAGAGGCCGACAGCCGTGCCCCACACCAACCCACCAGCGCCCGCCCCCCCCGGAAAACCTCAGTGCTCAATGTGTGCTGTTGGCAATTGCAGTTAAAATTCTGGGATGTGGGGGTGCGAGTCCTCCAAGCAAGTCGAACCCGAATCCATCGCACCTCTCCTGTCCTGCAGACCCTGGTCTGGTGGAGTTTTGTTCAGAGTACAATTTGTGTGCCAGTGTATGTGTTTGAGGCCAATATGAGTGGAATTCAAATTTTGGAACAGACGTGAAGCATGTCGGGGCAGGAGCGTGACGGCAAGATCGCAGCCACCCGCCACACTCCCACCCACCTAGCTTGCACCCCACCCATCCCGCAAACCCTCTGCCATTGTGTGGTGTATGTACTGAGTATGAGTTTTGGCCCTGGGAGAGAAAGGCGAAGCGCAACCAGATCAACATAGGGACGCAACAGGCCGGGGAGCAGCCACCCCCCTCCCCACCCCCCCAGACCACGCTATAGCACACCCACCTCCCGTACCCGGAGGAACCCAACGCAGAGTGACCTGCTACGGGCACAGAGCAGCCCGCCATGCGCCTCTGCCATACCGCATCAGGCCCCTGGTCAGCCCCCAGCCGCTGCCCATGCAGAACACAGAACAGAGGGCGGCAGACAGTTCCCCCACCCACAGCTCGCCCCCCCAGCGATGAGCACCCCACGCGCAAAAGCTGATTCCTGGCAAAGAGGTGTGCCGTCTTCAAGCGATCCTGCAGTCGTCTGGCATACTCCGGGCCTTGTGGGACTGGTGGGAAGTCGTCTACCCACCACTATTTCTGCTGGTGTGCAGATCTCTCTCCCCAGCATGAGGAGGGCAGGCGTGCAGGACATAGAGTCCTGGACAGCAGACCGGTTAGCCATCAGGAGGAGGGGAATGTGTAGGTCCCCGTCCCGCGGGTGTTTGGCTGTGATCATGGCGAGCTGCTCCACCACAGTCCGATTTAACCTTTCAACGAGACCACCGCTTTGAGGACGCAGGGGTGTGGTACACGTTTTGCGTGAGCCTAGCCTGTTACACATGGCAGCGAAACGCACGGGACTCAAAATTCCTACCCCGTGAGTGTGGATTTTCTCTGCTTACCAGGACCGACTGAACATGCCTTGGACTAGAACGTCTGCTTCCTGGTCTGGCAGAGAGTACGCCCCTGGCCTTTTTGTGAGGTAATCCATGGCTGTGAGGATGTACTTGTTTGTACTTGTCCTTTTCGGTACAGGGAAGTGGGCCCAGAACATCGATCCCCACCCTCTCCATTGGGCCCCCCATTGAATTTTTGAAGGTGGTCATGTGATCGGTCTGAGTGGCCCTTCCGAGCGGTGCAGCTGTCTCAGCGGCGGCAAAAATCTGTCACGTCCCTTTTGCATGGAAGGCTTCCCAGTTGGCTCTACCTGAAAATTTGTGGGTCTGTACTGTTTGTGGGACAGCGTTGCCCCGCATTGACGTGTGTGCTGGAAGTGCTGAATTCCGCCGTTCCATCTTTGCACTCAGTTCCCGTAGTCCCCCAGGTGTGGCTCTAGGTTGCCAGCCGCCGTACGCTCCGCTCTCACCGTAGCCCCCTGTCTCCCCCTCCTTCTTAACTTTGGGCAAGTCTTTGGAAAACATTTTCCGTTCTCTCTCCGCATGCACGCAGTCCAGCAAACCAGTGTGGTTTGAGGTTTGCAATTAGCACTTGGTACTAAACCTCAGTGGCGTTACACTCGTTTTTTTTTTTTTTTTTTTCTGACGCCAATGTAACTTTTCCGATCGGCAGAAGAAGACACATGGTGGTTATGACTCACTGGGGTTTATTTTTCCTTCCAGGTCATTGTCTGAGCCATAACGTGCCCGTAGAACTGTGCACAACACCTCCAACACTTCTCCCTCTCCTCCCTCTCACTCTCCCCCCTTTCCCGCAGGATTTGGAACCACCCGCCGTACAACACATTCTAACAACCACAACAAGTCCCCAACGCATGCAGGGCCATTGCAATATGTTTGAAACTAATTATGTGAAAGTATTACCAGAAGACTAGTATTTAAATCAAAAATAAAACATTTGCATATGAAACAACATGAATCCATTTTGTCATTTCAATCCTGCCCATCCTTGTAACGCTGACACGGATTTCAGTTCACTCCACAGCCCAGGTTTTTTTTTCTTTTTTTTCTTTCTTTTACCAAGGCTGCAAGGAATCTTGGTGTCATTATCGATGACCAACTGACATTCTGGGACCATGTTGCCGCCGTCTCCCGGTCCTGCCGCTTCGCACTACTCAACATCCGAAAAGTCAGGCCGTACCTGACCCAATATGCCACTCAACTGCTGCTACAAACCTTGGTGATGTCCCGTCTCGACTACTGCAACGCCCTCTTAACAGGCTTGAGGCCTGTGCGGTGAAGCCACTGCAGATGACTGTTCACACAGACACTCTGGTGAGAAAGGCGAGGCAGCGTCTCTACCACCTCAGGCAGCTGAGGAAATTCCGGGTCTCGGTGAGGATCCTCAAGTCCTTCTACTCTGGAGCAGTGGAGAGCATCCTGACAGGCAACATCACTGCCTGGTTTGAGAACTGTACTGCCCAGGACAGGCGGGCCCTGCAGAGGGTGGTGCGTTCAGCTGAACGTGCCACTGGAACTACCCTCCCCCCCTTGCAGGAGTTATACACCAGGAGGTGTAGTAGCAGAGCCCGTAGGATCATGAAGGATCCTCATCACCCCAACAACGGACTGTTTCAGCTGCTGCGGTCAGGCAAGCGCCTCCGCAGTCACGCAGCGAGAACAGAGAGACTGAGACAGAGTTTTTTCCCGCATGCCATTAGAACTGTCAACGCTGACCTCACCAGGGGTCCTAACTGAGCCATGCACTAGGCTCCACTAAATACTGTACTGTATGTAGCATACTGTACCGCATACTGTGTCACTGTTCAGGGTTGTTCTTGATGCCGTATTGCTGCGCCGTACTGTTGTATACTGTGCTGTATTATCCCAAACACTACCTCACACTATTCACATTCACATGCCACTTTAAATGCACATATCTGTATATACATAGGCATATTCCTTCTATCTATTCCATTTTATTTCAATTTATTTTTATTGTATTTTATTCTATATATTTTTTATCTTATTCTATAAGTATTCCACTTACTGTATTACGTTTTAGGAGTCAGTTAGTCGGTCTATTAGAAAGGAATTTTCCACTTTTTATTTTATTTTATTTTTTAATTTTTTCCTAGGAGTAGATTTTTTCCTTCATAGTGTGTGCTATCACCGGGTGCGTTGCATTACATTTCACTGCATATATGTATGGAAGTATGTATATGTATGTGACAAATAAAAATCTTGAATCTTGAATCTTGAATCTTGAAACAGAATGCGGCGGCGCGACTGGTGTTCAACCAGCCAAGGAGGGCACATGTCACTCCGCTGCTCATCGAGCTCCACTGGTTACCTGTAGCCGCTCGCATCAAGTTCAAGTCTCTGATACTGGCCTACAGAGTGATTGCTGGGAATGCTCCCACCTACTTAAATGCTCTTGTAAGAGCACATGTTGCCCCCCCGGATGCTGTGCTCGTCAAATGAGCGTCGCCTGGCTCTGCCGGCCGTACAGCCACGGCAATCCAGGCTATTCTCATTTGTAGTTCCACGTTGGTGGAACGAGCTGCCAAAAATGACCAGAGCAGGGACCTCCCTCTCTGTCGATAAGAAGCACTTGAAGACCCAGCTCTTCAGAGAGCACCTCCTCTCCTAACCTACAATTACTTAGCACTACTTAGCAGTATTTATTGTTACACTAATGTCTCTGTCACAATGTAGCTTGAATGTTATTCTCCCTTGTGAGTCGCTTTGGATAAAAGCGTCTGCTAAATGACTAAATGTAAATGTAAACGTAAATGTTTTTAAACAGGCAAAATCCCAGCCGTCTACGGCCGTCCTGGCGAGGTCCTCTTCCACCGCAGTGGCAGCAGGCTCAGCAGCAACATGCCGGTTGTGGGCGTCAAAAGGGATCTTCTCTTCCAAGCTCTGGGAAGAACGTACAGTGAGTAATTCTCAGCGACACCTCACATAACTTGGACGACGGTGGGACGTGTTGAATGTAGGAAGCGTTTATTTCATCATTCCACACGGTCGTGGTCTCCCACGCTATGTAGCATGCTAGGTAGCATATCTGGCTGCGCCGCAGCTGCTCATGAATGGATCGATCCATCGTTGTATAGTTGGATAAAGCAGATAATACAACTTTTGAACCATGGATTTATTACTTCAGTACTTCCTCTCGCAATGGGTCATAAACGAATTTGTACCTCCCTGTTTGACACTTCTGCCAATGGATGGATGCTGGAGTTCAACGTGATTGCGTCAGTTCCTGATTCCTGTCGTTAATTCCCAAGGAGTTTTGAGCGTAATGACTACGTGTAGTCTCTGGCTTTCACGATCGTGATATTTTAGTTGACGATTAATCGCCATAAAAACAAGTATTATTTTAATAGATAATTAAACGGTGTCATCGTAATATATAATAAAAATAATAGTATAATAGTAACAGAGCCATAATAATAACAACAACAATATTATTAACTACAAAAAATAGAATGATCAAAGTAATGTATTAATGATGAGTGTGATGATGATGATGATGATAATAATAATAATAATAGTGTAATAAGTAATAATCTCTGTCTTTATAATAGCAGTGTCATAATATAGTAGTGTAATACAGTACATATCTGCCTATTGCGGAAGCGCTATCTTTTGACATTTGAACATAAACAAAAATGAGGGTACATTTTTGCCCAACCCAACTGATGGAGATTTCACATTCTATTTATTGTGACAGTTTGAATATTGGCTTAAAATTACCCTGAAATTTGGATGGAAATATGTGATTGGGGACATCCAATTTTACAAGATGATCTGCTTAAATAATCATAATGGCGAGGAAATTGTGTAATAATTCTAACAGCTCGAGTGCAGTTCATGGTTAGTTTTATTGTGAACAAGTACTCCCCACTTAACGACCTACCTGTTTTAACGACCGTTTGGACTCACGACCAGCTCTCTGACCAGTCGTTATTGTACGCTGCATACAATACCGCTGCATACAATACTGCGCGGTGTGCAATACTGCAGTGAGCCCACGGTGTCTCAGCGTCAAGCATCTCATCGCACATCACTGTTCTTAGCCTCAGTCTCGTTCCTGCAGTCGTACTAGCGTTCACAATAGTCACGCCACCTTACTGTGAAATAACACGGGTCCTCGCTTATCGACCAATCCGCTTAACGACCTGGTCCTAGGAATGGAACTCGGTTGTTAAGTGAGGAGTACCTGTATTTACTATGTGAATGATCTTAATGGTGACCTTAACCTCTTTCAGCCGATGAGGAGTTTGATGAACTCTGTTTTGAATTTGGCCTGGAGCTGGATGAAATCGTAAGCGATTGTTTTCTCCTCATTTTACAATACCTATCTAACAATAACCCAGCACATATCTTGCGAATCACAGTTGCGCCAAACAATGTTGTGAGTAACTGTCAACTGTCATTTGACCGAAGACCACAGAGAAGGAGCTAATCAGCCGGGAGCAAGGGGACTCCAAGGCGTTGGGAGCATCTGAGGTCGTCCTGTACAAGATCGATGTGCCTGCCAACCGCTATGATCTCCTGTGCCTGGAAGGCCTGGCCCGGGGGCTGCAGGTCTTTAAGGACAAGTGAGTTGAACCGCAGACCTCAGAGCTTCATTATATTTTGGTGCATGCCGTTTGGTGGTGGTTAGTTGTTGTCATATTGATTTATTATTATTTTTTCCTGTGTTCCAGAATGGAGGCCCCCCGCTACACCCGTGTGAGCCCTTCCAGCGGAGAGCCTCAACGGCTGATTATTACTGAAGAGGTGGGTGCATGTAGTGGACTAAATCACAGATTGGCCAATCATATCAAGTGTGACAGAGTTCAGGGTCAACAGTCCATTTTTCTCCATTAGAGGCACCTTACATGCTTCTAATTATCCTCAAAGCGGGAAGTTAAGCAATAAGTTCCTCGTCATGTATCTGACATGTTTGATATATCTGTTGGTATTGCGTTTTAGTATTTGGGATATTGTCCGATACAATACCCAATTTTTAGACCAATATTTCCAATATCATTATTGGCAAATTTCTACCTGATATGTTTTGCGGCTTTGTTAGCTGCTGAGGACTTGGCCCCCAGATTTTAAACGTTGATCGATAGGACTTGACTGACGCTTTAGCCGTCTCTTGTGATGTCCGTGCAGACGGTGGCGGTGCGGCCCCACGCGGTGGCGGCGGTGTTGAGGAACATCACCTTCACACAGGAGCGCTACGACAGCTTCATTGAGCTGCAGGAGAAGCTCCACCAGAACATCTGCAGGTCAGTTAAACTTACCTAGCTCCCATTGGAAGAGTCATTAGGTGAGTCCACGAGATGGGTGCCAATTGCCTTTCTATTTTAAGAATTTTTAATAACAGAGAATACATTTTTGACATTTCATCATTTGATATACATGTTAAACTTCCCAGAAAACGTATTTTCCAATTTTTATCATCCACTACACAGGCATTACTACATATGACGGGGTGGAACTCTTCATCCTAAAATGGCCGTCACACAGAAGATATACTTAGGGTTAAATTCATTATCTAATAATTAGCACAAACAAAAAAAAAATTAAATTTTCAGAAATATTACAAAGAATTGTTTAAATACTGTTTTTTCTCTATCTATTATCAGTGATGGGGTGGATAGGTTATGCTTCGCAGACTCCTTCAAGTATTATTAACTCCTCTGAAGGCTTAAATTATGTCACTTAAAACAGATAATTATTTTGTAGGGTGAAAAGTGAGGGACACAAATAGTGAGGGACACAAATAAACGATCATATTTTAATTAACAATGTTTTTATATTTTAATATTATGTGCTGTGGATGGGGAAACAGGTTTACTTTGGAAAATAATGAAACATTTTGTGATGGTGGGCATTTTTAAATTCTGTAATATGTGATTCAGCTACCATGACTCTACGGACAAGAAAATAAACAGAGGTCTTGAAAAAGTTATCACAAAAAAACTATTACTTGCTTTAAATAACATTTTCTCAAATAGTATGCTCATAATGGACTTTAAATTAATAGTTTTTAGCTTGGCAAGCATGTTGTCAGATTGTGTTTTATAGACTTGAGATGTTGTGGATCTAAACGGCACTCCTTTCACGGAATGACTCAAAAATGCTATGGTAAGGCTGATGGTTTGTTCCCATCGATGACATTTGAAAACCAGGAAAGTTGTCTGATATGCTG
Source organism: Zeus faber (assembly GCF_960531495.2). Classification (NCBI taxonomy): domain Eukaryota; kingdom Metazoa; phylum Chordata; class Actinopteri; order Zeiformes; family Zeidae; genus Zeus; species Zeus faber. Next base: position 27,696,030 of record NC_137197.1, on the reverse strand, counting down.
TGTCAACCTGTTGCCTGTAGATGCCATCATAAGTAGGAAATGTAGCTTACAAGCAGGGTTCTCTCTACACTAAGCCCATTTTGATCGTACAGGTATATGCCTGAATATAAAAATAGACATGTGCAAACATGAAGAAAAGCGACTCGCAATATTACAAATTATGATTTTAGTGGTTAGGGTTAGGGTTAGTTCTGTGATTTGATTAACACTTTTTTATAACGTACTATAGAGCAAAACAATTTAGCCCATCCGTAATAGTTGTTTTTTAATCGGCAGAAATTGGTCAATGACACAATGCCCCCTTCTTTGTGTCTGAATCAATTATCATTAATAAAAACTACATAAGAAGACACTTGTAAAATATATATATATATATTTTAAGTTCATTCATTTTGGAAGTTTTGTGACTTAAAACTTGATAAATATCATCCGGTGAAAATGTCAAAAATCAAACTTTCGGCTTAATACACATGTACATAATAATAATAAACTAAGTGCATATTTATTTTACAAAATGAAAAAAACAAAAACAACTCAATCTCAATATATATTGACTCCCCTTTTAACCCCTTTTTTGTCATTTACCCAAATTCATTTTTTCATTGTCTTTGTGTGACCCTAACGTTTCTGACTGTGCAGCACAGCGCTCCCGTGGAAAAAAGAAATTAAGTAATGATGAGTAATGATTACAGCTTTAACTTTGATGTTAATATTTCCGGATTTCAAAGCACTAAACTAGCTTTGTAACTCTTAATTATGAGGAGGACCCACAACATTGTATGCAGACATTTATACAAAAAAAAAAAGTGTAAAGACGCATTTATTATATTAACAAACATCCTTAGCATTTTGCTGTGCCCAACCCAATGCCCAATTAAACTCAGACAAAAAATAATAATCTTATTGAAGTGATTTGCATATGTGCCTTCAAAATGACTACCACTGAAGAAGAACAATTAGAAAAAGTTTTGTTGCTAATTTGACGTAGGAAAAATGTTTCGGCCGCTCAACTGTTCCTTTAGGAAAAGAGCCCTGGTGGCCATCGGCACCCACGACCTGGACACCATCTCTGGACCGTTCACCTACACGGCCAAGCCCCCGGCGGACATCCGCTTCAGGCCCCTGAACCAGACCAAAGAGTTCACCGCCGCCGAGCTCATGGTCCTCTACAAGGTGGGAGCAGCTCAGCGGCACGGCAGCTCAAGCAGCTCAACAGAAGAGTCCCTCTCGTACCTTAACAAGTTTTGTCGTTTCTTTCCCCGCGTACAGAACGACAGCCACTTGAGGCACTACCTCCCCATCATCGAAGACAAACCGGCATACCCCGTCATCTACGACAGCAACGGCGTCGTCCTGTCCATGCCGCCCATCATCAACGGTGACCGCCGGGTTTTTAGGATGTCTCTCTATCGACCTCCGTCCTCCGCTATTCTCTTACAAACTCACCAAAACTGAATTTGACTCTGTGTTAGACTCCTGATAGATGAAGGGGGCTTTTTAATTGTAAGTTGATGCCATTGATTCTTTAATGCTGCTTATCGCTTTCTTCCTATTGTGTTTCACTTGTTTTGTTTCTTTTTGATTTCTTCTCCTGTGTGAGTGCATTACCCTAAGGTATTATCTCTTCTCAATTTCCTGCTTATCTCCTGTCTTCCAGGGGATCATTCCAAAATCTCACTCAAGACGAAAAATGTACTCGTCGAATGCACCGCCACAGACCTCACCAAGGTTTGTACAAGGAGAAATGGGACCTAAGTACCTAAAAATACTTAGTGTGGCATTGACACAGATTCATAACGGTTGTGTTCCTTCCAGGCCAAGGTCGTGCTGGACATGATGGTGACCATGTTCAGCGAGTACTGTTCACAACCTTTCACGTGAGTCTGTAATACATCCCAACACGTTCCAAACGTCTGGTGTCAGGGACCAGCCTTGCAGCGTTTGTGGCCAATCTGCTTTGTTTGTCTCCAGGGTAGAGGAGGCTGAGGTCGTGTGTCCGGACGGCAGGAGCTTCCTTTATCCGGTACCGTATGCGTTGGGATCCAACTCTGTCTCTACAGATGCATCTATTGTACTCTGTTAAGAAGTCCTTTATCTTTCTGTTTTTTGTAAAGGCTGTCATTCTGCTCTGATTTCCTCGGCAGGAGCTGGCTTACAGGACGGAGAGGCTGTCGGCAGACTTTGTCAACCGCAAAGTGGGCATCAGGTGAGCCACCGAGGGGACAAGGGGGGGAAATCGGAAGCAGTCGAAAAAAAAAATCCACAGGGTTCCCTAGAGGGTCCTTGAAGTGCTTGAATTCCGTCCTCTGAAATTGAATTACCGGAATACCTTGAAAAATGTCCCCTTTTGTGCTGAATTGCTTGAAAAAAAGGCTGTGCGATCATTGAAAACGCCCTGGTGATAGTCCCCCTGGTTTTGTTTGTCAGAATCGCTTTTACAACATAGATGATGCCAGCCAAATGTGAAACTAATCCAGAATGGTTGGAGATAGACACTTACAATAGTAGATGACAATGATATTAATAATAGATAATTATATAGATATACATATATTATAGATATAATAATATAAATAATAGATAATGACACTAACATATTATATTTGAATTAATAAAGATAACATTGAAAATTGATTATTTGTTTTGTGTGAAGTCCTTGAAAATGAATAAATTGTGCTTAAAAAAACTTCTTGAAAGTCCTTGAATTAAATGTTGTAATGGCAGAATGAACTCTGACATACAAGTGCTCTGTCAATCAGCTAACATATGAAATCTAATGAGGGGAAAAATGTATTGTTACCACCCGGAAATGTAAACCATATCATGTCTCTCATGTTATGGAATTCTGATGGAAGGTAAAAGTTTCAGACTGAAACTCTAGTTTTTCAAATAAAACCCCAAATTGTCGACTCCCAAATTGTGTGACATTGGGATGATTTCATTACATGATGATGCCACCAAAAGACTATAAACCATGAAATTGATTTATTAGTCGATCCCGTGGTGCAGTGTGGATTCCTTCTTTGAGAAAATCTCCTAAAAGCCACCAGTAAATGGACGGTCTGTCTGCCTGCCCCCCCCACCCCCCAATTCAGCGAGTCAACGGAGCACATCGCTCAGCTGCTGACCAGGATGTGCCTGCGCTCACGGGCCACGGGCGCCGGTGACGAGATTGAGGTGGAGATCCCGCCCACGCGCTCGGACGTCATCCACGCCTGCGACATCATGGAGGACGCTGCCATGGCCTACGGCTTCAACAACATCGCCCGCACCACACCTCGCACCTACACCGTGGCCAATCAGGTAGGTGTGTGTGTGTGTGTGTGTGTGTGTGTGTGTGTGTGTGTGTGTGTGTGTGTGTGTGTGTGTGTGTGTGTGTGTGTGTGCATATTATGCATATATTTAAGTATTGAATGTTTTCTGTGTCTGTAGTTCCCACTCAACAAGCTGACGGAGCTGCTGAGACAGGACCTGGCGGCAGCCGGCTTCACGGAAGCCCTCAACTTCGCCCTGGTAAAAACACTGCAAACCCCCAAAAACATGCGAAACAATCATAGTTTGCCATAATTTGCGTGCGCTTCACCCTGCTCCACCCCCCCACTCAGTGCTCTCAAGACGACATCGCAGACAGGCTGAGGAAGAAGATCTCCGAGACCAATGCTGCTCACATCTCCAACCCCAAGACCGCTGAGTTCCAGGTTTGTTTTAGTTTTCTGCCCTCGTTTTCCATCTCTAGAAATTGAAACGACTCAAAGCCTCACCTTTCCATCCAGTGACTTTCTCAAGAGACATAGCAACCGCTTTTCTTTCTGTTGCATTTTTGTTCCACTAGAGGGTGCTCTGTGTCCCTCTGACTGATTTGGAGTCCTGCGCCGCACCGCTCTCTTTCTCCACCAGGTGGCGCGCACCACCCTCCTGCCAGGCCTGCTGAAGACCATAGCGGCCAACAGAAAGATGCCACTGCCCCTCAAACTGTTTGAGATCTCTGACGTGGTGCTGAAGGATGCGACCAAAGGTGTGTGTGTGTGTGTGTGTGTGTGTGTGTGTGTGTGTGTGTGTGTGTGTGTGTGTGTGTGTGTGTGTGTGTGTGTGAGAGTGAGAGTGACAAAAAATTTTTTATATCAAAGCTAAGATTTGGGGTGTGGAGAACATTTTGCATTAAATTGTTACTTTTTTAAATGATGTAAATAAAAGTTAAAAAAAAAATTATCTGTATATTTTGACTCCTCATATTTTCATTTAAAGGTAGCTAAACAGCCATCATATCTAAATGGCAGACAAATATTAGGACTGCAATGATTTCGAGTTGGGTCTTAAATTGATAGATTACAGTGCAAATCTGAAGTGAATTTTGTAATTTTGGTGATTTTTTTAATACATATTTTTTTAAACATAGTAGTTAAGTCGTTTCTATGTGTGCGTGTTTTTTGAATCGAGAGAATCCATTTGACCTACCCGTCTCAAACGGACCCCAACTTGGCTCTTCAACCTCCTTGTCGTCCACCCTCCCCCCCCCCCCCTCCAATCCAGACGTCGGGGCCAGGAACAGCCGCCGCCTGTGTGCCGTCTACTACCACAAGAACCCAGGCTTCGAGGTGATCCACGGCCTGCTGGACCGCGCCATGCAGCTGCTGGAGGTGAAGCCGGCCCGAGGGGAGGGCTACCACATCCAGGCTGCAGACGGTGAGAGGCGAGGGGAGGGTTTTTTTTTCTTTTTGGGAGGGAGGGAGGTCTTTTTCCACCATATGTTCTAAGACTACGTTCGTGCACACACAACAGGAGAAAATTCCAGAAAAGCCCAATAGACAGATTTCGCCGGTGAGCCCGTTAGGCATCAAACTCACATGCTTTGAATTTGTTTTTTGTTTGTCTTGTGTGTAGGAGACAATTCGAGGGTCGGATGAGGTTAGAAGGAAAAACGACGGGAGGAAACAAACGGGCTTTTCATTGTGATTCCGTGAAGTCAGCTGATTTCTAGGAGTTGTGCTTCATGGCTAAAGAGGGCGGCGGAACGGAGGGTAGAGTCCCAACGCTGACAGGAGTTAGTTCCAGTCCACTGTGCCCGTGCAGCGCCGTTCCCCTCCGCTTCCTCGCGATCTGACAAAGTATATGGGAGTGAAAGTGTCCGGTATTTTCCTTTTTAGTATCTGGAAGCACCAGGAACCACAAAGGTTTTTCAGAGTCCTGGCAAAAGCATCTCTCTCTCTCTCTCTCTCTCTCTCTCTCTCTCTCAAGTCATTGTACTTCCTGTCATGTCATTTCACCATTGAGATTTGGACTTTGATCCAAATGTTAAATGTTTACTTTACAGTGATAGGATTTCCACAGGCGGTGATTATTGAAACATAAATGTGAAGTACTTTTCTAAGTAAAGATGTCAATGCTAAGCTCAAACTAATTATAGCGGCATGCGTAAAAACAAACAAACTACGTGGAATTCCACCCCAGTTCCAACTTGTTAGATGGATACTTTATTAATCCTCAGAGGGAAGTTTCATAAAGTCATTTATCATGAACATAGGCAAAAATAACAATGAAGCAATGAAAAAAAAAATATAAAAGAAAATGCAAACTCATAGCCAGGTTTTTGGGACTACGAGCTGTAGCGCTGTGCTTGATACCATTGGCAGACTCTCTCTCCCCCTCCCTCCCTCATCGGGCTCCAAGGTCACACCGAAGGGCGTCTCATGTGGCTCTGCAGGCCAGAGAGAGAGAGAGAGAGAGAGAGAAGGGTGTGCTGTCTGCAGTACAGGGGAAGGCTGCAGTTCCTGGCTGAACACACACACGTGGACTGTCCATCACACACCCACTAAAATGCTCACAATTTCATAGTGCGACCATGTAAGTGTGCCAGACTGTGCACAAACACACACACGCACCTCCCCCCTCCATCCTTCATGCACCATTAGCCTAATCTCCACCTCCATATGTCAGCATTTTAGGCACCCCATTACAGGGTCACGACCCCACCCGAGAGTTCACCTGACACACGGAAACACACACTTTCACAATCACATCTCTGCTGGTGTCCATCAACAAGGAGAAAGGGTAACCCCCCCCCCCCGCACACATACACACACAGTAGGGTTTAGGTGTGTGTGTGTGTGTGTGTGTGTGTGTGTGTGTGTGTGTGTGTGTGTGTGTGTGTGTGTGTGTGTGTGTGTGTGTGTGTGTGTGTGTGTGTGTGTGTGTGTGTGTGTGTGTGTGTGTGTGAGTGAGAGCAGTGGGAATACTGTTAGCTAGGTTTTCTTCATCCACTTGGGGTGGGGGGAGAGAGACTTGGTAGTAGAGGAAGAAACCACTTAAGTGGCAGATGCCCGTGTTTTGCCTCACAACTGTGTCCAATTCGGGGGCCGCGGGCCCCCCGTTGGCTCACGGCGGAGAGGGCACCGCGTCTGGTCTCAACTCCACTTCGGGTCGAAGCTTCTCACAGGGATGGAGAAGTAGTTTCATGAAAATCTAAATGTGTTTTAGATGTTTTTAAAGGGTCTAAGGGAACACACACACACACTCTCTCCATGCAGCCCATGTATTCTGTAAGCCTTCATCTATAGTGATGAGTGAACATCTAAGCGACGGGCTCTGGAACCCATTAGGAAGGCGGCGTGGGAAGGAGTGGTGCATCATGGGAGCGCTGTCTGCATGTGGGGAGGTTGCCGTGGCAACCCTGTCGCTTGGTAATTCTCTCGCCTGTCGTCCCGTTCGAATCTGATCTTTTGAAGCCGAGCGAGAACCGGGAGTGTTTGCCGTTCATTTTTCTCGATCCTTAGATTTAGGGTTTTATTCCTGGTCTTGTAATACTGTTGCAGCACATTCCTCCTCCTAATTTCCCCTCTCCCTCCCCCAACCCCCTGCAGACTCCACCTTCTTCCCCGGGCGCTGCGCGGAGATCTGCGTGCGCGGGAAGAGCGTGGGCCACCTCGGGGTCCTCCACCCGGACGTGATCGACCGCTTCGAGCTGACCATGCCCTGCTCCGCCCTGGAGATGGACGTCGAGCCCTTCCTGTGATGTCACTTCCCCTTTCACCCTCCTGCTAGTGAAGCGCATGGGCTAATGTGTGGTCAGGCCAGATCAGTAGCGCTCAGATTAAGGGAAGGCGGGAGGGGATGGGGATTCGGACTCTGCCATGCTAGCGGGGTGGAAGGGAACGTTGCGTGCAAGTAATGGTTAGATTATTTTTATATATATATATATATATATATTTGAGAGGATCTTTGCCTTGTGGGAATAAATATTACAAAAGGCGGATCTTCAGGTAAATTAGTCGTTATTAATCTTGTATTCTAAATCAGCAATGTGACTGCTTTCACACGTGCGACTCATTAAAATGAACTAGACACGACTGCGCCTGATTGTGTTTTTGACGTGCGTCTTTGTCATGCGTTTGTGTGTGTGTGTGTGTGTGTGCATGTGCATGGCATTTTTTTGTTTGTTGTGGTTTTGTTTGTTTTTTTTTTTTCCCCACCAAATAATTCAGCTCGGTGACTCGCTGCTTTTGTTGCCTCGGTTCTTCCAGTGGCTGCACCGCTGAAACGCTCCTCGCACACGACGTGCCCATGCAGGAAGTCGTCAAGCGCGAGTTCCCGGCGCTGGAGAACTCCCCGCGGAACCCCTCCTCCACCAAAACTGCCTTAGGTGACATGAGCACGCCCGCCGGCCTGGCTGCCCTCGACGCCTTCCTGGCCGACAGGAGCTACGTGGAGGGCTTCACGCCATCCCAGGCCGACGTGGCCGTGCTGGACGCCGTGCCTTCCCGCCCGCCGCCCAACCTGTGCCACGCCCTGCGCTGGTACAACCACATCCGGTCCTTCCAGAGGGACAGAGCCAGCCTGCCGCCGGCGAAGAACCAGCCAACCTCCCTCTGCCCCGAAAAGGAGGAGGAGGAAGAAGATGATGACGACGACATCGACCTGTTCGGCTCGGACGAGGAGGAGAGCGAAGAGGCAGTCCGGCTGAAGGAGCGGCGCCTGGCCGAGTACGCCGCCAAGAAGGCCAAGAAGCCAGGGCTGGTGGCCAAGTCGTCCATCCTGCTGGATGTCAAGCCCTGGGACGACGAGACGGACATGGCCAAGCTGGAGGCGTGTGTGCGCGGCATCGCCATGGATGGACTGCTGTGGGGTCAGTCCAAACTGGTGCCCGTGGGCTACGGCATCAGGAAGCTGCAGATAGGCTGCGTGGTGGAGGACGACAAGGTGGGGACGGACCAGCTGGAGGAGGCCATCACCGCCTTCGAGGACTACGTCCAGTCCGTGGACGTGGCTGCCTTCAACAAGGTCTGACTCGCAGGTCTAGTCATGTAATAAAAGCCAGAAGTTGCAGATGTGTGAATGTGTGCTGATTTGAGTCTGGTGATATGGCACCGCAATGTTTCCCAATGTCACAATCATGTATAGCTATTATTATTATTATGGCTTACTCATGTTGTACTCATGGTTCTGTGTAAAACTCAAACGGCTGCGACACTGTGGCTGAAGAAGACTGGTACATGAAATACTGTTGTATGACTCTTCCTGCAACGTTAACATCCCATCACATCCAACAGCCCCCTTTTCTACATACGCTATTTTCAATAAAGGCCAAAGTTTTAAGGGAGAACTGAGCTTAAGTTTTTTTTTTTTAAACGTCTCGTAATCTTTTAACAAGTTACCAAAGAATCCAAATCCAGATACAAGCACTATGAGTTCATTGACATTGTCGCGACTGTTTTCACAGAGGGTGTGCAGATAAGTCTTACAATCAAGTCTAGCAGGTGCCCCAGCATTCCTTTCCACACCTGGTGCATCAGGGGAAAGTCAACTTATACTTTGGGAATATGTAGATTGTATAATAAAGCTTTTCTTTGTGAGACAGGGCGGTTTGCCTTGAGCACATAGCATATTGTGTAGGTATTGCTGCAGTGGACAGTTTTGATATAACAGTTAAAATGCATTTTATTTTACCTTTCAGTCACATATATTGAAACCAATTTGTTTGACAGAAATGACACTTTATTCTCTTGAGAAGGATCAGTCATCAGGGCATTTAAAAAGACATACTACACATAGATATACAAGCACAACAACAAGCGTGTACCACTGGGTCATAGCAGCCCCAGGAGGCGGAAGACTCGATTGACCAAAACAGAATTGACCAGGCCGACAATCATATATGTGACGAACTTGTACGGCACCTCGATCTCCTTCCTCCGCCTGGCCTTGGTTCGTTCGTTGGCCGGCACCCTGTGCCAAGAATACAACGCCCGCAGGCTCACTGCCTTGGCCGCCTGGCGGGTCCCCACCAACGCTGAGGCCCCCACCAAGAGGCGGCCCAGACCGGCCGCCAGCGCCCTGCCCGTCAGTGCCGGCCAGGGCACGGGGAATGGCCCCCGCGGCTCGAACGTTTCCCCCAGCCTCTCGTTCGCCCAATACCCCAAAGAGCAGCCGGCGGCCGCTCCCAGGATGGTGGTGGTGTCGCCGCGCGTGGTGCTGTAGTGGTGCAACTCGGGGTAGGTGTAGCTGAGTACCAGGGGGAAGAGCAGGGACACCAGGGGGGCGACGGGGCTGGAGAGCTGGAAGCGGTCAAAGGCGTTCCAGTAGGGGTAGGTTATGGACATCAGGACGGCCGAGATCACAACACCACAGACGACGTCCTGATAGGGGGGGGGGGGGGACACGAGATTTAAGCTCATCTTTCCTCTCTTCCATACTCCCGTTTGCCGCTCATCAGTATTGGAATGAAATCCGATTCACATTATGACTGGGCGCTGTAGTGACATTGTGATGTGTTACTAGATACTTTCTGGGATTTTAGTTAACGTAATATCATGATAGTAAAATGTCGTTTGAGGCTGTATTTAGTGTGCGAAATACCCAGCTGCAATGGGGATCCCAACCTAGATAGTGCTTCAGTAAAGCTGATGTCTTACACAGTCAGGCAACATACATTCTAACTCGAAAGCAAGCAACATGTCTATCTACTGTATATACAGATCAAACACAGAACTGAGACTAATAGCATTGTACACAAAATAGACAACCATGCAACAACTACAGCATGTCAAAGGCCCTGAACAGCACACCGAACCGCCTCTCTTCCCCACTGGCGCGCGCACACACACACACACACACACACACACACCCTTTTGAATAGCCATATTACTTTCCTGACTGACCTGACATTAACCCTCGTTTGTTGGCGCTGTATGGAAGCTTATATGTTCACATGTTGGAAGTAAACAAGAAACAAAACGGGCTCATGATGGGCAGCAGGCTGCGCCGCTTGGATGGCCTCAAGACCTTTTGCTGTATTCATATTTGAAAATGTATTTTATTTATTTTTTCCTAATTGAATAATAGATGTGGTCAGCTTTTAAAACGAGTGTCAAACTTTTTTTTTTTTCCAGACCCCCTTACATTTTGATATGGATACTTTCAGGGGCTCTGAGACCCCCCTAGACCCCCAGTATTTCACACAAAGGCACTATTACAGTAAAGTTATGGTATTTTCTTCTGTGTAAATATCCTATGGAAGCACCAATAGTCATTTCCAAAATATATTGTGATATTACATTTTTTTCAATATCGCCCAGCCACATTGGTGCACAACTTGATGGTGATATGAGGTCTCTTATTAGTAGACTTCCATTCATTTAAAGGCCTCGCATGAAGCCCATGTCCACTGTGACGAGTGTATAAGTAATGTACCGTGCATTGGTTGTGAATGTTTTATATAGAAGGGTGTGTGTGTGTGTGTGTGTGTGTGTGTGTATAGAGGCTAGCTCACCAGTACTGAGTGCATGCCAGTGTACAGACGACTCAGACACACCAGCGAGGACAGCACCACAGCGATCAACAGGCCCACCTCAAACTGGAACTGAGACACACACACACACACACACCCACACACAAAACAGATCATCAACACAGAAACAATCTGTGTTGTCCTTTCTTTCCTCATCCTCCGTTTTTTCCTTCCTGAGTGGAAAACCATCAATCACTCCATTCCACAAGGGAAACATGTAAAGGTTCTCTCTCTCGCAGTGTCCGCCCCCTCCACCCGTTCATTTACCTATGCGCCCCTCCTTCCCCACGCTCGGCCATTTCAATAACAGTGCGAAGAGAAGCCTCATGTATTCATTCACCACCTCCACTGTAACCCGCCCCCCACTCGTCCAGCCCCTTCCCGCCCTCCCGCCCTCCCTCTCTTTCTTTTCCTGTGTCTTTTCCTTTCTTTTGCAGCTGGAAGCCTATTCACGGGCAGTTCATGAAAAGGGGTTTGAAGGCTAGAGTGGTGGTGACGGTGGGGGGATTCACTGTTTGATTGACTGTCGTGACCTCTGACCTGCTGCAGGAAACCTAAAGTGAGGGAGAGAGAGAATCGCCCCGGGGGCCTTTCAGGGACCATTCAGGACCTTGGTAGAACCAAGAGCCTTCAGAGCTATGCGTTTCCCCCTTCTGCGCTCGGAAACCCGGAGGAATTTATTTCTGTACTGGGATGGCTTTTAGGTGCTCTAGATTTCCCTGAACATGAGAACAGCCATGATGAAACAGAGTGGATGAGGACCACAACTCTGCGGGTGGGACCGTAAAGCCTGAGAGCCCCCGGAAGATGTTCTTCTGCTCTCCAACGTGAGAACTGTGATCTAAAAACGAGCACCGAGGATTCATCCGTCTAAGACTTTCCATCAGGATAGCGAGAGAGAGATAACAGACAGAAAGGGCTCAAGAGAAAAGAAGGAGCATGAGTAGTAGAGCGACAGAGGTGGAGATTGACAGTCATTGACTGGGTTGAGTCTATCAGAGTAACGAACAGCAGCTGGGTGGGTGTCGCCGATGGTGACTGATGGTGACTGCCAGCTCCACCCCTTTCTGGCCCATTGTCAGGCGGCTCAGCCTGCGCTTGGTAACAGACAGTGGGGACACACCTCCCCATCGCAGTGAGCCATCAACCAACAAACTCCCAAAAGCGCCGGCTCCAGGACTTACAGTAGATAGTTTTAGTCATGCAAAAGCCTCCTTTTTTAATCCAAGAGAAGCCGTGTGTTTCGGCCGTTTCACGCCTTTTGTGAGTCTCTCGCTTAAGCTTATCCAGCAGCTCACTGATCCAATGTTATCTACCCTTCGGAAAAAGATCTTTCGTTGGCATGGCACAAAATCGGGAGAGCAACCATGCGCCAGTTGGCTTATGAGTAAAAACAAAGCGTTTACAGCCCCCTGCGTAAAGATCACATTACCAAAGAAACCCATCTGAACCCCAAGCCCTAGTCGTGAACCTCTGTGATCGCCCGCCCACCGTACCTGGAACCTGGGCGTGGCGCTGAGGAGGAGAGTGAAGCAGATGGAGGTGGCGGCCATGGCGTGCGTGGAAGGCAGGCCGTACTCTGCGTCGACGCGCGTCTCCAGCTTGACCACCGGGGGCGACAGAGGGCGGGGCAGTTTCAGCAGATCCTTCAACACTTGGCCCACGTACATCACCAGCTAGAGGAGAGGGGAGATGCCTCTGAGTGCTCGACAGCATAAAGGATATTGAGAGTCGGCTGTCAGAGATAGGACCATGAGCTTTAGACAGATTACGTCGATCATATTCCGATTTTGCGGAGAAGGTTATAGATCGCATTAGAACAGGGAGGTTACCCTAGATGTACAGGGTAGCTACAGTAAATGAAAAATGCAAATTCTGCCATTGAACACTGCACAATCTATTGCTGGAAGCCAGGAATTGAACTAACAACGTTCTGCTGACACAGCGTCTACAGCTTGTGTCATTTTGACACCGTGACACACTTGCTGTAAGGTGTGTGTGTGTGTGTCTATGTGTGTGTGTGTGTGTGTGTGCGCGTGTATGTGTGTGTGCGCGCGCTGTCAGGAAACGGCCAAATGTGCCGTCGACTGCGTTTCACAAGATCCCTGGTGCCGTAGAGAGGGCCGGCTCTCTGCAGCTCCAGGTTTATTTAAGGCCTCTGGCTTGTATATTTAATGAAAGGCTGTCTCCGTGAGGATCATTAAGAGAGAGAGAGAGAGAGAGAGAGAGAGAGCGAGAGAGAGAGAGAGAGAGAGAGAGAGCAAGGGGCCAGAGACAGACTAATGTGTGTGTTTAAGGGCGAGGAGGGAAAATGGAGAGGTTGCCGTTACCGCTTCCTGTAAAGCCGTAATGAGGAGGAGAAGCGTGTTGCCATGGAAAAAAAAACAAGGGATATGCAAAGAGGTCTGATAGCTCAATGCTAGCATTGCCACCCAAACTGAGGAGATAATAGCGGGACTTATTTTTTACCCAAACGCACGCCCGCCCTTGAGCCCGGCTGTGGCCGGATAGGAATCACGATTGGAATATTTTACCCTGCTCCTCGGGCACTCGCTGCTCCGAGCCGCGGCCAGTTAGTCGCTACTGAAGCACCCACCGCTTTGAGTGCTTGCATAATATCATAACCCTCTCTCCACCGCGAACACGAGTCCGAATGCCCCCCCACGGGCCGCCATGCCATTCACTGGCCTCTTTGTGAGGATCGCATCAAAGGAGCTGACGCGGGCGCGGCCCCCGATCGTGCGAAGACGGCTTAAAAAACACCCCCACTGCTCCCACGCACATGGGGGACAGCGGCATCCTCCCAGCGTGAGGGAGTGCGTTGGTTGGTGTTATCTGGTGAATGGTCGGATTGATCCACTTTGATCCCTCAGCATTCTAGCGGGAGTCGGCGCTGTGGGTGGGGGTGTGGGTCGGTGTGTGTCTGTGGGGGGCTGGACTACGTGGGTTTGCTGTGCAGACAAACTCAGCCCCACCACATTGTGAAAAGTGTCACCGGAGACTTTCCGCTTCCGGTATCTTCCGTCCGGCGGGTTCGGTGGATGTTTTGCATGCAGCAGGCGGCGGTGGAAACGACTCGTCACGGGGATTCAGTAGCATGCGCTGAGTGACGGCCAACCAGAAATAACGCCAAAGTCACCCCTGCAACGAAGGCACATGCGTCCCCACAGAAGGCAGTGAAAAGGACGCTGGACGTTGGGAGGAGGGGAGTCTGGGGGGTGGGCAGACGGGGGGGTTGCTTGGAAGTGCGGTAAGACGTGCCCCAAGGGGCCGGCGGAACAAATGGTCAGCCCAGAGAGAGAGAGAGAGAGAGAGAGAGAGAGAGAGAGAGAGAGAGCACTCAGAGCAACGATGGACCAATAAAACCCACTGTCGGCAGACAAGGAGGGGGAGAAAAACAGGGATAACTGGTAATGGCTAACTAGATTGTGTATGCTTTGTAGGGTGTGTGTGTGTGTGTGTGTGTGTGTTTGTGCCGTTGAAAGAGGTGTTTGTTTGAGTTCGCCCGTGTCTGGTCCTGTGTTGGGGGTTTGGGTGCTTGAGGGTGGCGGGGCTGGGGTGGTGTTACTCCAGAAGAATGGCATGTACTGCCCTAGGGGGCCAAGCGGGGAGGGTTCAGATGCAGGGCACCCACGATATGCCCGAGGCAAGGACATAAAGGGCACACAAACATGCTGCCCATCACAGCCTTTCTCCAGAGAAATGGACCTGTGTGTGTGTGTGTGTGTGTGTGTGTGTGTGTGTGTGTGCGTGCGCGCGTGCGTGCGCGTGCGTCTGCGTGCATCTAGACATGTTTTATCACTCTTTTGGATTCATATATTGAATGTTGCATCACATAGTGTATTGGCCTTTCATAGAAATAGGATTTTTATTTAAATCCCAGTAATCATCTTAAGGATGAATATTTTTGTCGTCATTTTTAGTCATCGATTATGTCCTATGTGTGGTCCCTCTCATCCCTCGGTCACCCCTGCAGCGGGGCCCCCTGATCACCTTGGCCCCCGATGGCCCCCTTGCCTGCGGGGGTATGGATATGGTGGCGGTGTCACAGACAGGCCACGACGGAGAATAATGGGGGTGACGAGGATGAAAGGAGGTTGAAAGGGGACAAGGGTGAGAGAGAGAGAGAGAGAGAGATAGAGAAAAGTGGCATTGTTCTACGGGGGGCAGGGGGCAGGGGGGAGGCTGCCGTGACCTACCGTCCACATGTTGACCAGGCGCCGGCAGAGGAAGGGGTCCAGGCTCCAGTGGATGCAGGGCAAACAGGTGATGTAGAACACCTCGTGCCCCAGACCCGCCGAGAGCAGGAAGAGGCAGTGCAGCGGCCAGTTGCGCACCTCGTACCGGGGCCCGCCGCAGCCCTGTGTGGGGTAAACAAACACACATAACACCATACCAGGTACAATGGCACTGGCTGCGTAAATATGGCCGCCTCCTAAGTTGATGCTGCCGGGTCCAATCGGCCCCTGGGGACCGGACAAGGGCCAGAGCTCATCCGTCGCTAGAGTTTAGCTCCCACTGATCTCGTGACGTCAAACCCCGACCCGATCTTGTATCTCTGGAGCCTTCTCCAGAACAGTCAATGTCACGTTTCCACCAACAAAAATATAAATAAATGTAATGGCTCATGTTTAAAGCCTTTAGTTTATAACCAACTTTTGGTAAAAGTAAATATTTTTTTTACTCCGAGAGCCACAGTTATACTTAGGCCTTCAAATGGGCCCCGGGTGGCTTACTAATGGGTATAAACCCAACACAAAAAAAATCCAAGAGTCACATGCTCAGCAAAGCAGCGGCTTTCAATGATGAGAGTAAAAATAACGACTGATTGATTAACCTGAACCTTTACATTTGGGAAAGGAACAGCATTGCCTCTACCCATCTGAAAATAAATGAATAACTGTAAATATGTAAATACATCATGTTCAACCCGCAAATGCTTTTCATGCATAGCCCTGGCTAGAATGTAAACAAACCGGGCGGTAAACCAAAAACAATCTTGCAATCATGTAAACAATCTACAGTTCTAGAGCATCTGGAGGAACAAGAAAACCAGGTCAGGGACTCTCATTTCAAAATAATCCTCCTAAATTTTGCATAGACTTTCACTCACTGGCGCCACACATCCATTGCTTCTGTGTTTATGGTCGGAATTGCTGTCCTGGCGGCTTTCCACCGCGGTTTCCCTCCCATGGCGGCCAGAGGCTGTCAAAGTGCACACCTTCTCTCCGCCGCCGTGATGGGCGTGAGCCTCCCTGAGAACGAGTCCACACCGTCTCTGGAACCGGGCCACGAGTTCCGAATCGTGGAGGCGAGCCAGGAACTCGATCATGCCGAGACAAGACAAAATCCAAAAGCTTATTTGGGCAATATGCGATGGTGTCGTTTCTAAAAACAAAACAATACAGAAGAAACGTGTGATATATCTCCCCTGGAGAGCTCACCAGCAGGTGTAGTAGGGCACGTTCACAGGTGCGTCTGGGACAGGTGTGCGCAGGGGGTGGAGTTAAAGCAAAGTGGAGTAGGTAGCCACTGCCCAACCTTTGGACTGGGAGGGTACTCGCTATGAAAGGTTTAACCCTATATTTAACGTATGTTTCAATGTTTAACCATTGAACAGCGTTTCGGCCAGAAATCATCATATCGCTGACTATCATTACAAACTTCCCCAGATATTAACGTTTGTCAACATGGTTGTCATCAAGGTTTCCCTTGAGATTACACTACTTGTTTTTCATTACAAAGCATACATTATGCACTAATTATGCATCAACCTCACCGCGATGGCCTTAATGTGCATGCTGGCTTTTTTCAGACAAGTTTTAAGTATCTTACACACGTTTCTCTCGCATTTGATGAGGGGCCGATTTGGCACAATAACATTCATTATGATGAGCGGTCATGATGATGACAAACGTACCTCACATCGGAACAGTCATATGAATAATTGAATTGAATTTCTTTTTAATGACAAGTCAGCACATTTTAGTGAACGTAGAAAGCACCAGGTTTGCGTTGTTCAGAATGAACAGCTCAAGGACAGATTTGACGTCATGAACTTGTGTAACTGCAGGTCTGGTATAGCCCCCGCCCCCCCCCCCCCCCCCCCCCCACGGTACTATTCTGATGATGAAATTTTTAAATGTATGGGTTTAAATTTCTTTCTGACTAGCATGAAATCAAAGTGGGATACTGGTTCCTGGTTCTGGCATGATCAAGTCCTGAAGCCATCAGCACATGAGTATAGTGGATGAAGCGGACCCGACCCTCCAAGCATTCTGCCGCCGTTGTCAGAGCTGGGGAGCAGCCAAAACTCGCCAAAAGAACATCTGCAGGCTTCCTGACCCCCGCAAGGGACTGGCAGCTGTTGGTGGACCTCGAACGGCAGCTGAAATTCCCCAGCCGTATTGCAGCCATCACCCTGCGACCAGACATTGTACTTGCGTCTGCGTCCACCAAGCAAGTACAAGTACTGCTGGAGATGAAGGTCCCATGGGAAGATCGCATGGAAGAGGCCTTTTAAAGGAAGTTCTCCAAGTACACAGGACTGGTCAGCAACTGTCAGCAGGCTGGATGGAGAGCGAGGTGTCTCCCAGTGGAGGTCGGATGCAGGGGATTCGCAGCCTGTTCTTTAGCCAGAGCCTCAGATATTTGGGCATCGGGGGGGAGGGAAAGAGGAGAGCCGTCCGCAGTACCACCGATGCGGCCGAGAGGGCTTCAAGATGGCTGTGGTTCAAAGGAAGAGAGCCGCCGGAGTCGCAGCTAGCCACCTGGACACAAGGTGGGGTCTGCACAGCCCCGGCTGGGTCACCTGCGGGAGGGTGTATGATGTTGAAAGACCAGAAAGCCCCGATCACTGAAGATGGGTCCAGAGGCATTAGTAGATGTATGTACACAGCGGCTGAAAATTTGAATGTACTCATCAGCCAGTGCGGTAAACACTTCCATGGTAACAGCAAGCTCCACCAAGCAGAAACGTCGTTATTACACTTAGTATTGTGGGTAGTGTAGTACTTCTCTGTAGCTAGCTAGTCCAGGGGGGGTTGCCTGGACTAGCTGGGCAACCATAGCAGCTGGACTTGTAAAACCTGGACTACATCCATCAACACATGCTAGAGTTTAATAACATGTGCTTCTACATTTGTGAACCCTCTGCATTTTGCAATCAAAATAGTTGTCTGTATGTGCAGGTACACATACAAACTCTATTTTACAGCAAAAGATAACAAAAGTAAACATAAAAAAAATGAATGTGGAAAATAATACATTGAATATGGGTATGTATAATTGCACACAAGAAAAAATAGCTTTCCATTCCCATTCATAAATCCAAACGAAAATACACTTAAACATCGAGTATTATAGACCAGTAAAAATACATGTCAGTTCAGCCAGGTCGTTGAATTGTGTCATTTACAAATTTAAATACATTGGACCGAAGCTAAATGGACCATAAACATGTCAGATTTGTGTCTGTAAAACAGCATCCAATGCGTCCTTTGCCTGGATTCGTCTCTGCATGTGCTTCTGTCCGCTGCCCTTCCAGCCCAGACGGACAGAAGAAGAAAAAAAAAAAAAAACCGCATCCTCTTAAAATAGACGGAGCTATAACGGGAAAGCGAGAGATCAACATCCGCGAACCGAGAGCGACCCATCGCCGCCTCTACTCGTGGGATCTCTCGGATGGCGGTGACTCCTGGTTCCCGCACGGAACGGGAGCGTTTAAAACTCGACCGTCGTTCGTTCTAACAATTTATTTTAAGGATCGGGGGCTATTTGATTGTTTTGGGGTTGTTTTTTTTTTGCATTGGAAATGTATTAAAGTGCATGTCAACAATGATGGCGGTTTTCATGGGGGGGGGTGGGTGCACCGTCATCAGCATCTGTCCCACAGCTCCCCTTTGTGTTACGGGTGAGGGCTTCGACTCCTTTTTCGAAACTCGGTTCTTGACGAGTCACTCGGTAAAGAAAAGCGAGAGAGAGAGAGAGAAAAGTCAGAGTCGCCCGATTTCCCGACTCTTCGTCCATTTGATTCAGTTTGGTAAAACACGCGGGGCGGGCGAGGGAGAACGGTGCAGAGTCGGTCGTCTCTCGGTTTGTCGAATGTCCTCGCACCGTCTCTCGATTCCCAACACTTATTCAGTCCTGTCAGAATTGGTTATTTACGTTGGTGGAAGAATGCCAACTGTGCATCCCAGGCAATCTCCGAGTCTCTTAAAAACGGTATTTATTTTGGCAAAGTGGGTATCAGCAAAACGGTTTTAACCAAAATGAATCATTTTGACGGAAATTCAAAAGTACACATTTCTCACATTTAATGTGAATTGTGAATTATAGTAGCTTGTCGTTTTTTGCGCCTCGCACTGCACTTTTGTCCTCGGTAATTATGTTCACTGCGTTAGTGGAAGATTCACTCGCTCGCCCACATTTCTTTATTCTCTTTTATTTCATCGTCATTTTTATTCTCCATTTTCTTTTCTCCGGACTGTCAAGCTTTCTGAGGTGTCGCCCCCCCCCCCCCCCTGTAAATGCAGATGAACCCGGCGGAATAAACTGTTTCCGATTTCTCGTTGTCGTCTTGCCGGAGTCACTCCCGACGCCCGGTTCATTTAGACGGATCCGTTCGCCGCGGAGCGAATCGTCCGCGCGTCACGCAGCCCCCCCCCCCCCCCCCCCAGCATTACGTCATCGGCTCCCACACACACGCCGCTCGCGGAACGAGGCTTGTTTTCAGTAGTCTACTCCGTCATCATTCGAAATTTCGAAACGTTTATTTTATAATAATAATAATAATAATAATAATAATAATAATAATAATAATAATAATAATTATTATTATTATTGGGGGTTTTTTTAAGAATCGGAGAGGTTTGGATTTTTAATACGGGTGGGGTGGTGGGGTATTATCACGCGTGTCAACAGTGATGGCGGTTTCGTGAACTGGTGTGGAGGAGGAGGAGGAGGAGGAGGGGGGAGAGGGAGCGAGAACGGGAGACGCGCACCGTCGTCAGCACCCCCCCCCCCCCTCCCCCCTTTGTGCGCACCGGAGAACGCGAGCGGCCGGAGACGCCATGGCGGCGGTAGACGCGGCACCGGGCGGAGCGGCGTTCCCCTACGAGGAGTACGAGTGCAAGATCTGCTACAACTACTTCGACCTCGACCGCCGCGCGCCCAAGATCCTCGAGTGCCTCCACACGTTCTGCGAGGAGTGTCTGCACACGCTGCATCTGCGCGAGGAGCGGCCGTGGCGCGTCAGCTGCCCCGTCTGCCGCCACCGGACGCCCGTGCCGGACTACCGGGTCCGCAATCTGCCCAACAACACCAAGGTGACCGAGGACTTCCCGCTCTACATCGACTCGGACCCGCTGCCGCAGGACGCGCTGTCGCCGCACCCGCCGCCGCTGCACCCGGCGCTGGTCGCCCTCCGCCGCGAGGAAGGCGCGTCGGGGGCGTCGGCGGCGGCGTCCGCCGCCGACGCCGGCACCGCGGCCACCAACACCACGGCGACCCCCTCCACCACCCTGTCCACCGCCACCACGCTCTCCCAGGACTCGGCGCGCTACGACAGCTGCCAGAGCTGCAAGCGGGTGGCGCTGACCACCGGCTGCGTGTGCGTGATCTTCTCCTTCCTGTCCATGCTGGTGCTGCTGTTCATGGGCCTGATCTTCGTGCACAGCCACGGCAGCCCGCCCTCGCCGGCCGGACCCATCTGCCTGTCCGTGGCCAGCGTCCTCGCCATGTTTTCCGTGGTGGTCACGTGGCTGATATGCTGGCTAAAATACAGACCCGACCACGAGGCGGGCCGCGCGTCCGCCACCGGCCACTCCCGGAGGAACGCCTGACGACGGCGTGACGTGGCGGCGACCGGGACCGAAGAAAACCACTGTTTGTTTTTGTTTGTCTGTTTGTTTGTTTTTTTGTTTTCTTTTTGCGTGGGTGTGTGTGTGTGTGTGTGTGTGTGTGTGTACATACTACTGGCAACTAGAGCGGTCACAATTATTATCTGAGCGCCGATTAATCACGATTATTCGTGCACATCGCGATCGTTTTTTGTAAAAAAACATCATGTTTCCTCCCAAATTGAAGGGGAATTAGCTGTCTACCCAAATGTTCTATGTTCAATGCCAATGGCTCTTCTGCAATAGGTAGACATGCATTATTTTAAGTTAAGCTTTATTTTATGCCACGATTATATTGGCATGAAGTGAACCAACAAAGACAATGCAATTGTTAATCACAATTATTTGTTTGACAAATAATCGTCAACTAAAATGTCATGATTGTGACTGCCCTAGTGGCAACTGATATTCCTACTCCCTTAACTTCTTTTTTTTTTTTTTCTTCTTTTTTTTTAGGTAAAAATATATCGTCCAAAAAAATAGCCTTTTGATAGTATAGCAAAACACCCAAAGGCCTTCATCTTGTTTTGAGCAACAGGCCGACAGGATCCTTGATTATCTCCTACTACAATTGTGCACTTGCTGGGTCCCCTGGGAGTGGATTTGTCCAGGGTTCTGACTTTTTCCTTTGGAGTCACACTAACCAATGGTTTGTTTGATTTGACAACTGAGAGAATGTGGAGTGCTCATTTCCAGGGTTTGATTAAAAAAAACCAAAACAAAAAACAAAAAAAAAGAGAAATATGCATATCCCACTATGCCACTCACTGTATGACAACTGCTCATAATCCACTCTTATAGCTTGAGAAAAAGCACTTATTGTACAAATACTTTCCGTGTACGCCTCCTGAGTTTCAGGATCATTCAGTTTTGTTTGGGTTTTTATATTATGATTATGGTATTTATGGTTATTGACAAATCTCAATCGGTGAAAACGGTATTGTATACAGTATTTTAACTGTAAATAGTCCACAGATACAGTATAACTGTTAAATGGAGAGAACTGAAAGGCCTTATATGAACAGGATGGGTGTGATAATATTAAGACACTTCTAATCCCTGTGATTTTTTCGTTGTCATGGATTGAACTTGCCTTAGATAACTACACTATTTACATTGTTGTGGTGTACCCCATGAACCCCAAGTCCATAGTGAAGCCTAAAGTCATTTCCAGTGTTTTATCCCATCGCGCTGTCTCCTATTTTGTGCATGTTAGGCTACTGAGACCATCGCTTTTCTTTACAGGGAAACGCAGGTCGTCTCTTGCACTCACACGCCTCACCTTGTCCCTCTCCCAAAGTTGGGTTAGGGTTAGGCTCAATCAATCATCATCAATCAATCAATCAATCAAACAATCAATCAACCAGCCCATTGCTCACACAAAGGCTCCGTCGAGACTGTTTTTTATCGCAATGCTGCTGTGATGTTGACAATGCGTGGGCACAGTCACAGTGGGAGTGTTACCCCCTTCCTGTCCAGGGCAAAGTTCAAAGATCTGATGGGAACGAGATGGAGCAGAGAAGGCAGGGCCCTTCATGCGGAGCCGCCTGCCTTCCTTCCTTCTCTGCCTTTAGTCATGTACCTGGAAAGACATGAGTTTTTCCTTCTTCTTCTTCTTCTTGCATGCAGGCTTTGATCAGAGGCCCGATCTGATGGGGTGATGTCTTTGAGTGTGTAGACATTATGTGAGTTTGCAGGTATACAGAATCCCAATTTGGACCTTGCCCTTCAATCAAGAGGCCAAATCAGATTTGCGGGTGAGATTTGATCTGATTCGAATCCATTAAATAATAACACTTTCTGTCAATAGGAACACACCTATTCACGTTATAAGTAAAGTCTGCCCCGGTGCACTCCCATTTTTAGACCGCATACCGTTGTTAAATAGAATAGAATATCTCTTTATTGTCATTGTACAAGTACAACGAAATTAGTCCTCTGCATTTGACCTATCCTTTACCCAGGAGCAGTGGGCAGCCGCAGTGCAGCGCCCGGGGACCAACTCCAGCTCTTTTACCAGTGCCTCGGTCAGGGGCACCGACAGGGGCGTTAACCCCCGAACATACATGACCTTGAAGAAAGCTATGGCGCGATATTGACAATAACAACCTTTGAATCCCAACGACTTTTACCTCTATGAAAGAAACAAAAGGCCTCATCTCATTAGACTTACGGTTATCAGAGATTCATCTCTGGAAATTGCAGTTTATCTTCAAGTATGGACCCCAAATTGGGCTTTGGGAAAGACAACATCCGACCACACAAGGTCATAGAAAATAACCCTCACCCTTAAAAACTAACAAGCCCATTCTGAAGTACTATGAAGATGGTAGTGCTATATATACCTACTTGCCCTATAGATTTTGGACAATGACAGTGTAACTCGCTCTGATCCACTGAGTCCTGATAATACACAGTTCCCCAACCTTCCTGTCAGTATTTAAGATATATTTGACGTGGGCCTATAGATGTGTAGTTCTGTCATAGCACTTATTGCCCGTGCACCTCAAACCCCACAGTTAGGATTATGGCAAAAAAATACAATTCAATGAATAACTCAAAATCTCACCAAACTCATATTCCATGCCTGCTTTGACCCCTGTTTTCAATTTAAGATGATGCACTTTTTAAACCCTCTTATTCCACACGAGTAATAGGGTCATATTTAGCAAACGTAAGCTCATTGTATTTATTAATAGGGATCTAGAAGATATTTGTCGGTTTTATGGCAACGTGTGGTGGTTGTTGTTAAGGTTCCAAATGTATTTGCACAGAGAAATGTTCCTTATGTGCTGTTTTACAAACATAAATACATTTCAATAATAAAGAAAACAAGAAGTTTGAATCGCTCGTCTCAGGTCCTGGGTGTGTGTGTGTGTGTGTGAGAGAGAGAGAGGGAGAGAGAGAGAGAGAGAGAGAAAGACTGATGGCCTGGCCCTGGTCTTTCCCACCTGTAGAGACACCTGTAGAGAGCTGGAATGCCATTATCTTACCGTCCCTTTCATGCAGTGACACATGTGACATCAGCATTTGGATGATGGGTAAAAAGAAGGTGGGACAACAAAACTGCTTTTCTGCTCCTATAAAATGCCTCAACTATGTAATCATTCTTCATGAGCTGTATGAGACTGGAAACTATAATCACACGGTATGTCAAATACGCCCTCTACTGACATACAAAGGACAATACATGTAAAGAAAAAGTTATAGCTCTGTCTGAGTTGTGTGTTCAAGGGCTTCAGCCACCAGTCTAAGATTTGTTTACCTGCTATATGAAACTTATTTTTGCTCTATGTCTGTATAGGCCCCAACAGCAATCTGCTTTCCGAAGATGCTTAAATCTATCTATCTATCTATCTATCTATCTATCTATCTATCTATCTATCTATCTATCTATCTATCTATCTGTTGATCTATCTATCTATCTATCTATCTATCTATCTATCTATCTATCTGTTGATCTATGTTTTTATCTATCTATCTATCTATCTATCTATCTATCAGTCTATCTATCTATCTATCTATCTATCTATCTATCTATCTATCTATCTATCTATCTGTTGATCTATGTTTTTATCTATCTATCTATCTATCGATCTATCTATCGATCTATCTTTCTATCTATCTATCTATCTATCTATCTATCTATCTATCTATCTATCTATCTGTTGATCTATGTTTTTATCTATCTATCTATCTATCTATCTATCTATCTATCTATCTATCGATCTATCTATCGATCTATCTTTCTATCTATCTATCTATCTATCTATCTATCTATCTATCTATCTATCTATCTATCTATCTATCTATCTATCTATCTATCGATCTATCTATCGATCTATCTTTCTATCTATCTTTCTGTTTCTGTTTTCCTCTCCATAGTCTACTTTTCCTGAAGAATTTTACACCAGTATAAAATGCATTTTTAACCCTTTGCTTATATGTTGGGCAAATATCTCGACACCTTTTTGTAGTACCCTTTTGTAAGTATTCTGATACGAGGTGAAGTTAATATTGAATTCAATATTTTTATTCGATTCTCATAGCCAGGCCTACTTTTCTAGGCCAATATTTGTATTGAAGTTGCGTTTCAAGCCGAAAGATGATCGTTGTTCGATGAATTATAACGATTCCCGTTCACTCGCTCGGCGTTACTTGTGTATAAACGACAAGGGCGGAAATCACCTGATTCAACAAATAGCTGTTTGTGGAGCAGTTGCTTCGCCGAGGGTGTGTGTGATCGTGCAACTAATTTATTTCTCATCAAGCCAGATTTCAGATTTTTTTTTTTTTTTTTTTTTTTTTTTTGGTATTGCATTCCCCCGGTAATGGATTGGACATGGGGATTCGGTGTCGCTTTTAAGAAGGGAGGTATGCATCACTCTTCTCTCTGTTTTCCATTCGTCCCTCTGTTTTCTTGGCTGTAATATCCAGTTTCAATAAGCCCAAGGACCCTCTAAATCGTCACGTCTGAAGACTGATGCCCCCCGCCCCCCGCCCCCCTTTGACAAACCAGGAGGGATGGCTCTGCAGATACACATCTCAACTCCTGGGGTAAAGGTTATTACCTGTTATAATAACCCGGTTATTACCTGCTGTAATGTCAACAGCATATCAATGTTTGTTTTTCCTATAGGCCGGCAAAGTTTTTTCCCGCCTCTCTGTACACCTCTACATGTTGATAAAAGGTTATTCACTTATAGCCCGGACTATTTTAAAACTGCACGCCTTTGCTCTTACATTCATTTATTACATACAAAAAACAAAATTAAGAATTCTTTGAAATATCAGACATGGCCCACTAAACGTAACAACCATTAACACGAATAATAAACCACAGGTTTCTGGAGAAAATAATCCCCCAAAAAAATGATTTCAAAAGAATTTCGATTTATTTTTTGAGGTCATGCTGTCAACTTTAAGTTGCCTATTTGAATGGCAGAAATTCAACATTTTAAAATGTTTTTTCAAAAAGAAAAAAAAAAAGGAAAATGCAATATGATAAAGTGTACTTTGAGGAGTTGGAAGAGCTCATCAGGTCTTATATCTCTGACAATTGTTATGCATGACTCAGTTACTATTATCGTAAGATACTGAGGCGTTATTGATAACAAATTCAGAGATACATTTTCCGATTCCATTGGTAATTTTATTTTTAATCCTTTCTTTATAACACAGCTATAATTCTTATGTTTCATACACACCAGCCTCTAGCAAAGATGCATGATTCAATTTTAGTATAATGTTGATTAAATAACCATTATATAGGGAGCACAAGATATAGGGGTTATATATATATATGTGTCCAATTTTATTGTTTTATTCTACGATAATAAGAACGAGTGGTAACCTGTACCTCCGTTAAGAGTTTTCCATGTGTAATTCAGGAAATGTAAGTCGTTGATTGGAAATCGTTTCACCTTCTGAGGGTTGGACAGAAGGTCGGACAAACTTGGTGAAGTTATTCCCAATCAAATGTCTTTATTCAAAGAGCCACTGCATCGGTGATCGTTTGGTGACCGAAGGGGACAACCGACGCGTGAAGGGCATCCAAAACGCAAGAACGAAAAAGACGCCGGTTCCCAAAAACGAACTACGGAACTTTAATTACGTTGTCACTTAACAGACGTAAACAGTGGACTTGTTGCACGTCGCGCCGTGCGGACGCGCTTTATGGCGACTCTGGCGTCGTATCCCGCTGCGGCGCAGGGATCGTCGGGACTCCCC
>NC_137197.1:27622121-27667121 GCF_960531495.2 Zeus faber | reverse complement strand
ATCATTATGCAGTCTCTACCCCGTTGGGCCAAGGCCGCGTGAATCAGCTCGGGGGAGTTTTCATCAACGGTCGACCTCTCCCCAACCACATCCGACACAAGATCGTGGAGATGGCTCACCACGGCATCAGGCCGTGCGTCATCTCCCGGCAGCTCCGGGTCTCCCACGGCTGTGTGTCTAAAATCTTGTGCCGGTACCAGGAGACAGGCTCCATCCGGCCCGGGGCGATCGGTGGAAGCAAACCCAAGGTACGGAAGAGAGGGAGGGAGGGGGAGGGAGAACGAGAGAGAGAGAGAGACAGAGGGACAGGGAGAGAGGGGTGATTCATTTTCACCCGGTGTACCGATAATGAACTGGCTCTTGTGTGTATTTTAAAGCAGGGTGCAACGCCGGAGGTGGAGAAGAGAATAGAGGAGTGCAAGCGAGACAACCCGGGTATGTTTAGCTGGGAGATTCGGGATAAATTACTGAAGGATGGCATTTGTGACCGGAACAGCGTTCCTTCAGGTAAAAAAAACAAACAACAACAAAAAAAAGGGCCAAGTCGTGCTTGGCCTGTCTGTCTGCGGGGAAGCAGGCGCAGTGCAGATGAACCATCATCATCTTTAACCTCATAGTGCATCACCCAGCCATCCTCACCACCGCTCCTAACAAACCACCATCCCACCCCCATACCACAGCTTTATTGTTATTGCTGTTGTTTCTGTACTTTGACGCACAGTAAAAAAATAGATATATTCATTTATTTCATTGCATTGTGTTTATTTCGTTTTATTTTATTTTCCTTGGTATAATCGATCGTGTCCCCGGTTTTCCCCGCAGTGAGCTCCATCAGCCGCATCATGCGCTGCAAGTTCGGGGGAAAGGGGGACGACGAGGAGGACGACGAGGACGAGATGGAGAAGAAGGAGATGGAGGAGAACGAGCGGCGGGCCAAGCACAGCATCGAGGGGATCCTGGGCGACCGCTGTAAGTCTAAGTTTCTTGGACAACAAGTCGCCACTTACCTTACTCTCCTTCACTGAAGTGCAGTTCAGTTCGACCAGTCTAATTTAAGTCTATATAGTTTTTAATAGTTGTGGAAATTCACGTTTTTATTTTATTGTATTATTCATTTTTTATTTGCGACCAAACTTCCACCGTGTTTTAGTTTAACTTTTTATTTTATTTTTTATTTTAAAGCGGCGGTTAAGTCGTTGAATTGGGAGGAAGCTCTGGAGGAGAGCGTGGCCTCCTTTTGTCGGCTCGGCCATAAAAGGCGCTCGTTTGTTAGGAATCCTTTATCGACCATATCTCTCTAATGCTTTTCCCATGAGGTCTCGCCGTAAATCACACTGCGGGCTGCCTTTGCGGGTGTGTGTGTGTGTGTGTGGGTGCGTGTGTGTGTGTGTGTGTGTGAGAGAGAGAGAGAGAGAGAGAGGGAGCGAGAGAGAGAGAAAGAGAGAGCATTTAAACAGGAATCTGTCTGCGTGTATAGGTGTGAGGTCAATTTCTGGGGGGGGGGGGGGGGGGGGGGCAGGGGATAGGTCCCCCTCAATATTTAGAACACGTGCATTTGTCCCCCCCAATAAAAACCATAAAGTATGGATGTAATTCAGAAGCTTGAGTTGAGTTCTCCTTACAGGTCAAAATGATGCCACTGTAGTAGACCAATATCCAGAGCCGAATAGGCACTTAAAGTCGAGTTTCCTGTATGTTTTGGGCAAAACACACATACAGGTCCCGTGAGGAAGCTGCCAACATTGTACAGCAAGTGCCAATCCAGGTCGGTATAGTTTGTTTTGAGAAGCGGAAGCTCTCGTGGGGTTGCTTCTAGTAATGCCTGCGTCACCCGCAGAAGCTGAAAGAAGCTCCAGTGCCCTCAGGAGGCTGGAGACGTGGCTTGGGCCAACAGTGGGACAGGGTCTACTGAACCACGTGGCTTTATGTCATATTCATAAGGCTAAATTCGACCTTGTGGGTCGTAAAGAAAGATCTGTGAAGAATTCATTTCTTTCACTGACGGACACAAAAAGGCCTTTTGGATCATTTTATTAAATGCCCCATGGCCTGGCTTTTTGAGGCTTACTATGTTCCCTCCGAATTCTGTAGAGGGCTGGGAAACAGAAAGGAAAAGGGAAGTTTTGTTTTACAAAATAGGGCTTAGTGAGTTATATTTTTTGTATCGTTCAACAGACCAAAATATTGTCTTCTCTCCAGTAACTGTCACAGTACTTTTCAACAGTACTTTACAATTTCACACTGTTAACACAGAGTATTGATGTACTTTCAAAAGCACAAGAATTAAACCATTTTGCTCAATATGGGACCTATAAGAGTATTATCCTTTGTGTTAAAAGATGTGATTTCTTGTGATTTTGACTGTCACGGCTTTGACTTTTGCTTTTGTTTGCCAGAATCATTTTGAGGCTTTAACAAGGTCTCATTCTCTGGTAGAATAGATCCGTGTTTTAATGGGTTATGGCCAAAATATGTTGTATTCTTGTTTTCAGCCAGTTTCAATGACATAGTTGAGATGTACATGATTCTTAAAAATCCTCCCAAAACACAGATATGTGTGATGTGTTTTGATATGCGGAAAGTTTTGAACGTGAATTTGAACATTGACTAAAATTAATAAATTTATCATTGAATAGGCGCCACATGCACATTTAAAAAGGTTATTTCCCCAAACAAAAGAGGAGAGAAGAGTAAATCCTGCATACGTGTGTGTGGACTCAGCAGGGATTGTATTAAATGAGAAAAATTTGATCTACAGGAGAATCAGTATTTAAAAGCAACACAGACTTCTGAGAGCCTTACATTATATTCCATTATATTTTCAGTTGTCACCCTATGCCTAAATTTTGTGTTTTCTGTTACATAGAAAAAAATGACATTTCCACCATTAATTGATGCAGAAAAGGCACAAATTGGTGCATAACAATTCACCAGAATGCAGGAAATGAAGTGTTTGACGCTCAAAATATCCTGGGGCAGGACCCCCCCCCCAGACCCCCCACTTAATGTGTCCCCCGAATGTTCAAAATCAACCTACGCAACTGTGTGTATGTGTGTGTATGTGTGTGTGTGTGTGTTTGCGTGTGCGTTAAGAGATAATCGAGGAGGTTAACGAGCATACAGCCGCTTTGTGTACATTTTTAAAATCCATTATTCCAGACTTAAATGAAGAAAAAAAAATATATATATATAATGTACAATTAACAAATAAAAATAAAGCTTCGATGTTCAGTGTTTCCCCCCCCCCCCCGTTAATTGCCTCTCACGTTCCAGCGGAGGCCACGTCGCGGTAGATCGGCCCCCGTGGGTTTCACAGCAGCGGTGGTAACAGGGGCCCACACGTCCAGTCGTTTATTGCATGCAGTTGATTGTTATTTCATAAATAACCGACAACGCAAGGCTTGAAGGGCGAACTCCGGGGAAAGGGGAAACTTTAATCGCTGCTTAATTAAAAAAAAAATATATAATTAATTAAATAAATAAATAAATAAATAAATAATAAAATTAAATTAAATTAAACGAAAAGAGCGTTTGCATTTGGCCTGTAGCCGCCCCCCCCTTTTTTATTTTATTTTATTTTTTCCTTCTTTAAAGACAGGGAAGCCACTCGTGGGGAGACGAGGCGTCTCCGAACCCAGTCGATCAAACGTTTGCGCAACGCTCCCGCGCGCACAAAAGGACGGGGGCCTCGCGCGGACAATCGCGCGCTCGCGGACGACCTTGGCGAGACAAAAGGCGCGAGAGCCCGTCGAGGCTTAACGGCACAATGGGACAAAGATGGCGACCCGCTCAGAATGCGGCCGAGGACGGGGAGCGGCGGAGGGGGGAGCCCCGCCACAAAAGCGGCCCCAGAAAACACATCACGGGGGGATGAATTATTCAGCGGCTGCCAGCGGCCGGTTCGCGGGCGCCGTTCGCCGAAAGCGGTTCGTTTTCGCCGACAAAATGTTTCTTTTTTGGGGGGGTTAAAGACGCCGACTGCTATTCAGGGGGACAATTGGGGCCCTCTGAAGTCGACCCACGTACTGCAGCGCGCACACACACACACACACACACACACACACACACACACACAGGTGTAGCTGGTTTGTCAGTCGTTGGGAAAAACTTTGAAGCCACAAATTTTTTTGTCATCATCTCCACTTAGAACAGGGCTGTCACATGATTTCCTTTAAGTGTTGAGAGTCAGCCCATACAAACGATTTAACACTCATTCAAACAGCGCTGGAGCCTTTTCCGATTATGAGCACACCAAATTACGAGGACCCCCCCCAAAAAAAAATTTTTTTTTTAAAAATGACGAGATTAATGACCAGCTTGTGAGGACACTTTCACCCAGGGTCCGGTTAATGCTGCTGCGTGTTCAAGCGTGTTGTCCTGTTAAGCCATGTATGCACGCTCGCACGCACGCTTAGCAGACGCACACAAAGCACAAAATGGACTGGCTCAGCCTACTGCTAAGACTGATCGGCTAGGCCCTATTCACAAACAAAACAAAAACAAAAACAGACACCAACCCGACACAATTGCACGCAGACAACACATTGGCAGCCTCAGTCTTTCGTCGTGGTGAAATTGTTTCGCTTTCGGGCAATGACATTCCCAGTCGTCCGGCAACTTTTCCGACGTGGTTAAGCCGTCAAAACATAACTAGTTTCGGGGGGGGGTGGGGCTAACGCCTCTCCTCGCCAGACAGAGGCTCAAAATAAAGGGCCGATTGAGGAGGAGAGGCCAATGATTGGTTCCTCGTGCACCTCCGCGCGGCCTTCTCTGATATCATCTCTTATGTTTTTCCACATTGTCCTATTCATGTTTTCACCCTGTTATTCAGCCACAGAGGGCATTCTCATTCCTTTCTTTAAGACCATTGCTAAAAATATCGCCCGCAGCCCAGAACGCAATCTATTATTGATTCTTTGATGAGACCCATGTTGCCCCCTTGAACATTAATAATGTCTCCTAAATGATGTCGATATTGTGCTATGTCACATTTAATGACGAGGGGAGTGTATTAAAGAGTGCTTGGGTGAATGGGGGCCAATGTTCTCCCCCGAGAGCGGAGCCTGGCCCCGAGCGGCGCTTCACAATGGGGGCCCTGCCACTCGTCATGCGCGCCGCTCCGAGAGCTCACCCCCTCTCGCGCTCCAAATCTCTTCAAGCAGATTAAATCGACCCTTTTATTTCATCCATCTTTCATCTCGAGTGCGAGACCGCCCCTCTCTCCCTCTGTTTCCTCCTCTCTCTCTCTCTCTCTCTCTCTCTCTCCCCCTAACACTCTCCCTCCGTTTCCTTCTCCTTTACCCCCCCAAACAGGCCCACAGAGAGAGAAAGTGGACGTTTGGCCTTGTACTGGTTTCTAAT
This sequence comes from Zeus faber, assembly GCF_960531495.2. Lineage (NCBI taxonomy): Eukaryota > Metazoa > Chordata > Actinopteri > Zeiformes > Zeidae > Zeus > Zeus faber. The sequence goes on along the minus strand of NC_137197.1, from coordinate 27,661,760 downwards.
CAAGCTTCTTATGAGCTTCTCCGGGACAGCTATAGGTGTCTACTCAACGTTAGCCTTTCGTCGTCTGGGCCTTTTGCGTTTGCCAAAGATCGGACATGTCGAAATTCGCCAGGGCCATGACTAATTAGCAGAAACCCGGAGCAATTTTTCGCTTTGGCAGAAGTAACGGTTGTTTATGCTAAAATGTGAAAAGTGTAGCCCGGCATGGCTGCCCGTTGTGGGCATACGGCAGTTGTTTATTGTGAAAGCTCGTTGTCGGATAATCCTGGAGGGCGGGAATGAGCGGGGCCGGAGGGCTGGCGCTCGTCGTCGCAATCAAACATGTCCTCGCGTAGAAAACCTGTGCACGAAAGGGCGGCCGGTTCAGCACATTCTTTCACTATAACGGGGGTCGGGGTTTCTAGCTCAGATTTTGGGCGAGGGCAAACAAATAGAACGAGAAGTCGATAATGAGAAGGCGAGCCATCCCCGGCGCAATTACTTCATCCCTGGTTTAAAATTGCGCAGCCAATAGAAATAAAAACATTTCAGCCGGCCTTTACTCCCTCGTCGAAACCTCAGAAAACATATGAATCCTTTGTGACAGCGTACGTCTAGTTTGTGGAAGCTATGAGAAGCATGCTGGTGGACGTGCGTTTAGCCGCTCTTGGCACTTATTTTTCATAATAACACGGCTGGTTGGGTCGGCTCGGGGCCCGTTGCCACGTCTACCAAAATTCCGACTTCATACTAATTAACGCTGGAGACAAAGTTAATGATTATAACAGTACTTGTGCCCCACCCCCCAACCCATCCCCACCTCCACCCCTTCAGAGTTTCACAGTTCATACTTAGTTAGGCAAAATTAGCCAAATGATACAGAGGAGCCTTGTTGAGGGCAATTTCCATTTAGTTTAAACGAACGCATGCACGCATGCACACACACACACACACGCACACACACACACAGATACGCACACGCACAAATACGCAAGCACACACATTCCACTCTGCAATGCAAACAGTCAAAAGGGATAACTTTATTTGGTGAAAGGGGATCCTGGAAAGGGCTAATTGAATAAGCCCGGGGTCTTTGAAAAACCCCTAACCATGGTGAGCGCAGTCATCATGTCATAATTAGGTTTATTGAGGCGCATTCCTCCAACCTGCCTCTATTCTCCCGGCCTCATTGTATCCAGGGCCCAGCCAGTGGCCGGCGGGGACAAAGGGAAACTGTGAGCGGACAATACATGAAAGGGCCATAAAGGTTGAGCCATGCTTTGTTGCCGAAAAGGAGCAGTACTTTGTTTGTGTAAATAATGCGCGGCCAGAAGAGGAACTGGGAGTTTCCCTGCCCACTCGGCGGCACGGCGGAATGGCGTGCCGTAAATGTAACATGTGGGCGCACGCTGAATCTGTGCCAGAGAGAGGGGTGGGGGGGGGGGTTCCAATGAATGGAAGTGAGGGAGAGAAAGAGGGAACCTACTGTAACTAATAAAGAGTGAGTTGAAAGAGTCAAAGGGATGCGGTCTGTGTGTGACAACGTTGTGGCGGCGGTGTAAAGCCTGTCGTGGGCGGGGTGAAGAGTTCACCGGAAACATCAGCCTTTTGCAACACATATGTAACACAATGACACCTGTTGAAGGTAAATGTACACCCTCCATACAGAGTGACGACCCCAAACATTTCTTCTGCGTCTACAGCCACATTTCGCCCTCGCAGGCATCTTAACTGAGACGTCAATCGCATATTTTCACTTTAATATGTTGTCCTGTCGCCGCTCCCGAATCTTCCGTGACCCAAACCGGAGGGGTCGGCGTGTGGAATATCCGTGGGGTTCGGGGCCCGAGCTGAGCCGTTTGCTGAAGAGGGCTCCTCTGTCCGTCCGCTCGCTAGGAATGTGTCACTCACTGTGTCTCTGGGCACCAGGGCTACAGGGGCCACGGGGGCCAAGCAGCGAGCACCAAATCACTCTCCCTTTACCCCCGGGGTAAAAGGCTTCTCTCCACAGCCTCTTCCTTGGCCCCCCCCCCCCCATTTTTTTTGAATATCTGCATGCACGACAACTATCCAGGCATGAAAACATAGTTATCTGCTGATGAATGGGCGCTCCATGCTTCATTAAAGCCTCCTATTCCCCTTTCACACCCTTATTGTGACCCTCTGATATAGATTCAAAGGGCAATTAACGAATGCTCACCAACTTTGAAGTCAGGGTGATTTTTCTGAAGAGGTGGGGGGGGGGGTGGTGGTGGTGGCCTTATATTTGTGTATGTGTGTGTGTGTGTGTGTGTGTGTCTGTCTGTGTGTTGAATTTGGGGTATTCCCCCCTGCAAAACCCTTTGCAGTGCCCCAGCCTTCACCCGTGATGGACTAGCCACATTGAGCCGAGGAGGGAGCGCGCCCCGGAGACGGTTTCAAGGGAGCGAGGGAGTGAAAAGGCCCGGAGAAGGTCAAGTAGAATGGCTCGCTTTAGAATAAGGCGCGTCTTTATCTGCTCCGAGTAGGCACTAGTGGCACAACGGCGAGAAGGAGGAGGCGGGGGGGCGGGGGGTTAAAGTGTGTGTGTGTGTGGGTGTGTGGGTGTCTGTGTGTGTGTGCCTGTGTGCATGTGTGCTTCTGAGAAAGTAAGGACGATTGGGAGTGTGTGTTTTCATGTGAATTCTATCTGTGTTTGTGTGTGTGTGCGTGTGTGTGTGTGTGTGTGTGTGTGTGTCTCTCAATTTGCATGGATAAGGCTTAGGGTTAGGAGTCAGAGTTTATTGAGGCCAGTGAGCGTCCTGACGGGGGACAGGCAGCTGTCAATCAGCTGGCCACTGAAGCCTGACTTTGAGCGGAGCTTTGTTAACTAATTAGCTCCCGAGGCCTCTGCGTTGCCACTGGACGGGTTAAGAACATGTGTTTTAGCACCACCGGCCACTTGGCCGCAATGCCAGATCCCTCACTTGGTCACAGATTTTCCTGTTGACACCATGACGACATGCCATGACTCAAATTTGGGGCGATATTGACTTACCTTCAAATCACCATAACTGGCACTCCAAGGAAAAGCAAATGGATGGGAAAAGGGGGATGTACCTCGCTCTTGTATTAAAATCAGTGTTCTTGTTGCGTCTTCGGCTGCCATTTGGTGAACTGGGAAATCAAGAGGCCAGCGATTGAGATAATAACAGTGAGAAGGTATCGGTGTAATTTGTGGAGAAACAAAGAAATCTAACGTCAACGGACTTGAGCGCAACCCCTGTAGAAATGAATCAATTTTATTTAGGAGAGACTTGTAAACAAAGACCCCGCGCCTGCTGCTTTGGGAACGCCCCAACGCCCCCCCCCCCCCCCCCTCTCCGGCTTGAGTCCATCTTTCACCCCTGGCCAGGCTCCGTGGGGTCGGAAGCCGCCCTGGGGGTCGCTCTCCCCACGGCCCTGCCCAGGATGCGGGGTTAGAAACACATTTAGCAATGAATGACAGGTAACAGTTCCCTCCCCGGCGCTTTTTTTTTTTTTTTACACCTGCGTGATTCATTGCCAGCGGTCCTTCAGCATGCCCCTCCAGTCGTCCTCAGAACTGGAGAGTTGTTGTTTACACTCATCCAACTTCACGTTATTATTCTGTAACTTCCACCCTGGCAACCGGCAGCGTTTGGCCAAACAAGCACTGGCTCGAGCACACTTTCACTTTGCAGGACAGCTGTGAAGGTCAGGACTCCTCCTTAGCAAGTCAAGAGAGTCCTCCCCTGCCAACACAATCACACACACACACACACACACACACACACACCGAAACACTCACACATAGACACACACGGCTCATGCGCGCGCAGACACCGGCTTTTTCTTAACCCGCCAGAACGAGGCGCAGATGGGTCCATAAGCTGTCAGTTAAGCCATTATGCCGCCCGGCATCTGCCCGCCTTGACTTCTATGTACTGTTTAATGCAGTCGGCCAGTCACTTAGTCCTCGGGACGCTGAATGGCCACAGCACAGCGGGCCCGCCCAAATAAATGCAACGCTTGTCTCCTCTGCCTTTTGTTTTGTTTTGTGTTTGCTCCTTCTTTTTTTTTTTGTCGGACCGGCAAAGGGTGGGGGCAGTGGTGAGGAAGGGGTATGGGACATGTCACAGGCTTAATTTACCCTCGCTATTAACCAACCAAAGCCTCTCAAGAGTTGCCCCGCTGTCCGGGTTGAGGCGTAAATAGCACACATATGGTCCTCTCCCGCTCCCAAACCTCCAAAATCCAAGTTTGAGATGCCCCCCCCCCCCCCCCCCCCGCCTCTCTTCAACTCTCTCTCTCGTTCTCTTTCTCCCTTTCACTCTCTCATACACACACCCACCCACACCCACACTCTTCTCTCATGTCTCGGTGGACATATTTAAGCCGTATTGTCCCCATATTGTCCCGTCCCTTCCCCTCCACCCACAGCCACAGAATTACCCCCAATGCTAAACTCAACAGTCTGTTTCGACCAAATCTTCCTCGCCTCCTCTTTTCACTTCCCCGTCCTCGCTCCTTCTCTCTACCCTGGGGATGGCGGTCGTTCCGTGCGTGGCGGGAGCCATTTTGGGCTTTTGTCGGAGGGGGGGCCTCTGGAAATAGTTTTTTTGGCCGGGACTTGCCATGCGGCGGGCGCCCACTTTGGTTAAATTAAACAGTTTTCTTTTCTCCTCTGCCCCTGTCTCCACCCTCTCTCTCTCTCTCTCTCTCTCTCTCTTTCTTCCTTTCTCTCTCCCTCTCTCTCTCTCCCTCTCTCTCTCTCTCTCTCTCTCTCCCTCCCTCCCCCCCCCTTTCTCTCCCTCTCTCCCTCTCTCTCACTTTGCGGCTTAAGGAAGAAAAAGCTTCCAGGCAAACTCACCTCGCCACTGATAACATGAGGGGCCCTTTTCCCGTCACATTATTTCGAGCCTCTTAAGGCTCATACACTTTTCTCATATTTCAGAAATAAAAAGGGAGCCAACTCGCGCACGTGTCCGCGCTCCCCTCCTCTGCTGCAGCCAGAGGTGAAGCGAAGCTATGGCATGAGGGAAGAGTAAATTGAAGTGCTTACAAGGTTGTATAAATACAGCGTTTCCAGATCTGGCTCTAAGTAGACAGGGCGGCGAGAGATACGGGGGTGGGGGGCGCAGGGCGGCTAATCTGATTGGCCGCGGCTGGTTTGGCGCTCGCCAAAATCGATGAGATCAGATCAGATCTGCAGGGACGGCTCGGCGGCAGCTGCGGCGTGCGGGGCACTCTCAAACCGCAGAGTTTACATAGCAGTAAAAGATCCGTGGAAGAAGCCCCCCCCCCACACACACACACACACACACTTTCCTTCTCACCGTCCCTCCGTTCCTCTCTCTCTCTCTCTCTCTCTCCGCTAGATGTAGAGGGTACAAGGAGTGATGATTCAGCATTGTCTCCGACAATTTCTTCAACGTCTCCGTTCACTCCCGTAATCGCTCGCTAGATGGGAGGGGATGTCCCAGCCCGTGGTTTCCTCAGGGGCCGGAATCTCCCTCTAAATACACCCCGCCCCATCTGCCCCCCTCCGCCCCCCTCCGCCCCTCCGTCACCTGCCACCCTAAACAAGTCTGCACCAGCGGCCACGCCGAGAACAAGTTCTCGTGCACCTTGCGCTATCTCGCAACAACAACAGCAGCAACAGACACACAGATGCGACTGTCCCCGCGACTGCCCCCCGCTGCCCCCCACCCCCACCCTACATGCCCACCCCCCCCTCAGGTGCTGTTAGCATTTACAGTTCCCTCAGGAGGAAGGGCTTGTTTTGGAGGGGAGCGGGGTTGAGCCCCCTGGTTGTGCGTCTCCCCTCCCCCCCTTCACTCCTCTCCCCCGGGTCCCTTGGCCCTCCTCTCCTCCGCTGCGGAGCCTCTTTGTCCGCCCCCCACCCCCCTGGGTCCCCCGCGGGGCAGGTGACAGCCCTCCGCTGGGAAGGGCCGAGGGGAGCCATGACAGATTCCACAGATGGAGCGTGCAAATCGACGGCAAAGACCCCAGCTCTCTGGAGCAACAAAGACAAGGAGAGAGAGAGAGAGAGAGAGAGGGAGAGAGCGAGAGCGAGAGAGAGAGAGAGGGAGAGAGAGAGAGATGGAGAGAAAGAGAAAGAAAGAGAGAAAAATATGGGTGGATGGGGGACAAAGAGAGACTGTGACAGAGAGGCTTGGTTTTGCAGGATAGCGTGAGAAGAGGGGAGGGATAAAGCGAGGGATGTGATGCTCGCCGCTCGGCACGGAGAAAAGGTCCCGGTGCCGAGAAAGCAAGAAGAGTTCCCTTGAGATCAGAAACTTCAAGGTCCTTCTCCAAGTCGGCTCGTAGGTTAGCGGCAGTTGACCGAAGAGTCTGATCTCGTCTTGTTAAAATAAATGTGAAGCCGGGGCGTCTTCTTAAATGGCGGCGGCCGGAGTCTTCCGGCATGATCTCATCTGCAAACTGCATCGAGATTAGACCTCAGAGGCTTTGGAGGTGCCACGCTGCCGCTTCCTTTTGAAAAAGCAATCCCAACAAACACGTCCCTCATCCCCAGCCGCGGTCATAACCGATAGGTAATTCAAAAGTGCTTAGGGATTTTCTCAGACTGCCTCGACATTCCCGGGGCCCAAATCCCTGTGAAATGCCGCGGAACGTGCATGCTGCTAAAATCTGGGGGTTTGAGAAGGCATTCTGAGTGGCCCCCTCCTCCTCCTCCTCCTCCGGCAGGAACGGTGGGGGTGGCTCAGAAAAGGCCTCCTTGCTTGTTTTTCATTCGTCTTGTCAAAAAACTCCAAAACCCCGCGCTCCACGCCGCACATTCCTTTCCATGCTGTCTTAAAAAACATCAGGCCCGCGTAAAGTCGTGTTTGTCTTTAGTTTAGCTTGATGTTTGCTTGAGTTTTTATTTAGCAATAAGAGGTAGTAGAGGAGGGCATTTTATACCTTAGCCTTTGAAACATAAAGTGGTCAGGCATTTTATACTTTCGCCTTTCATACAGTGCTTTAGCCCTCCATCTTGAATCATTTTGCAACTGCTCCACGATGGAATCCATTTTGAGGTGTAAATTCAAGATATCCTGCCCGTGTGTGACTACGTATATGTGCATCTGTTTGTGTGTTTTTAGCTGCGTGTCAAGCCTTTCACCTTGAATTCTCTGCGGATAAAATGTGGAATTTTTTAAGCAGGCCAAGAAAACACTGATCTAGAAGTGCAAAACAGAAAGTTATTCACCAGGGGCTCCGGGAGAAGTCTCAGTTTTTCTCGCACTCACCCTTTAAAAATATTTTACTCATCACCTAACTCCCATCGTCGAATGTTTCTTTACCAATTTGCCGCTAATGCATGTTAAGTTGACTCCCAGCCCCATTGGTGTCGTGGAGGAAAAAGTGCCGAAGGCGGAGAGAGGATCAGTTTCACATGAGGGGCCCCGAGCTATTTGGGTTCTCTTGTATTTCATTGTTGCTTCTGAGGGGGGAACCAATTTAGTGTTGCACACAAAACTTCCCCAGTGCTGGGGGGGAATTCATTAAGTGTAACACAAAAAAAAGTGGCCTGGGTGAACCTATAAGGGAGCCAATGGGCCGTTTGAAGTGCCAGGGAAAAAAAACAGGGCTTACAGAATCGGGGCTTACGGAAGGCGACGCACAATGGAGCCAGCACCGATCTGAGGCGGAGATAAAAAAGTGGGGACACAAAAGCTGTCAGGACTCGTAATGTCACTGTGACTCAATCAGGCTGAAGATCACACTTGATGTCAACGGCAAACAACCTGACCCGTCGTCGATATCTCCAAGGAACATGGGGATCTTTATGGGTAGATCGATGCCTCAAGCTGACTCACCCTAGTCGCCTGATCATACAGCTTAATGATGGATTTGGAGGGATGGATATGAGATTGACGCAGAAAGTAGCCTGTGTCAATGTTATACCAGACTCCTGGTGTTGTCTTAATCTGATGGCTTTAGAACAGCAATGGTCCATCGTCATGATCAGGTCTCGCGGAAGTGACCCGGTCTGAGGCCTGGTCTTAGGCTCAACCCAGGTTCAAACTGGGTTCATAGGGAAGTGAAAAAGAAAAGAGAGATAGAAAAAGGGTGAAAAGAGGGGTGTGTGTGTGTGTGTGTGTGGGGGGGGGGGGGGGTTGGGTATATAGTCGATCCATGGGCGTTTCTGCTGAATTAGCTCTTCAGTAAATAGAGCAGCATGCACCTGGTTGCCTAAAAGGACCAGCCTGTTCTCCATCCAGTCCACTGCTCCAGGGTATCCCGCTAAACTGCTACTGGGTACACAAAGCTGACCGCCCCCCCCACCCCCCCCCCCCCCCCAACCCCCCTGCACCTTCATGGCACGTATGTGTGGGTACCCGCGCACTCGTTGGCACAGATTGCGCAAATCACACACACATACATAGACACACACAAACGCACACAAAGAATGGCCCCTGGATCCAAATTAGTCCTTTGTGTGGCCTTTAGTGCACCCGTCTCCCTGCGGTTCCCCGAGAATCTTGTCCAGTGGGATTATTCCTAAGGCAAGGAATATTTCTTATGAATGGAGGCCTGTTTGGCCACATGATCACTGGGAAGAAAGCCCAGTGGTGTGCTTGTGTGCGTGCGTGTGCGTGTGTGTGTGTGCATGTGTGATTCAGAAAGGCAGAAGAAAATGGCGTCTCCTGTTAAGAAATGTATGTAAACAAGCCAAATAGAGCACCAAAACTATCTGATTGTTATTTATTTTCTTTCGAATGTGCCCCTAAAACACAGATTTTTTTTTTTCTGAAGTCAAATTAAAGTTGTGCCAAATAACTCAGTGACCAATCCATTGGTCTCTAAAATCTTGCGTCACCCAATTTTGTCGTTAATTTCGCCGCCTTCGTTTCCACGCTCCAGCGAGTCACTCGGACGAAGGATCGGAGGTGGAGTCGGAACCGGACCTGCCCCTGAAGAGAAAGCAGCGGAGGAGCCGCACCACCTTCACGGCTGAGCAGCTGGAGGAACTGGAGAGGGCCTTCGAGAGGACCCACTACCCCGACATCTACACCAGGGAGGAGCTCGCCCAGCGAGCCAAACTCACCGAGGCCCGGGTGCAGGTAGGCAGGTGGACCTGGGGTTGTGTTTGTGTGTGTGTGTGTGTGTGTGTATGTGTTTATGCGTTTGTGTGTTTGTGTGTTTATGTGTTTGTTTTTGGGCGGAATTTAGACAGCCAATTTAAGAATTTAGGCGTAGAACACTTCTCACAACCTTCCTAAGCACCGAGGCGACACACACACACACTCACACACACACACACACACACATACACACACACACACACACACACACACACACACACACACACACACCCTATGATCTGTCATTTTGACACCTTCTCACACAAACCTCCAATACACACCTGTTAACATGAACGCACACAAACGCACACACAATCATTGTGTCAACATTGTCAACTCCCCCCCTCCCCAGCCCAGTAAATTCCCCCTCTATAGGCTTTTGGGAATTGTAGCAAGAACAGCATGCAGAGCCATCCATATGGGCACAGCATGCCACTCACACACACCCCGGCACACCAGAATGGAAAGGAACCTGCAGAGAACAACAGCACCACACAAATGAGCACACACACACACACACACACACACACACACACACACACACACAATCTCCACTCAGGGATTAGCAGACAGACCAACACACCCAAGAGAGAGATTGGCTGGCACTGGGGTCGGCGTGCACACACACACACACACACACACACACACACACACACACACACACACACACACACACACACACACACACACACACACACACACTCCCACTCACTCTGACGACTTTCTATTCCAGGTGTGGTTCAGCAACCGGCGGGCGAGGTGGAGGAAGCAGGCAGGAGCCAATCAGCTGATGGCGTTTAACCACCTGATCCCGGGAGGCTTCCCACCCTCAGCCATGTCCAGCATTCCCGCCTACCAGCTGTCGGACAGCCCCTACCCGCCCCCGTCTCTAACACAAGGTAGAGAACTACTTATATGTTAATATACAATTGAGACGCTCTAAAAATGTGTCTTGTGACACCTTAACTTGGCCTTTAGCTGAAAGATAATTTTCCATTCTAGTTTCCATTCACAGTTTCCCTACTGTCCTTAACATTCTCTCACTCACTCTCTCTCTTCCGACGGTCAGTGTCAGAGCCCCCCGGGACGGTGCACCGCCCGCAGCCGCTGCCTCCTTCCTCGGGACACCAGGGCTCCGGCGGAGGTCAGGGAGAAGGGGGCTCAGCCTACTGCCTGGCCTCGGGACGCCACTCCTTCTCTGGATACTCGGACGGCTTTGGCGGCCCTGGAGGCCCCGCCAACGCCATGAACCCATCCATCGGAAATGGACTGTCTCCGCAGGCAAGGACAGAGGGCCGGGGAGGTTGGGGGGGGGAGTCCTGCCTTCAACTTTAACTTACCTGACAGATATATTAGCATTGTGGCAAATTTAGATGTGTGCTTTTTTGGAACGAAGATGGAGGAAAATCTAATGAATAGCTTTTTGCACGGACGGTCTTTGAGCCCTTTGAGGCTTTTGAGGACATGGCCATAAAGGATGGTACACATCCACAACTAGGCAGGGTGTAAATTGGGGCTGTCCCTACTTACCGATTGACTCACTGAGTAACGGGACTCGCTGTAGGAATAGGACAGGGGAGTACGAAATAGCGTGCGACAAATGAGAAGTGAAAAGACAATTATGGCCAATTATCTCAGGGCGTGAAGTCTCCAAGGCCTCTGTCCGTAAAAAACCCAGAGGAAGACCCTTAACAGGCAGAAAATGAGATCTCAGCTGGTCCCACTCCAACTGCTCCACACACACACTCACACACACACACACACACACACGCAGACGCACACGCACACACACACGCACACGCACACGCACACACCCACACACACGCTTAGCAGACACACAAAGCACAAAGGAGTAGCTTCGCCTACTGCTAAGACTGATAGAACAAAACAAAAAACAAAAAAAAACACCATTCACTTTTGTGGTATGTAATAGCATTTTGTAAGGAAAGAAAGTACACATAGACAGGTTCAAAGATTTACACAAAAATATTATACATTTATGCCAGGGTTATAGAATGCCATAATTAAAATACATATATTTTATATCATTCAATATTTATATAAAACTTGAATATGCTATTTTCATACAGTATTGCACTGTATCATACAATAGTGTGGTTTATTGGTTTTCAGAAATTGGGGGAGAAAATAGGAATATGCTTTTAGGTAGTGTTAATGATAATGCTTTTGTTATTTTCCCATAATAAAAATAATATAATGCAAAATACTACATTTCCAGAAAAAAAGGTGAAAAAACACTACTTCAATACCTCCAATACCTCTTATTACCTCCAAAGAAATATTGGAAGGAACTTACAACAATTAATCCAAATGCATCTTTCCCGTACCCAAGTTCTTTCACTTCCTTTAAGGGATAACGCAGACAGCTGGCACGCAAGTGGTGTGTGAGGTCAGTTCATTTTGAAATCAGCCAGGAAAATACCTTGTTGATCCCCTCGAGTAGTTTCATTCTCTCTCTTTGCCCACTGTCTGTATGCACCGCCACCCTCCTGACTGTCTGTATTCACCCCCACCCTTCTGACCGTCTGTCTGCAACTCGGCACCACCACTTTTGCTCTCTTCCGTCTCCGTCCGATGTGCGACGCGTTGGGAGGGTGGGCTCTATTTGTCCGCATCCGCGTGACAGATGAGTTCTTTCTTGAAACGTACGCTAATGCTCCGTGGTTCTGTCTGGAAGTCACACAGGTGGATCTACCTGCGTAGAGGCTTACAGACAAGTGTTCGCCCACAAAGACGTTCTGGTAAAACAAACAAAGGACCACTGACGCACAGGTCTAGACATGGCCCAGGTCCTGACGACGTATACTCAATGGACACACACACACACACACACACACACACACAAACATGTGCCTACGCAGACATATGGAGGCGCGGCAGCCGCACCGGGGCCTCGGGGGGGGAGTCTCCTCGTGACTGCATTATTAAAACGTTTCTTTTCGGGGGCTTTTTCCCCCCGCATTCCAGCGTATCAAAGCGCAGGTTCTCATTTATTTGTATATATTTCATACGGCGGAGGAAGAGCGTCTAGTCTCAGATGTTTTCGGCCCGCTCTGACATTCTTTCCTCCCCCCCCCTTCCATCCATCCATCATCTCCGCGGCCTAACTCGCTCCCGGACGCGCCGCACCCGCCTTAAGGCCGCCGGCGACGGCCCTGGCTCCGCTATGAGACACCCTGGGACGCCATGGCCAGCAGCTGTCTCCTGCTAAAGAGATGGAGGAGGGAAAGGCAGGAAAGAGAGAGAGAGAGAGAGAGAGAGAGAGAGACAGAGCGATGGAGGGAAAGAGAGATCAAAAAATAAATAAAATGAGGATTACATGTAGCTAGGAAGAGAGAAAAGGGAGACCAAAATATACAAAGACAGTATATTGTTGTATATATAATACGTACGTACGTGTGTATAAATACACACACACACACACACACACACACACACACACACACACACACACACACATATATATATATATATATATATATATATATATATATATATATATATATATATATATATATATATATTGAGATCTTTATTGACATATATTGGAGATATACAGTATATCTCTAATCCTGGTTAATTTTTGAAGCCAAACGTTGCCGCGCTCAGGGATAGAAACACAACTCCCTTCTCTAAATCAATGCGCTCCCCCCCCAATCCCCTGCTTGGGAAATGACTTAAGCAGGACCATGTGTGTGTGTGGATGTAGAATAATATGTCACTTAGAGGGCCAAGAGGGCCCAAAGAGTAGCGTACCTGCTTCTTATTAGGACGGATGGAGGAGCCCTCAGGTCTCCGCACAAGTCAAGGAGATAGAGCGGGAGAGACAGATGGGGGTGGGGTGGTGGGGTGGTGGATATGACGCATTTAAAAAAGGTGGCAGGTTAAGTTTGTGTTTGCTTTCACAGACTGTAAAGGTGGTCTCACAATTCATCATTAGCTGACAGAAAGTGAAAGTTTTCCTGTGTGTGTTTGTGTACGGGCGGCGGGGGGCGTTATCGGGGCCGGTTTTGAACCCGATCGCTCGTCTATCGCCCCGCGGCTCTTTTCCGTCCTTTGCCTGCCAAGAAGTACCCCTTCTCCCCCTCTTCCCTCCCAAATTTGATTATCTATAGTTACTAATAAAGAGCAGGTCAAGAGCCCGGGGTTTTCTGCATCTTGCGAATCTGTCCTGTGGTGGAGCTGAGCTGAGCCTGCCGAGCCAGTTACCATTATCTCTGGCGGTCTATTTCTGTTGGAGATAAGTCTTTATCTCCTGCCATGGCTTTTTCATGGCGGCGGCGAAGGAGAATTTTGAAATAAGTGGAGCTGTGGGTCTGAGACAAATTGTTTAATTCTTCCTCTTTGGTGCTATCTCGCCGAGCTGTTCGGGGGGAAAAGGGCTCGCTTGAAAACCCTCTGATGTCCGTGGCATGGGAATTTCCTTTAATTTATGTCCGTGCCTGTGTGCGTCTGTGGACCCACAACATATGTACGTGCGAGATAACATCTAAAGCCTTGTCAGGAACTGATAAACCCAACCCAGCCACCCAACCACTTTCATTACCGTCCACCGTCCACCGCCCTCTATTGCACGTACCTCAACCCAACGGTTGAACTTGGTGGTGTCAACAACAATTCAGCGCATTGATATGCAAAGGTTGAGCGCGTGTTTCAAGCTGCAGTTGAGGTACGGTTCCAAGAATTTCAAAAACAAACTCCCCATCAGTAACCTTACACTCTACGCCCTGTCCATCCACCATCTAGGTGATGGGACTCCTGAATCCCGGCGGCGTGCCTCACCAACCCCAGAGTGACTACGCCATCTCCCCGCTGACGGGCGGCCTGGAGCCCCCCGCTGGCATGGCCGCCAGCTGCAACCAACGCATTGAGCACATCAAGGGCCTGGAGGGTCTGGGCAGCGTGCCCTCCATGCCGCCCCTGCCCTCCCTCCCCAGCTCCCAGTCCTACTGCCCACCCTCCTACAGCTCACCGGGCTACAGCATGGACCACGTGGCCTCCTACCAGTACGGCCAGTACGGACAAAGTAAGGTCAATAGACTTTAACCTTTTTTTTTACCATTCTACGTCTCGTGTGAACCTTACCGCCAGCCCCCACTCCACATCCCACCCAGACAAACATAGGGAAAGAGAAACGCATGGGTCAAATCAGGCTTGTTACAATATTTTGTTCTCTCATGACGCATGTTTACATTCAAACTCACTCTGGAGTTTTGTTTAGTCAGTCGATGTTCTTTTCCTGAAGTCAAATTATTTTGGATAACACTGCCAGTACCTCACCTGTTAGCCACAGAGTCAAGTCCCATCAGGGTAAAGTGTAAGCCCAGGTATATGTGATAGCCTCCCCCGGACTGTTGGCCCTAACAAGATACCTACCTGCGTCCAGCCGCGAGGAGGCCTTTTCACTTCGCATTACCGTCACTATGAGGGTTAACGTCAACTTCAAACAAACCCCTCTCCCAACTTTGCAAGGCAAAGTCAGAGTCTTTTTTTCTCCTCGCTGAGGCCTGATTACAACGGCTGCTGCTTTCAGTTGTGGTCCATAGGGGGTTGACCAATCAGGTCCATCCACTGACCTCGGGCCGACCCGACCGCGGTGCCGAAGCCCTTCAAATCCATGGCAACACTCCACGTGCCTGACTGCTAGGGGCTCTGCCCCGATGCAGGTATCAAATTAATAACTAACTTAATATCCGAGCGAGGCAACTGTCTGATGAGATCTATCGGTGGAAGGTCTCCAAGTGGACAATACAAGCAGTGTGGTTGACGCACAGGAACCACCCATACACAGCACATAGAACGTGATGAGCACTTGCAGGCACGATCACACAATAGTAAATGCACTTGTGAATGTGGTTTATTTCACGCACACACACTCACACAGACACAGACACAGGCACAGACATAGACACACACAGACACACACACACACACACACACACACACACACACACACACACACACACACACACACACACACACACACACACACAAACACGCCTCCACTGTTACCAGCCTCAGCAGTCCATCTTGATGTGATTAATCAATGTGAGTGGATAGCCGGTGTGCGGTTGGGTCTGGAGCGGCGATGGAAAGGTCTTTTCTGGCGGGGGGGGGGGGATGGATCCTAATAGCCTCTGGCAGGACGGCTATTGGAAACAGGTGCCGCGGGTGAGGTCAGCTGGGGAAGCAGTATCGAACAGTACTGTTCCAGGGTACTGCAGCGTCAGTAGACTGTGGTTGTTTTTGCCTAGACTCAGCCATGTACACTATCTATGCACCCTTGCTTATATGGAAGAATGTGTTGAAATTCCTTTGTTAAAAAAAAAAATCACCTGAAACGTGTCTGTGAAGCAGAAGAGGTACCACTGTTATTACCACCGTCAGTGCTGATTTCCAATCAGTTTATACAAAGAATCTTGTAGTTTACCAAGGCCGTTCTTAAGATAATCAAACCAACACCTACCAACGACCTCACGCTCGGACACGCTGTTAGCACATGCTATGCAAACAATAGCCACATGTTAATGGCATGGCATCCTGAAACATATGCCCGTAATTTATGGCGGTCATATATCCTTTTTACCACCTGCTGATCTTTTTCACGGCAAAGTCTTTAACAACTCCGTTTTGTCCTTGTTCCTTTTTTTCTAGGTGCCCTTCCTTATTTGAGGCCCGAGATCACCTGATGTTTGGGGATTCGGCCGGTCGCGGGAGGACGGTGCGTGTTTGTGTATACGTTGATGGAGCTCTTCAAGTCAATCAGGACCAAAAACGATGGCTACAAATATACCAGAGAAACCTTCTCGCCAGTGGAGGACGACCTTTCGCATTCACTGGATAACTGGACGGGGACGAGAATCACAAAAAAATAAAGCAAGAGAAAAACAAGGGACCAGGGTTTTGAGACCAAAAACAATTTGATTTACTGAGAATATCACGGAGGCAATATTGTGAGGTGAGCGGCGTCGAAAGTCGGCGCCCCCGCCATTCGTAGTGGTTTGTCGGCTTGCTGGGGATGGGGAGGTCTTCCAGGGAACCCAGGGAACAAGAAGCGGCCATGTCTGTCCACTACAACCCAAGCCTATCCTCACAGAGCAGCAGCCCTTTAGGCATAATGCCTGTTGAAAAACATGTTTAAGTCTTAGAGTCACATGGACGTCCATGTATCTCCAAATGAATCTCCTGACCGGCTCTGGCTGGGGGCAGGGTGGTGGGGCAGGGTGGTGGGGGATTGAAAAGGGGCTTTCGATAAAACTGATTTATCGTCGTATTTGTTTGTCCCAAAACCAGGAGCAAAAAATAAATGCGAGGGCAAAAAAAAACGAGCGTGCGAACGAGCAAACCAATGTGTCGATCCTTTCGCATCCCAAACACCCCCCTAATGTACATCCCAGCTGGGCCTGCCGAGAGTTCTCAACATTCCTCCTCCCTCCCTCGCTCCCTCCCTCCCGCCCTGCCTCGCTCTTTGTCTTGCCTCGCTCATCCCCTCTGTTCCATTGATGTTTGACACAGCGAGCAGGAGCTCGGCCCTTTTGGAAGGTTTTCGGAAGGACTTTGGAGGGGTCAGGGGTGACTTTGGGGAAAGTGACAGATGAGAGAGCAGAGTGGAGGGGGGGAGCGGTGGGGCTAAAGAAACGGCTTGGGGGGGAGGGCTAGATCGATCGCCAGGGTGACAACCCCTACCGACCGCCCCCTTAAAGATCTCCCCTCAGTGGGAGAAAAGCCGCCGGGTCACAAGTCACGACCAAGAGACACTCGAGAATCCAAGAGACGCGAGAGCGAGTTTAAACTGAAGAGATGCCCCCCCACCCCAGCCCCACCCCAGCCCCAACCCAGCCCCAACCCAGCTCCACCCCAGCCCCCCACCTCCTTGTCCAGACTAGACCAGAAGTGCAATATTGAGAATCTTACAAGGCAAAGTTTCTCTTTAAAACCCAACGCCCCCACGAACACAAAGTTTACGTCTAACGCAAAATTTTGGGGTGGAGCAGGGACCTTGTGCTCTAGCTCCAGGTGTGGGTGTGTGTGTGTGTGTGTGTGTGTGCGTGTCTACGTGTGTGTGTGTGTGTGTGTGTGTGTGTGTGTGTGTGTGTGTGTGTGTGCGTGTGTGGGTGTGTGTGTGTGGGTGTGTGCGTGTGTGCGTGTGTGTGTGTGTGTGGGGGGGGGGGGCTAATTGGGGTGGGTTGGGGGGGGTCAACACATGTGCCTTTTAAGAGACTTTTTTGGTCCGAAACAACACAAATTGTCCTGTCACCCTCGCCCTCAGCGTCATGGCGACAGGTGGGGAAGTTGTTACAGAGCCAACGGAACGTCACTGTAGAGTCATGGGGGCGACAGGCGAAGTTAAGGGAAAAGCCGAGGTAAGCGACAGGTAGCCAGGAATGACAAAGCCAAAATGTGTATTTTTGTATCTCTTTTTGTATCACTTCAAGATTCTATTTTCATGCTATTTTGGGAAAGGCTGGATTCGGAGCGCGTAAATACGTCATGGCCATGTGTTCATTTTTTGTTTTTTTCCCAGATAAATGTACTGTATGTCAACAGCGTGACTGTAAACTGTAAACTGTAAACGCATTCAACGGTTTGTCCGTTCAACATCAGTGACATGGCTGTTCAAGCCTTGATTTGAGCGCTCTGTCTCTGTATTTTTTTTTGTACATCTGTCTGTTGTTCCGTCCTTTCTACCGGTTCCATTCATTTTTGATATATTATTTTTTTGTATTTGTTTTTCGCGATATGTCATTAACGCTATGACACAATGTCATTTGTACAAGCCCAGTATTATTACTATTTATGAATAAAAACAGAAATACAATCCTGAAAAGAACTGCTGTCATTCTGTACCCCCCCAGTCGTAAATGTGCCAGCGAATAGGGGTCTTTGTGTTTATTTTCGTCGCAATTGGATTAAGGAAAAAAAGAAAAACCAAGTGCCTCCGCCTCGCCTGTCCCTTCTCCATGGAGAGGCGGTGGGGGGGGGGGGGGACAAAAGCACTCGGAGACAAATGTGTACTTTTTGACAGCGCCCATGTGAACCCCTCCAACGAAAATAGGGCTTGATAGGGCCAAACAGGGATCACCAGACATGAGGACTCGAACGCACCAACACGAACACAGCGCTCTTTTCGGGCCATCTGCATTGGTGTGTATTAATACTCGGTGACCCCCCCCAACCCCCCACCCCGCTACTGTAACAAACAGACTTTTGTCTCAGCATTGAGGAGAACAAGCCTTAGAGCGTTTTGAACAAACAGAACACACACTCCGAGCCCCTCCGAACCCCGCTGCTTACACACACAGGGGCCCTCTGTGTATAATGTGTGTGTGTGTATGTGTGTTTGTGTGTGTGTACTGTGTACCATATGCATTCATACCTAATGTTCACATTTAGTGTTTTGTGTGTGCGTGTGTGTGTGTGTGTGTGTGTGTGCGTGTGTTTGTGTTAATACACCCCCCTAAGGGTATTAGGCCTAATTATAACATTCGTTTTAATTAATGGTGTCTGCTTGCACGCCTCCGAGGGAGGGGGTTACACACGCTCTATAAATAAAAAGTCCAAGTCAATAAAAACGTTGAGGATCACTTGTAGTCTTGTCAGAGCTGTTTGCCGAGCCGGAGTAATTCAGTCACCCCCCCCCCCACCCCCCCCCCCCCCCCATCGCATGGAACCTACACACACTTGTTTTGTGGACGTACTGTACTGTGCGCAAAGGCAAACTGAGAACTGAGGTGCGCGTACTGTACTCAGGTGTGTATATGAACACACATACACATACCCTAAAGAGAATCTGGTGCATGCTGACACACACACACACACACACACACACACACACACACACACACACACTGTTTGCTTTCTTAATCAGTGGCCGGCGTAAAGAATGAAGACAAATGGCACCTGCGAAATTCCAAAGCCCATACAGGCCTTGCTTTTATTAATGAACCCCCACTCCACTGAAAATAATGTTGTTTGCTTAATACTCCCCCGGAGTGTCGTTAAAATCAAACTATATTAATGATGTTTCATATGCCCAGATAGTGACTTTACTTTTTGGAAAATCCTCAACTCGTTTTGGAAGTTCTAAAGTCTAGTTTCAAATATTATTATTATTTTTTAATTGGTATCAAGTTAAAGTTAGCACTTTATTTGAAACAACCTCACTGCATAATCCCACAGTTGTTAATAATATTATATTATATTATTATGATATCATTTTATTTTGAGAATATAACTTTTGAGAATATAATAATAATAATAATAATAATAATAATAATAATACTTATTATTATTATTAATAAATATAAATAATAATAATAATTATTATTTTTTATTATTATTACTATTATTATTATTATTATTATTATTATTATTATTATTATTATTATTATTATTAATAGTAGTAGTGGTAATCTTCTATTCATTTTTTGCTTATATTAAACTGTGTTGCTTTATAAAAATCAATATGATGATTTAAAGTCACGATTGAAATAGCCTATATGATATATGAGATGTCATACATTTAAAAAACAATATGTCTTTGGTGAGATTGTTTGGATGTAAAGCACACGCTTGTGTCTCTCACAACCATCCAGTAACTCACGTCTTAGACAACCCCCTGGGTGAAAGAATTTGTTTTTTCCTCTGTTTTGTGATCTAACATGACCTCCAGATCATGCTGACAGCTGCATCTGCCATTCTCACTCCTTTTGAGAGAGTGTGTGTGTGTGTGTGTGTGTGTGTGTGTGTGTGTGTGTGTGTGTGTGTGTGTGTGTGTGTGTGTGTGTGTGTGTGTGTGTGTGTGTGTGTGTGTGTGTGTGTGTGTGTGTGTGTGTGTGTGTGTGCGTGTGTGTGGGTGTGTGTGTGTGCACCCGCATGGACGTGTGCGTGTGTGTGTATTTGTGCATTGGCACCAATTGAGTGCAATTATTTTAAAGTTTAGTATTCAGTTTGTTAAAAATAATAATAAAGGAAACAGCAAAATATACAATAAACAGGTTAACTGTGCACAATAAAATAATATAGAACTTAAAATGGGTGCTGTGGTGGAAAGAAACGCAGAAAATAGTAAGAGGTGTATTTTACCCATCACCCACCCGTTAACTGAACTATTGACAATTTTGGAAACATTTTGGACACTTTTTTTGATTGCCAGACTGAATCCTTTAATATTTACATCGCATTTGTATACATGTGAAAGACTGGCTGATGATGCATTATTGTGCATTTTCTGTAGAATTATGATCCACACTTTGTGTTTGGAATAACGATCAAATAGCCCTCCATGGTCTAGTGTCAATAAAAGTAAAGAAAAAAAAAAATCCAATAATTTTGAATGTCCATTGCAATATAGTGAATCTCAATGGGGTGAAACTATAGTTATTGAAACAGCACTAAGGGAGATGACATCGAATCAGCAAGTCCCCGGCGTTTCGCATCGAGAATATCATTTTCCTTTCTGGATGAGACATGGCTCCCACACCTCCTCAAGCCGTACCTTATAACCCCACTCCCCCCATCGCTGTACAGACACTTAACCCCCGTGACTCTTCCCAGCATGGGACGGCTCCCTGTCATCGCGGAGCCCGGGCCCAGGCCTGACCTGACCCGCACGAAGGCACAACATGCTGAGGGACAACTTAACCCCCGGGCGGGTGGGATCAACAACAGTCTATGGAGAGAGAGAGAGAGAAAGAGAGAGAGAGAGAGAGAGCGAGAGAGAGAGAGGGAGAGAAAGAGGAGGGGAAGGGGCAACGTTTAAAACAGACCCTGGCGTAGGCAGAGAAATAAATGGACAGAAATCCAAATGCACAGCAGCACTTAGAGACGACCATATTTGGGATTGATAGACGACCATAAAGAGATCTATTGTGTGTGTGTGTGTGAGAGAGAGAGGGAGAGAGAGAGAGAGAGAGAGAGAGAATTCAGAAAGACTTGGAAGTTCATCGAGAGGGTTTGATGGGAAGTCACAGGCGGCACAGACCTTTTGAACCGCACAGCTCCCCGGGCGCTTTCTGAACAGGCATTACGTCGGCCCAAAAATGCACACAAGGTGACCGACCGAGAGATGTTTTCACAGCGGTGGAGCCGCTGGGGGAAGTAAAAGAAGGATGGAGGGAAACAGATAGAGCGCTGGAGGGGGGGGGGTTGACATGGTTCATGTTTTATAGCATCACATGATGAGACGGAGAGAGAGAGAGCATGAAAGAGAGAGAGAGAGAGAGAGAGAGGAGAGAGAGAGAGAGAGAGAGAGGGATTGTGTTGAGTGTGTTCAAGTGTGTGCAAATGAGACCGAGCGTTTTAGAATGAGCCGAACAATACGAACTGATACGTCTGGTGGCTGAATGGAGGGAAAACAGTGTTTGTGTGTGTGTGTGTGTGGTGTGTGTGTGTGTGTGTGTGTGTACGTGTGCGTGTGTGCGTGTGTTGGTGAGCACGCGTTTTCCTTGAGCAGCGGAAGACAAAACAAAGAGTACGACACTTTCAGACGGAGGGATGGGGGCGGGGCCGATTCGAAGACAGTCAGAGAGAGACGATTCCTGGACAGGACAGGAATGACAACATCATGACTACCGTCGGCTCGAGCGTTGTCAACGGTTCGGTGAAAAAATATACCAACTGAGAAATATCGTCGATAACAATTCTTCTTTTTTGGGGGGTTGGGGCTCCCTATCACCGGGCCTCAAAGAAAGTTTCGAGGAGAAAAGGAAAAATGCACACACAAAAAAAACAAAAAACCCCAATCGTGCGTCGAATATTCCAACTGATCTTGAGCACAAACAGGAAACGGTGTCAACATAAAAGGATAAACCAGACTTCCTGACAGAGTTTATTTCAATAATCTCTCCTGACAGTCATCTGGACAGACACAGACACATCTGTAGGATTTTTCTTTTGCCCCCGTAGCCCCGGCGATTCTTAACCCATGCCCCATGTGGAATTTTTTTTGGTTTGTGGTTTAATTTTAGAACGGTTTTAACGCCCTTGGTGAGTTAGATTCCCTGGTGACGCTGCAGCAGGTTATTATCATTGATAAAAACTAAAACTAGTTTCACAAAATGACATAAACTGAGATCCAAAAATGACATGAGAAATAGAAACATTGTTTCCGAAACCTTTTTTATCGCTCAGGAGTCCTTTATAATAAAAAAAACCTAAACTATAGTTAAAGTGGCGATCCATAACACAGTGAATGTTGGGTCGATTACACTACAAGTCCCAGAATTTCATTTGAAACAGCAACTTTTTCTTTCTCGGCATCTAGGGTTTCTCTTCGCTCTAAAGCCTGCTTCACACCAAATCCCAAAAACGACAAAAAACAAAACCCGGATCTCCATTCATTGCTGTGGAGGGTCGGATTCTGCACACATAAAGCTGTGACACGCTGCCGTGAGGAATTTCCTCGTCCGATCGAGGCTCATGCGACAAGTTTTGGTGCGACAGTACGACCGGAGGTTACATTGGTCAAGTTTTTTATTGGTAGAGTACATGGTACATCCCATTAATAACATTAACCTTGAGGGTCACCGTATTCACTTTCACACTTTTTATATTTACAGTATGTGAATTTGGTGCATTTTTTTTCGCACTTTCCAAACACATAAATATCCCGCTGATCAAAATACTCGCTGTTGTCCTGGAAAAACATGAGCTGAAAACAGCATATTAGAGAACACGCATAACACAAACACAGTGATTGGCTGTTTCTTATAAAGTACCTCTTTAAAAAAGTATAAAATACGTAAGTTCTCTTGAATAAAATTTATCATAACTACAGTGTTACTATAGTTTCACAATCAGTTTACGTTCAGTTAAAGTGTCAATCCCTAAGATAATTTTATTCAAGTAGCTGTTGCCTGCATGTGGGTTGTATATGTAGAGGTTCATCATAACTACAGTTTTACTATAGTTTCACATTTAGTTCACGTTCAGTTAAAGTGCAAATCCGTGAGATAATTTTATTCAAGAATTCAAATTTTATTCTTGAATAAAATTATCTTACGGATTTGCACTTGAACTGAACGTAAACTGATTGTGAAATTATAGTAACACTGTAGTTATGATGAACCTCTACATGTACAACCCCCATGCAGGCAACAGATACCGTGAAAGCAAAGTAGAGAGAGGATGTCACCGAGTGTCACTATCTGTTCATAATTCATAACCTTCATTTCCCTGTGTTTTTAATGAGGTCGTGGATTGAGCGAACTCCCAGTATACAGCCTCTCCTGGCAGTGGAAACGAAAAGACGAGACAAAGGAAGCTCATCGATAAAGATGCAGGTTGAGGTGCAATGAGCACGAAGCAAGAGCATGCACTTGCTCCGAAATAGGGTCAGGCCCTATTTCCGTTTTGACGAATCAAGGTTGCGCGGTAGAGAGCACAGGCTTTTGCACGCGGAGACGAGACATGATGGAGTTCCGTGTAAAAACCGGTAAAGCCAGAGGTGCGGCTGAACTCGAAGAGACGGCAAAGAGCTCTGGGAGATCCTCACCGCTCCCCGGAGAGAGAAGGCCTGTATGTACATCCTGCGCATTTAGGATAAATATATCTATTTCGTGCACGACGAGGCAGGTCCATCTGACAGTGTGTGAGAGAGCCAGTGGTGTGGGAAGGAGGTATATGGCCGGAGGAGGGTCCGGGTGTGGGTGGGGCTGGAGGTGGGGGTGGGGGTGGGGGGGGTCTTTGGGAGAGGTATGTCATGTAAAACGGTGGAAGTGGGATAGCAGCTGAGGCCTTCCCGGTACCATGAATCAGGCTGAGGCACCGTGAAGCAGCGGCCCTCACACAAGCCAGATGGGCCCTCGGCTGGAAGCTGCCAACGAAGGAGCAGAACACACACAGGCAGGACGGGAACAACCGGGCCTTATGTGCGAGCGCCCTTGTGTGTGTGTGTGTGTGTGTGTGTGTGTGTGTGTGTGTGTGTGTGTGAGAGAGAGAGAGAGAGAAAGAGAGAGAGGGAGAGAGAGCGTGCAGGAGACACTCAAAATAGATGCACAAGAAAGTAAGTACATACGGTGCACTGTATATATGCGCACCATGCCTCCCCTGCACACAGAGGCCTAAGCGAGTTGTCCATGCACGCGCATGCGTACATGCAGGCATGTTCAATCATTCGCAGAAAAATACATTTTAAGAAAAGTGAAAACAGCAACAAACCGTAGCAAATCATGTCACTCGTGTGAGTTAGATGACAAATACCTAATATCACATTATGAGCAGTAAAAAGTGAAGATTAGATGATTTTCTGCTCTTTCTAATAAACAGTCCCATTTTACTCCATACTTCATAGATAAAAAAAATAAGATAAAATGATTCAAATCCTTTAGTTAAAACCGAAAGGAAGAGTCGCGCTCAAGCCATTTTGAATGGAGTGGTTCCACGTTATTGACAGGAACTTGCAGCAGACCCCAGGCCAGCCACCCTCTGCTGTTTATGTGGAGCTCAACTGTGCACCGCTGGCTTCCTAAAGCCCATCACTCCTGTCGGGTTGGCTGAGGTTAGACGAGCTGTGACTGATTTCAAGCCGCAGCCCATATGATCCTGCTTTACAGTCCAGGCCTCATTGAGTTAGATAATTATCCACTGCTACAGGATGCTTTTGCGGAGTCACTCCCGCAACAACTTCGACGTATAATCAAAGTATTTCGGTCGTTTGTTTCTCTCTGAATTTTGCACGCCGACTTCAACCAACAACTGAAAATAACCCCAAATAATTTGGGGTTATCATCATTTAATTTGTAGTATTTTTTTTTGAAAGGAAAGTGTACAAATATATCATTATTTTATTTTTTAAATATATGGAAATGTATTATTCATTTTTTATGTCAAAATAGATGTTTTATTTTATTTTTTATTGATATGGTTAAATTAATTCTGAGATTTCTGTGGTTCTTTACATTTCCGCACATTTGTTGAAAGGAAAAATAAAGAAGAAAGTGGCAAAAGTGGGGAAAAGTGGAAAATACACGGGCCGTATGTAAACGATAAATACATATTATTTAAGATCCGACTATGTCATTTGGCAATATTTGATCAGAGACAAACAAAGCACCCATTAACATAAAAACATAAAAATATATCCTCCATTCCAGAGGAATTTGTAACGTCTGGTGTTTCCACTGACTATTTACTCGGGAAGTGGGATGGTTTTAGTTTAATTACTACTACTACTAATTATTATTATTATTATTATTATTATTATTATTATTATTATTATTATTATTATTATTATTCGTGAAGACACTACATATGAAGATCTTTCCAGTGGAATAACTAATTAGGGCTACTCAAACGTCGCAATACTGTATGTATTCATCTATTTAAAATCGATTAACATAATAACAATTATAAAACTGATAATCGTAATAATAATAATAATAATAATAATAATAATACTAAAAATTATTATAATATATTCATATTATTATTAGTATTAGTAGTAGTAGTATAATAATCATAAAAACAACAACAATGCGCCACTTCCTTTTAAAGTACTTTTTAAAGACTGCCACACCGCAACAAAAACACTCCCGTGTGCCCTAACCCGAGGTTTTATTACATTTAGCCGCATGCTGTTTCTGTCAGCCCGGTGCCTTCGCGTCATTTTAGCCCGAGGATTTGGGGAAAGAATTTCGTTATTATCCCATAACTTGGTTTGCTCTCGGCGGAGCGCGTCAGCACCCACCGCCGTGGAAGCCGCAGAAGAGCCTCTCTTCTACCGCTCAACACTGACACCTGCTGGTCAGCAGATGTTACTGCACCGCCGTTGTTGTTATTTTTTTGGGGGGGGGCCCAGGCCCGATTGCTTTTGTTAATTCAAATGTGTGTTTAATCATTTAGTAAAAAAAAACTGTATATCTATTCAGGGCAGTTTCAACATTACATCCAGATCGGTTCAGTATTGCGGATGGAGTTTGTGATCAACACTCGCAACCTCAGCAAGATACAATATATATATATATATGATACAAACTCTTAACCGTACAAAAGTTACAAAGTGACAGGTATTATTTTATCACTTTTAACCTTAATTATGTTTGAAAAAAATATCTATTTTATGTATTACCAGAAGACAATGGGATTGAACAAAGTGCAGCGTGTTAAAAGTCATAAATGTATACGTGAGGACAACTGACACGCTCCAGAGTAAGTTCCACAAAATAAAAACCCAATAGCATCACTGTCAGAATTTATAGACATTCCAGACATGTCAATGTACACAAACCTTCTGAATTATAAATACTGGTAACAATAACCATAAGCAATTACGTCATACAAGGAACATGTATTTATTGTGTAAGTGGTTTGAAACATTTTCATTCTTTTTGCGTTTATCATGTAGCCCACTACACACAATTAATTGAAGTCAGTTAAACAACTTACCTTAGTTTATATATTTATAGGGTTATAAATACATATAAAACATTATTATTACCATTATGAAGGCAGTTTTCTGTTGATTTACAAAGTGCCATAAAATAATTCTGTTCCCCAAAAAAGATAACTAATCCTGATAAATAATCGTGCTCACAATATTGACTAAAATAATCGTGATTATCATTTCAGCTCCGATCATACAGCCCTACTTCAGAATGATAACCTCCATTTTTTGCAGCATAGGAAACCCACCCTCAGCTGCAAACACCGCCCGATCATAGAATCACACTGTAACCAGGCCAGAACAAATGAACTTCTGCAGCCCAAAACAGATCGGAACAGGGAGCCAAAGCATACTCGTCTATTGAACTTTAAATTTTAAGGGCCGACTACGCTGTAACCCGCATATTGCTGCCTGCCGCTCTATTTATAATAATAATAATAATAATATTAATCATCATCATCATCATCATCATCATCATCATCATCATCATCATCATCATTATTATAATAATTATTATTATGAGTATTATTATTATTATTATTATTTTAAATACACTTAAATAGCCAAAGATGTTGACGTATTTATGTCACATAAAATATTTTACATATTCAACTATTCTCGAGCCACACAATTTTATATTATGACAAGAGCAAGACAGACAGATGAATTACAGACTATCAGACAGACAAACATACAATCAGACAGACAAACAGACGGACAGGCAGACAGATAGATAGACAGATAGACAGACAGACAGACAGACAGACAGAGAGACATACATACAGACAGACAGATAGATAGATAGATAGATAGATAGATAGATAGATAGATAGATAGATAGATAGATAGACAGACAGACAGACAGACAGACAGACAGATAGATAGATAGATAGATAGATAGATAGATAGATAGACAGACAGATAGATAGATAGATAGATAGATAGACAGACAGATAGATAGATAGACAGATAGACAGACAGACAAACAGACAGACAGACAGACAGACAGACAGATAGATAGATAGACAGACAGACAGACAGACAGACAGACAGACAGATAGATAGATAGATAGACAGACAGATAGATAGATAGACAGATAGACAGACAGACAGAAGACAGACAGACAGACAGACAGATAGATAGATAGACAGACAGACAGACAGACAGACAGACAGATAGATAGATAGACAGACAGACAGATAGATAGATAGATAGATAGATAGATAGATAGATAGATAGATAGATAGATAGATAGATAGATAGATAGATAGATAGATAGATAGATAGATAGATAGATAGATAGATAGATAGATAGATAGATAGATAGATAGATAGATAGGAGGGATGTCAAAACGTCCATAATAATAAAGTAATAAAAAAAAAAAATTTGAAAATGTACGATAAACCAAAACCTACAATTCACATCCTGACAAAAGAAGAAGAATCTTTATTTGTCACATGACACGCACTACAACACATGCGACACACGTCAACACGGGGACCTGGCACCAAGTGTCCATCGCTGGTGATGTGCATGTTTTTGGTGGGGGTCCTTACTGACGTTCGGTGGAGGGAAACCCATGTGAGCACAGGGAGAACATGCAAACTCCACACAGAAAGGCTCCAATTTGGGAGATAACCCACCAGAGCACGGTGCCAACAGCACCCGAGGCAGGAATCGAACACAGGACCTTCTTGCTGTGAGGCAGCAGTGCGCCACCATGGCGCGGCGGCACGGTGGAAAATAGGACAAGGAAATAAATAGTGCAAGTATACGTTCGTATGTCGAAATATACACATGCAATATATACACATGCAATATTTATACATGCTGCGTGCAATATAAATCAAACATGGAATAGAAACTAGAAACTAATAGATAATAATGGACACTCCACTTTGGCCTCTATTTTATTAGATGTTTTTTCAGTTCTTATTATTGCCAGATCATTTCCTATGCACTAGGTGGCAGTAGTGAGCCGCTACCTGCTGGAGCCGCACGAACCCATTAACCCCGGAACACGCTCCACAACTCCAGGGTGAGGGTGTCCGCAGGATATCAGACATGTCAAAGAGATGCCAGCCTGTCTTATGCTGTTTTAACTCTGGTATCTTACGCTAGCTGGGCTCCGGGAGGGCTGTGCGTGTATGAGCGTTTGTGCGTGTGCGTGTGTGTGTGCGTGCGTGTGTGTGTGTGAGAGAGAGAGAGAGGGAGCGAGTGTTGGCACTGCAGAGCGCTTTGTGTCTGCCTGTAAGCCAGGAGTAAGTTGTCAAGAGAGCGTCGTTTTCTCATAGCATTTCTTATCTGTCCGTCTGTGTGTGTGCGTGTGCGTGTGCGCAGGCTTGCACCTGAACATGTTGCGCGCACGTGTACCGGTAAGTGTGGGCGAGCGCGACCGCACGCGTGAGTGAGTGAGTGCGTGCGTGTGTGTGTGTGTGTGTGTGTGCGTGTGGCGCTGCCGCCCTGCCCAGACTACAAATGCCCGACCCGCTCCTCATTAGACCATCCCGCTTTGACGACGGCCATCTGCGGCGCCCGCTTGGCGCTGCCTCGGCCGTTTGATGTTGGCACTGAGCGGCGCATCGGGCGCGGCGTCCCTCCCCCGGCGGGCGGCCTCTTTAAAAAAACACCACGTTGGCTTTGTGCTGCTTGGCGGGTGAAGATACCTGATGTTTTTTTCTCGGCCTCCGTTACGACGGCGTTTCGTCAGGGCCTTCATCCTTTTGAACTGATACATGGCGGCAGATGCCTAAACAGCCTGATGACTCCCACTGCGAGGCGATGCCAATCAACCACGCCCGCTGCTTGGATATACGATCTGTCTGTCTGTCTGTCTGTCTATCTATCTATCTATCTATCTATCTATCTATCTATCTATCTATCTATCTATCTATCCATCCATCCTGCGAGAGCCTCAATCCCGAATGGGTGACACAGATCGTACCGTAATTACACTCATGGCCGCGCACGAGAAGTCAACCCGCGGGTGGTGGCACGCTCGCATCGACTCAACCGGTTCTGCGTTTGTTTTTCGTTGTTTTCGACGTCATTTCGATCGGCGCGTCGTGTTCTGAGCCGGCGGCACCTTCCCTCTTCTACTGTTTCTTTTGACGCTTTCGCGCCACGTTTCCCCGTGCTGTTTGCGATTTTTGCTCTTGCCGCAGGGTGCCCTAGATCTGTGGCCCCGTCACCGACAAGCAGGAAGTTGGCCGCACATGTCGTGGTATTCACCGTGCTCGGGGCGTCTTTTTTTTTTTTTTTTCACTTCTTGCCTTTTTTTGGTGAAAAGTTCTCTCGCCGCAGGGCCGCTCACCCCCGTGTTGCGCCTCATCACCTCCTGCACCTCTGGCTGGCGGTAATGGAAGCAGGCGAACCCGGATCCTCTACAGGAACCCGCAGCACTTAAAAAAAGACGCCGTGACGGCCGACCCTCCGTCGCGTTCCGCCACTTTAGTCCCCCCCCCGACAAAAAAAAAACGAAAACGCCCAAACCGACAGCGTGAGCGGCTCCCGCCCAAACGCGGGGATGAATTAATCATTGCACTTTTTGTTCTCTGTCGTTTCTCTCCTTCACCTCCCTCTCCTCCTCCTCCTCCTCCTCCTCCCCGTTCTCCCTCTTCTCCATCGCCGGCTCCCACCACTTTGTTGCTGTTGGGCGTCTCCGGCCGCGCATCGACCACGCGACCAGCCCTCCTCCCCCTTTCTCCCTCATCCTGTATGCACTGTTTGCATACCCCTTTCTAACCCTGTCTTCTCCCTTTTCACCCTTGTTCTCTCTCTCTCTCTCTCTCCCTCTCTGTGTATAGTGCTGACCCACTTTAGCTGACGTTAGAAGTCAGTCGGGGGGAAAGCGAGGGAGTGAGGAAGGAGCAGCGAGCCACACGTGCCGCAGCAAAGCTCCCCTCTACCTCCACCTCCTCCCGCCCTCCCTCCCTCCCCTCCAACCTCCCTCCCTCATGTCCCACGGTGCCGGGGTTCAAGGTAAATATTTTTACAGTCCCGCTCAGCACAAGGACTTGTGGGACAGCCGCCACCCCACCCACCCCCCGCCCCCCTTCACCGAACACTCCCACCGCAAAGGATCAAAAATTCATAGCCCCTCCCTCCCTCCCCGCCTCCCCCTCCTCCTCCTCCTCTCTCTTTTTTTCCACAATCCATTTTGTTTTGAACTCTCTCCATCACTCCCTCCCTCCCTCTCTCTCTCTCTCTCTTTTCTGGCTTTTCTGGTAAGGCAGCATTTTTGGCTTTGTTTTGCGTCGATTTCTTTTTATCCACCACCACCCCCCTCGCCTTGCAACCACCACCTCCTCACCCATCCCTCGCTGCGGCCATCGCCGCCACTGTGTTCGCCGCGGCGTTAAAGACCAAGATAACTTTGCAGGGCCGCTTTCCTGTGATGTGTGAAAATGACAACAAAAAACAACAAAAACAACAAGGGTTTTATTTATAATGGCGAAAAATATAAATGGAGTAGTGTGCGGAAAATGTCGTTTGAGTAAGCTGAAATTGTGCGCAGTGCATTTCCCTGTCGATTTCCTGTCGTGTGACTGTGGGTCGTATTTCTGTGATTTTAAGGCTGGGTGGCGAATCTCACACACACACACGTACGCACGCACGCACGCACGCACACACACACACACACTTACACACTCAGATCAGCCACAACATTAAAACCAATGACAGGTGAAGTGAATAACATTGCTCATCTCATTCCAATGGCACCTGTCAAGATGGGAGTTATATTAGGCAACAAGGGAACAGTGAGTTCTTGAAGTTGATGTGTTGGAAGCAGGAAAAATGGACAAGCATAAAGATCTGAGCGACTTTGACAAGGACCAAATAGTGATGGCTAGACGACTGGGTCAGATTATCTCCAAAACGGCAGGTCTTGTGGGGTGTTCCCGGTATGCAGTGGTTAGTACCTACCAAAAGTGCTCCAAGGAAAGACAACCTCTACAACGATGACAACTGGTGAATGGTCATGGGCGCCCTTCTGGTCCGATCCAGAATAGCAACTGTAACACAAATTACTGAAAAGTTCATGCTGCTTTGGTAGAAAGGTGTCAGAACACACAGTGCAGCACAGCTTGCTGTGTATGGGGCTGTGTAGTCACAGACCGGTCAGAGTGTCCATGCTGACCCCTGTCCACCACTGAAAGCTCCTACAATGGACACGTGAGCATCAGAACTGGACCATGGAGCAATGGAAGAAGGTGGCCTGGTCTGATGAATCATGTTTTCTTCTACATCATGTGGATGGCCGGAGTTAGGGTCAGAGCCGATCGAGCATCTGTGGGATGTGCTGGAACAACAAGCCTGATCCATGGGGGCCCCACCTCACGACTTACAGGACTTAAAGGATCTGCTGCTAACGTCTTGGTGCCAGATACCACAGGACACCTTCAGAGGTCTTGTGGAGTCCATGCCTCCACGGGTAAGAGCTGTTTTGGCGGCACGAGGCGGAGCTACACAAGATTAGTGGTTATTAGTGGTGGTTTTAATGTTGTGGCTGATCAAGTAAAATCAGTGAACTGGCGACAGGGCCATGTGCGGCCATGGGCTCAATGATGCACGTGGGAAGCGAAGGCTAGCCCGTCTGGTCCGATCCCACAGAAGATCTGCTGTGGTTATTTGTGGTGGTTTTAATGTTATGGCTGATCGGTGTACCGCATATATAACATGACAGATAATTCAGTGTAGCGATATATATTTTATATACTGTATGAGATATTATTATTTTTACACAATTATTTCATTTTTATAAATATTTATATATAATTTTATAATATATATTTATTATTTCTCTATATTTTGTTTTATATTTATTTTATATGTATATATTATTGGATGTATTTTATTCCCAATATATAATCTGATTTATCTAAAATATATAATAATAATAATAATAATAATAATAACAATAATAATAATAATAATATTTTTATTATTATTTTAATCATTATTATTATTTTTTTATTATTACAAATATATATTATGGTATTACCTTGAATTTGCATTTGCTGTGAAACATCATCCATCAGTGGATATTGAAAAGCGTAATATTTGCCCTATTTGTATTTTGCACTTCAATAAGCAAGAAGGAGAGGGGGAGGTGAGACTTATGAGAGAGAAAGTGTGTGTGTGTGTGTGTGTGTGTGTGTGTGTGTGTGTGCGTGCATGCGTGCGTGCGTGCGTGTGTGTGTGTTTCTGCCTGTCTAGGCGACTAGGACTATGCCAGCAGCCTCCTTGCTGCCTCCCCATCGAAAGTTCCCACAGCTCTTATCTCCACCACCTCCTCCCCTCATCCTCCCCTCCATTCCTGTCTGTTTGTTTTCGATCCCTCGCTCCTTCTCGCCATGTCTCTCTATTTCAACATTTTCCTCCGGTACACTCTCCCTCTCCTCCTATCCTTATCCAGACTGCGCGAGATCCCGGCACCAACAGAGACGTCAAAACGAAAATGTCTGTGATGGAGTGATGGAGGAAGTATAGTAAGGATGGAGATGAAAGAGGTGAGTGAGGGAGAGTCAAATTCAGGACCCGGACAAGGAAGGGATGGGACTACCCTCCTCCCCGCTCAACTTGCTGCCACAACCACCACACACACACACACACACACACACACACACACACACACACACACACACACACACCACATACCTCCTCTGGATGAATATTTGATGCTCGGGACTAAAACCAGCGCTGTGAACCCTGAGAGAGCGTGATGCTTGAGAAACTGCTCTGAGCGCTGCAGCTTTTACACACACACACACACACACACACACACACACACACACACACACACACACACACACACACACACACACACACACACACACAAACACACATACACACAGAGGCTCAGGAGAGTTGGAGGAATTAACTGACGGAGAGAGAGAGAGATCACATGTTAAAGTGGACGTAATGTTGTGTTGAATGCTGATTCACACACACACACGTACACACACACGCATACACACACACAGTGAGGCCGGGCCGCATTGAAATATTGATGGAGGCCCCACGCTGGCTTTAATGAAAAATTGCCCCGTCGATAAATGTTTCATCCCTCCAGATGCATCACCTCCCGTTTTTTAAAAGATGAGGCTATTGGCCCCGCAACTGCAAACACGATGAGGAGGCGCGGCAATTATTTGCAGAGGATATTCGAGGGGACCGGGAGGGGCAGGGGGACTAATGTTGTAAGTCTTTCAGTATGTCCGTCAGTCTGATATGGAGATATGTTTTTACGTTACATTATGTCATTTTTGTCCAAAGCGACGTACAACTCAGGTCTTCCATAGGTAGAATGTCTCTTTCCAAAGTTTATTAACCCACAGATCATATGGGGTGAACACACACACATGTTCTATGAGCCAATAAGGTAATGCCAGCTCTGACTCGGACTAACGTGGATATTTGATAAATTAAACAAGAATGCACATAGCAACGCATGCCTTGACCAAGCGTGTAATGCTGCTACGTCTGCTGTTTCTGCTCACACCACCTGTAGGCCTATATTTTACAGCGATCGCATGCTGTTTAGTGTAGGCATATAGATATATATACACTGATATCTATATATGTCATGCATGTCAGAACAGCACTTTAGCAGCCCTCGCTTTTGCCCGCAGACTCCCCAAGGCTTGCATCGATAAGTGCGGATTTGAGGGAAAATTCCACAACTGCTTTTCACGACAGTGATTGATATTTCTGATAATCATTACGTGATTCAACACCGACATCTATGTTTTCATTGCTCGCGTTAGCGTCTGTCTGGCGGCGGCCTCCTTAGGTTGGATTTACAGTTGGGAAATGTATTAGGGAAATTTTCTTTTTTTTTTTTTCCCAGGGACTGCAATTAGAGCAGGCTTTCTCCCGCATCATAAAGTGAACACATATTCGCTCTAACACCTCCAGGCAACAACCTCCTCCCCCTCCTCCTCCACCACCTCCCGCTTGACTGTAAATGGCTGCAACTTGTCTGATGAGCCACGTTTGAGAGCTTTACGCTGAAAGAAAGCTTTGCGCACGGAATTCGTTTATAAAGCCTCCCGCCCCAATTAGGATTCAGAAAGGATGGGCCTCGGCCGCTTCATTGTTATTGAGCGAAAGAAAACCATTAAAGACCTGGCGAGCTTGCAGGATGCCGGCAACGCAACTCCGCCGACATTGTCTGTACCCTTGATACTCCAATGAGGTTCTCCGGCCTCGTCTCCACTGGCTAAAGAAAATAATATCGGAATTCAAAATGATTTCCCTTGGCAGGGCCGCGATGCTTCCCCGGCTGCAGGGGGACGGACGTGACACCAGAGGTTAAATGGCTAAATGGACATTTTCCCACCAGGAATTTTCATAGACAAAAGTGCCAATCAAGGCAGGACGTAAAAAGCGGCAAATGAGTAACGGGAAGCTCTTACCCAGGATGACCTTCCACGCCGCCATGCCTCGGAGGGGATCATAACAGTAAAATGGCTTAACAGCATTTCCCTGTAGCGCCGCAGCCAGTGAATCACGCGCGTACGTTAATAATCTCTGTCAGCGTTGGCAGGTCACGCTATGACCAGCGCTCGGGGGAAGGACAGTGCGAGAGCCTCCGCTTTTAGACACAGAAGAGAAGTACATGTAAGCTGCAGTGTGCCAGACTGCTAAACACAATGCAACGTTGGTGTGTTTATCTCTTGCCCCATGCCGCCCATTGGCAGCTCAGTCAAGTCACTTTGTCACCCAATGCTGTTTTACATAATCCAATTAAGTGTTAATAGAAATATAGATGTTCATTTTTATAAATATTATGTTTATAATTCAAAATGTAATTTTAAATAAATAATAACTGAATAACAAAAAACAAAAACAAGAATGAATCAAATAAAATGAAGGGAATAAAATAAAGATTAAAAAGTAAAGACAAATAAATAAATAAAATGAATTAATAAATTGGGTCAAAATCTAAATTTTGCACAGCTCCTCAGGCCCCCATGCAGAGCAGAGCATGACCAATAGGGGCTAAAATAAGGTGTTTACCACCAAGTCAATACAGGCTAAGTGGCCCACTGAAGCGGGAGCTGCCGCGGTGAGACCAACCCGCATAATAAAGGGGGCACATCACCAGAGAGAACCATTTTACTAGAGAACTAACATGAAAAGTCGTGTCAGAGCTGAAGCGCTGCGTTGGTTGCACCGGACGGAGTGGCCTCCAGGGGGTGGCAGGCCCAAAGTGACCAGAGCAGAGGCGGAGGAGTTAGCCCAGGGGAAGGGTAGAGCGGGGAGAAGATGGGCCGTTGGAAGGCTGGCCGTCTCACATGAAGAGGAAAAAATAACAATACAGAACGTGGACATGGTTTGAGAATATGGTTTTTATCAAAGTGCATTGTCATATAATAAAACCCGATTAATTTTGTCAAAGCCTTCACTTTCCCCATTGACCTGCCTCCAAAGGACAGTCCTGCACCCGGTGCTGAGTCGCGCTCACTATTCCTATCGTATTTTCCACTTCATGCTAAATCACATCACAAATATGAAATCAGCCATCGCTAAATCGACCTCATGAATAATCCAAATGGATTATTTGGATACAGATACAGAACACGACATCACACCAATTCATCCCCAATGCTCACACATCTCAACGGTTTCTCAAAGGAAATGCAGGGAAATGAGGCTACAACAATTTTTTTTTCTCTCTTTATTTAGAACAGCTTTGGGTACCTTCTCAAAGCTTTGGTTTCTTTCTCAGATGAATATAAAGATACAATCAAACGAGAAATAAATAAAAGAATAATAAAAAATAAAAATTCAAATAAAAATACAGACTACACTTCTGTGTGTAGTTAAAAACTAGTGAACGCCGAAGGTGATTGGATATGGGAGGTGGGGTTGGAGGTCACCTCCAGGCTGAGCTTTCCAAACCTTCTCTCTTTCAACCCTTTTGTCCGTGGCTTCCTTCCTTCCTGCGTATTCCTGCGCTCGCCTCTCTCTGGCAAACTCCTCCCACGGCCCCGACAGAGCAGGTTGTCTCCGGCCAGTGGGTGGTGGGGCGTGGCCGGGGGGGGGGGCGAGGGCTCGGAGGGCAACCTGCGACGAAACACGTTGCGAAACACGTTGTTTGTTGATTGACTTTTCAGAACTGCTTTTCATTCTTTAATAACCAACTTGTTCCCGCGCGCACGGCTCATAAATAAAATCCCACAAATCTGCCAAATATTTCCTCCTTTTTTTTCCCCCCACATGTCGCTGTTTACGCAGCAGCTTGCTAGCCAGCGAATGGGAATGAATAATCTCCGGCGGCTTGGAGCCCACGTTCCTATCCCCCGCGGACTCTTTAAGAGGCTTTCATGTCACAGCTCTGTTGTGTATCGCAGACAAACAACGGCGGACAGCGCCCATGCATCATCGTAACACTAACGCTTGGCAACGCCTCGACCATACGGACCCCCGCCTCCCCCGCCCCGAATTTAAACTGGCGGAGCTGGCATTAGCCGCCTGTAGGCCTCCGGGAGCTGTA
The DNA here is from genome assembly GCF_960531495.2 of Zeus faber. Classification (NCBI taxonomy): domain Eukaryota; kingdom Metazoa; phylum Chordata; class Actinopteri; order Zeiformes; family Zeidae; genus Zeus; species Zeus faber. The sequence continues at coordinate 27,624,797 of NC_137197.1, read as the reverse complement.
GCTGTCGGGGCCACGGGCATAGCTCTCGGTGTTTCCTTGGCGTTTATGGTGCCGGTGTAATGACCGTGTGATTCGTTGGAGCCATAAAAGGGGTGTTTGTGTACTCCGGGGTTGTCCGTGCCACACACCAGGCGCCTGGCGCCCCTGGATTAGAGTCCCCCACTCCGCCCCCGGCTCCCACTCAGATTAAAGGGTTACATTAAACAGCATGAATAAAAGATTGGAAATGATTCCCTTTGGAGCGCCCTCAGAGGAGAGGCGGGATTGGAGATAGTTTGCAACCGAAGCGCGCTCCGAGGGATACGTCGGAGGGCGCTGCTACCTTTTCATCTGGTTGCCTTATGAAACACCAACACCCCACACGCGCACTCACACGTACGACCCGCTTGCAGTGAAATACGAGGCACGGCGGCGTCCAACAGCATGAGGAATTTCAATATGTAATTACCAGTTACAGATTTTACGACCGGGACACCCCTGAACGTAATTATGCCGATGTTAAAAGGTTTGCCCCAGTCATTTGGCTAATTGCATTTGCACGCCGCAGCCAGGTCCTCCTTGAGGAGAGAAGGGGGCACGGCGGGGAACAGGATTGTCACCTGAATTGTTTGCACAACGGGACTCGATGAGTTTTAATGTTATCACGCTTTAATGGGGACGGTTGCGGCCGCGGTCACAATTGCTTTGCTTGGATCCGTTAAGGAGAGGGATGGCGGACGGCAAACTCTTATGATTTTAATCTTTCTAATTGGCCCCGTGGTTCAGGAGCTAATGTAATGAAGGAGGATGGGTTGCCTTCATCAACAACAAGCTCTGGGCTGCGGCCCTGGCAGGGGCCCTCGCCAACCGCCAGCCCCCGCCCTCCCTCCGTGCTGCCCTCGCAGTATTTCAACCACAGCTCTCTGCTCACTTAACCAAATGAAGGAGCCGCCTCCGAGTCGTTGGGGCGATATTTCACACGTTTCTTTTTTTACCAGCGCCATAAATATTACAGCTAACCTCTCCAATACAAAGGTGCACACAGTCGCTGGTTCCCAGCTTACTTCGCTAATTATTTAATCATAAAGATTCACAGCTCGACCAGTGTTTAACTGTGCTTTTACAGCGCCGCGTACACACGCTCTGCCAATCTCAGCCGATGCCGGACATATAAATAGCAGGTTAGCCCCACAGCCACGGCCCCATAAAATGATTTGATTTAAAACTTCACTGATGGTCATCGGCGCATACAATCCTGATCGCCAGCCGCGCCGATCGGCGATCTATCGAACTGCATTTCATTGATTCGTAATTCATCGTTCAATCGGGGGCCCCTGGGCCAACGCGGGCGGAACAAGGGGCGGCTTCGCCCTCAGATGTCAATTTGCCCAAAATCAATGGCGGACAATACCAAACGGCTCCCGATTTATTGATGAGCAATGGAAGCCCCGCCAATTTTCCCAATCCCCATTTATACAAAGAGAGGTAATTTAAATAGCCGTCTGGGGTCCGAGACCACTCCGTCCAGTTGGTTAGGATCCGAGGTCCCCAGGGAGGAAGAGAGGGATGAAAGGATGAGAGAGGCCAGGGCGTCGGGGCTGCAGGGCCCGAAAAAGGTCTGCTTTACACCGCTGGGTCTTTTAATCTGAAGAAACAAAAGGAGGAAAAGGAGATTTACTGTTTCGCAGCTCACTCCCTCCAGTGGCTTGATAGCAGGGTGGTCTGAGAATATTGGAACTTGCCACGGAGTTAATTACAAAGGTGTCTGTCTGCTATCATCAGAAGATAGATGGTGTTGATTCCTTCATCCGAGGTGAGGCACGCATGTGTTCAACTATGGAAGACGCAGCGCCATTCTGATTAAAAAAAAAAAAAAAAAAAAGCACAACCTTTTGCCCCGGGTGTGTTGACAAAGGTCTTTCACCGGGCAGCATTCCTGGCATTTCTCATGTCTCACTTGTGAAAAAAATAAAATAAAAAAAGAGAAAAAAAGCAAAGAAAAGTGGAACACCTCAGCCAGCGCACACGCCGCACACACCGCACACACCACACACACCACACACACCGCAGACACCGCACACACCACACACACCACCAGGCCAGTAGGTGACGGCGGGCTGTAGCTGCAAGTCAGGAAATTAGGCCTGGCAAGCGATGGTGGTCTGACTATTTTCCTCTCCGCTCTGCAACACCGAAGTGAATATGCCTCATAAAAGCTAAAGGGAAAGTTTAATTAGGTAACGACAACAACCAACCCCCACCCCACTACACACACACACACACACACACACACACACACACACACCCGACTCCCCACAAGTCCCCCCCCCATTCCTCGTCCCATTCCTCGAACTCCCAGGGATCTCATTTCCACACCAGGTGAACTTTGACCCCCTACGGTGCTGTCAGGTGATATCTTGATGGAAATCATGTTTAGTGCTGTGAAGAGTCGGCGTTCAAACACGAGCTGTGTCTTATGAGACCCGACTCCCACCCCGCCACCCCCCGGAGCTGATATTTATGTCTTGAATCAGCTACACCGTGAAGGAAGCCGGGTTCAAAAGGCAACGTCCGTCGTCTTCATCTTGGGTTAACGTAGATTGGAACAGAAAATAACATGCCCAGCTCTGAGGGTCATCTTGTTATAGGGTAACTTATTTAGCATACACAGTCTATAAGAGTGTTACTTTTATCAAT